>NC_092511.1:74944773-75305062 GCF_047511675.1 Marmota flaviventris | reverse complement strand
AATATAACTCTAGGCCTAAGAATAAATCTAACTCTCAAACTAGCCCTATCACTAGTTATAACCCTACCCCTTAACATAACCCTAACCCTACCCCTAAACTTAGTCCTAAGCCTTGCCCTATCGATAGCCCAAGCACTAACCTTAGATCATAATCTATCTCTAAATCTAACCCTGAATCGAAGCCTAAGACTAACCCTAACACTACCCTAACCCTAACATTAATCCTAAAACTAGCCCTAATTCTAGCCCTAACCCTAAAAAAATCAAGCCATAAGCTCTATCCCTAACCCTTAAACTAAACCAAACCTAACCATTTACTTACCACTAACCCTAGCCCTAATTCGAGTTTTAAGCTGAACCCTGAAACTAAACCTTACACTGACTCAACACTAACACTAATCCTAGCTCTAAACATCACCCTAATCCTAACACTAACCCTAACACTAAACCTATCCCCAATCTTAACCCTAAAATTAGCCCTAATCATAACTCTTGAACTTACTTTAGCCATAATGCTAACCCTAGCACTAACTTAACCCAAATCATAGCCCTAATCTGAGCCCTAACCCGAGCTTTAACCCTAAACCTAACCCTAACTCTAGCCCTAGCCCTAATCATAACCATAACCCTAGACATCACCCTGTACATTACCATAACAATAACTCTAACCCTAATGTTAACCCTATGTCTAAATCTGACTGTATCTCTAATCCTATCTCTAACCATTTCCCTAAACCTAACATGAACCCTAATACAAAGCCTATCATTATGCAAACACTTACCATAATGCTAATTCAATCTCTAATGTTAAGCCTTAACCTATTCCAAACCCAAACCTAGACTTTCACCTTAATAATACCGCTAGCCCTAAACCTGACCCTAACACTAAACCTAAACCTTACACTAAACATACCCATAATCCTAATGCTAAAACCATCTTTAAACATAATTCTAGACTTGAAATTAGCCATAATCCTAATCCTAGCAATAATCCTAAAACAAACCCTAGCCCTCATCCTAGCCCTAAACCTAGTCTTAATCATAACCCTAATCGTAACCCTTATTGTAAACATCACCCTACCTCTAAAACTAGCATAACACCATCCATTACCCTAAACTAAATCCTAAATCTAACCCTGATACTATGCTTAAACTGAACACTAACCAAAGACTAATCCTAGTCTTAATTTAGCCCTATTCCTAACCCTAACCCTATCCTTAGCCCTAAGACTAACAATAATTCTCACACTAGCCCTATCACTAGTTCTAATCCTAGCCCTTACCATAACCCTAACCCTAGCCCTAACTCTTGATCAATCCTTAGTCCTAGCCCTAACCCTAAGCCTAAGCCTCACAATAACACTAAACCTAATCCTAACGCTAATCATAAAACTAGCCCTAACCCTACAACTAGCAGTAAAAAGAAACCAAGCAATAGCCCTAACCCTAAACCTAACTTAAACCAAACCTTAACACTACACCTAGAACTAACCATAGCCTTAATTCTAGTCCTAACCCTAACCTTAAAAGTATACCTGACACTGACTCATATGCTAAACTCACCCTAGCTTGAAACACCATTATAAACTTAAACCAAAACTTAACAATAACCCTATCCCTTATGTGAGTCCTAACCCTAACCCTGACCCTGACTCATATCCTATAACTAACGCTAGATCTAAATATCACCCTAAACTTAAACTTAACCTTAACACTAAAACTACCCATAACCCTAACCCTAACCCTAAAACTAACACTAATTGTAACCCTAGTTCTTATATTAGCGATTGCCCTAACCCTAGTCCTAACCCTAACATAAAACTAGCTCTAATCCAAACCCTAAACCTAACTTTAACGCTAACTCTACCCTAACTCTAGCCCTAAACTTAGCTCTAACTCTCTCCCTTACCCTAAGTGAAACTGTAACCCTAATGGTAAACCTAGATCTATCCCTAATCCTTAGGCTAACCAAAATTCGAACCCTTTTAATAGTCCTGATACTAGCTCTCATTCTAGCTCTAATCCTATCCCAAACCCTTACTCTAACCCTGACCCTTATTCTGAACCTAACACAAACCCTAGGTCTAAAACTGACCCAAACCCTAGAGCAAACCCTAACACTGGCCATACCACTAATTCATACATAACCTAACCCTAACCTTAGCCCTAAGACTAACTCTAACACTCACACTATCCCTATTCCTAGTTCTAAGCCTATCCATTACTATAACTCTAAACCTAGCCCTAACCCTTGCCCTATCCTTAGTCCTAGTCCTAATCCTAACTCAAAATCTAACCCTAATCCTAAACCTAAGCCAAACACTAAAACTAGCCCTAATCCTAATGCTAATGGTAAAACTAGCCCTAACCCTAACCCTAGCAATAAAACAAACTGAGCAATAGCCCTAACCATAACTTAAACCAAACCTTAAACTAAACCTTAACTTAAACCAAACCCTAACACTACACCTAGGCCTAATCATAGCCTTAATTCGAATCCTAACCCTAACCTTAAATCTAACCCTGACACTGACTCATATCCTAACACTCACCCAAGCTCTAAACACCCTCCTAATATTAAACTAAAACCTAAAAGTAAACCTATTCCTAATTCGAGTCCTAACCCTAACCCTGACCCTGATTCATATCCTAACACTAACCCTATCTCTAACTATCATCCTAACCTTAAACCTACCCTAACACTAGACCTACCCCTAACCTGAACACTAAAACTAACCCTCATTGTAACCCTAGTTCTTACATTAGCCATTGCCCTATCATTAGCCCTAACCCTAATCCAAAAACTAGCCCTAATCCAAGCCCTAAACCTAGATTGGAACCTAACCCTAATTCTAGCCCTAACCCTAGCTCTAAGGATATCCCTTCCCTATCCTATGAATAACCCTAACCCTAATAGTAGCCCTAGACCTATTGCCTAATCCTTAGGATAACGAAAATCTAACCTTATTAATAGTCCTGACCTTAGCCCTCGTTCTAGCTCTAATCCTATTCCAAACCCAAACGCTTATACTGACCCTTATCCTGATCCTAACACAAACCCTAGTTCTAAACCTGACCCTAACACTAGACTAAAACATAACAGTATCCCTGGACCTAAACCTAATCCTAAACCTAGCCTTATCTCTAACCCTAGACCTAAACAAAAACCTAGTCCTAGGCATAACAATAACCCTTATCCTAACACAAACACTAACCCTACCCCTAGACCTAAACCTACTCCTAATTCTGGCTGTAACCCTAACTTGAACTCTAACCCAAACACTGACTCTTCCTTTAACATTAAACCTAATTCTAAACCTGACCCTAATTGAAAATCTAAACCTAAAACTAAATCTTGTCATAACCCTAAACCAAAAATAGTCCTAATCATAATCCTAGCTCTTACATTACCCTCAGCTTTAACCCTAGGCCTAAACATAACACAAAACCTACAGCTAATCCTAGGCCTTAACCTTGCCCTAAGCATAACTCTAAACCTAACCCTAGCCCTAACTCAAACCTAACCCTCGCCTTAGTACTAACCCTAGCTCAAAACCTAATGCTTACTATAAACATAAACCTAGAACTATCCCTGAATCTAACCCTAAACCTAGTCCTAATCCTAACCTTAACACAAGTCCTAACCCTAGTTCTAAACTTACCCATTACCCTAACCCTAACCCTAACCCTAATTTTAACCCTAACCTTAACCCTAACCATAATCCTAACCCTAAACAGAAACTAACCCTCGACCTAAACCTAAACTAATACTGGCTATAGCTCTAACCATAAATCAAACCCTAAACCTAAACATAAACATAACCATAGACCTAACCCTAACCCTAATCTGAAATCTAGCCCTGTCCCTAACCCTAAACCTACATCTAGCTGTATTTTTTACCCTAACCCTAAACCTAATTATAACCATTCCCCTAACCCTAACCCTAAACCTACCATAATCCTATCCCTAAACATAACCCTGAACCTAACCCTTGCTCTAAACCTAATCATAGCTCAGAATCTACCTCTTACACTAAGCATAACACTAACCCTAACCCTAGTTCTAACCCATACCTTAACACTAACTCAAGACATAATCCTAACCATAAGTCTAGCTATAACTTTAGCTCTAACTCTATCCATTATCCTAATGATAGCCAATATCCTAATGCTAATACTAGGCCTAAACCTATCTCAAGACCTAATCCTAACCATAACCCTAGCCCTAACCTTAACTCTAACCCTAAACATAACCCTTTCCCTAATGCTAACCCTAGGCCTAACCCTAAACCTATCAGTAACTCCAACCCTATCAATTACTCTAAACCTAACCTGAACCCTAAATCTAACCCTATCATTACCCCAACCATAACTCTAATGCTAATTTGAGCCCTAACCCTAAATTCAAGCCTCAAAGAAACCCTAACCATGAACCTGACCCTAATAATTCCCCTAGCTCTAACCTAACCCTTACCCTAAACCTAATCCTTACATTAGACCTAGCCAAAACTTAACCCTAAAACTATCCATAACCATAACCCTCGACCTGACATTAACCCTAGATATAATCCTAGACCTAACCCGAACACAAACCCTAGCCCATATTAGCACTAAACATAGCCTTAATCATAACCCTAACCTTAAACCTAGGCCTAACTTAAAACCAACCCTATCCCTAATTTTAGACCTAACTTTTCCCTATCCCAAACCCTAACCCAAACCCTAGCCCTAAAACTAAGTCTAACTCTCTCCCTAGCCCTAAAACTAGTTCTAAATCTATCCCTTACTGGAACTCTAAAACTAGCCCTAACCCTAGGCCTAACCCTAGCCATTTCCTTAGCCCTAGCCCTAACCCTAGATCTAACCTTAACTCTAAATCTTACCCTAATGCAAAGCCTAAGCCTAAGCCTAACACTAACCCCCAAAATAACCCTAACGCTACTCCTAAAACTAGCCCGAACTCTAGCTCTAGTCCTAATACAAAACCGAAAAATAGCTCTAACCCTAACCCTTAGCCTAAATCAAACCCTAACCCTACACCTAGCCCTAATTCTGGTTTTAAGCAGAACCCTAAAACTAACCCTAACCCTGATTCTGATGCTAACACTAACCCTAGCTTTAAACATAACCCTAAACATAACACTAGACCTACCCTAACCCTAACCCTAACCCTAAAACTAGCCCTAATTGTAACCCTAGTACTTACATTAGCCATAATCCTAACAATAGCCCTAACTTAACACAAAACCTATCCTAATCTGAGCCCTAAACCGAGGTTTAACCCTAACCCTAACTATAACCCTAAACCTAGCAGTAATAATAACCATAACCTTAGAACTAACCATAGCTCTAACGCTATCCATTACCCTAACCATAATCCTAACCCTAATGCTAACTCTAGGCCTAAACCTTACCATATCCCTAATCCTAACCCTATCCATTGCCCTGAACCTAACTTGAAACCTAAACCTAACTATATTGTTATCCTAATCCTAACTCTATTCTAATTTGAACCATAAATTTAAACGTTAACCTATCCCAAACACTAATCATGACCCTGACCCAAACAATACCCTTACCTCTAAACCTGACCCTAACCCTAAACCTAACCCTTACACTACATCTAACCTAACCCTAAAACTATGTTTAACTGTAAAGCTGGACCTGAAATAAGACTTAGCCCTAATCCTAGCCCTAAACCTAGCCTTAATCCTAACCTGAACCATAACCCGAGGTTTAACACTCGCCCTAACCCTACACCTAGATATAACCCCATCACTTCCCTAAACCTAACCATAAACCTAAACCTAATTATAATCTTAAACTTAACCATAACACTTGCCCTAAACCTAGGCCTAACCCTAACAATAAGCCTATCACTAACCCTTATTTAGTCCTATCCTAACCCTAAACCTAGCCTTAAGATTAACTCTAACTCTTCACCTAGCCCTATCCCTAGTTCTATCCTTAGCCCTAGCCCAACCCTGGATCTAAATCTAAATCTAAATGTAAACCTAACTCTAAATTTTAACATAACCACAATCCTAAACCAAACCCTAACACTAGCCCTAACAATAATGCTAATCCTAAAACTTGACTTAACCCTAGCCCTAGTCTTAAAATAAAACCAAGCCATATAACTAACCCTAACCCTTAATCTAAACCAAACCACAAACCTACACCTAGCCTAACCCTAACTCTAAAAATAACCCTGAACCTGACATTGATCCTAACACTAATCCTAGCTCTAAACATCACCCTAACCTTAAATTAACCATAACACCAGAACTAGCCTTAACCCTAACCCTAAAACTAGCCCTAATCATAACCCTAGATCATACATTCATCATTGTCATAACCCTAGCCCTAACCATAATACAAATCCCATCCCTAGTTCTCGTCCTAACCCTAGCTTAAACCCTAATCATAACCTTAACACTAACCCTAACCCTAACCCTGACCCAAACCCTAACCCTAGCTCTAACCCTATCCCTTTTCCTAAGCCAAAACCTAAACAAAGTGCTAACCCTAGTCCTAACCCTAATCCTTAGCATAACTTAAACACTAACAGTATTACTAGTCCTAAGCCTAGCCCTCATTCTAGTTCTAACCCTAGCCCGGACCCTTATTCTGATCCTAACAGTAAGCCTAGGTCTAAACCTGACCCTAAACCTAAACCAAACCCGAACACTAGCCCTACTGGTAAGCCTATACCTATACCTAACACTAACACTAGATCTAGACACAAAACTAATCCTAAATATAGCTATAATTCTAGCCTTAGACCTAAAGAATATCCTAGCTCTAGCCCTAACAATAACTCTTAACATAAACTAAACACTTACCCTACCCGAGACCTAACACTAGTCCTAATTCTGGCTCTAACACTAACTCTAATCCTATCCAGAACACTGACCCTGTCCCTAACATTAACCTATCTCTAAACCTGACCCTAATCCAAAACCTAGTCCTAACACTAGATCTAGCCATAACCCTATCCCTAATACTATCCCTAAACATAACCCTAGCCCTAACCCTAATTGAACCCTAATCTTAACCCTAACAGTAGCCCTAACCCTAACCATAGTCCTAACCCTAGCCCTAAACCTAACACAAAACCTAGCCATAATCCAAGGCCTAAACTTAGACCTAAGTAGATCCCTAACCCTAACCCTAGCCCTAACACTAACCCTTGCCTTAGACCTAACCCTAGCTCAAAGCCAAACCCTTACCTAAACATTACCCTAGCCTTATCCTAAACCATAACCCTAACCCTAGCTCATATCCTTACCTTAATCCTAGCTCAAACTATAGTTCTAACCCTGTCAATTACCCTAACTCTAACCCTAAACCTAATTGTAACCCTATGCCTTACACTAAACTTAACACTAACCATAAATGTATTCCAAGACCTAACCATAAACTTAAACCTCACTATAGCCCTAACCCTAGCTGAAACATTAAGCCTTACACTAAACCTAATTCTAAGACTAGCCTGAATCCATACCCTAACCCTAAATCTAATATTATTCATTACACTAAACCTAACCCTAACTGTATGAAATCTCTAGCTATAACCTGAACCCTAAACAAAACCCTAAACATAAAAATAATCCTAGACCTAAACGTAAACCTAAACCTTGCTCTAGTCATTACCCTAGCTCAAACACTAACCCTTACCCTAACCTAACCATAACACTAGCCCTAAACCTAACACTTACCGTAAACCAAACCTAGTCCTATACCTAAAACAAGCTCTAATTTTAGACTTAATCCAAACCCTAACCTATCCCTAATCCTAGCTCTAAATCTATCCATTATACTAAACATAACGCTAACCTAATGCTAATCTTAACCCTTTTGCTAAACCTAATCCATCCATTACCCTAAACCTTAACTGAAACCTAAACCTAACCCTATCCATTACCCTAAGCCTAAGCCTAAACCTGACACTAATTCAAGCCCTAACCCTAAACTTTGACCTAAACCTAATGCTAACCCTGACTACGGCCCTAATAACACCCCTAACTCTAAACCTGACCCTTACCCTAAACATAGTTCTGACACTAGACCTATCCATAACCTAACCCTAAAACTATCCTTAATAATAACCCTAGATTGGACATTAGCACTAGCCCTAGTTCTAGCCCGGAAACTAAGAGAAACCCTAGCCCTAAATTTAGCCTTAATCCTAATTTAAACACTAACCATAGCCCTAATCCTAATTCTAACCTTCTCCCTAGCCCTAAACCTAGCTATAACCCCACCCATTCCCCTAAACTTAATCCTAACCCCAATGCTAATCCTAAACTTAGTCCTACCCCTAGGCCTAACAGTAACACTAACCTTAGCCCTAATCCTAGCCATAATTTAGCTTTAACACTAACCCTAACCCTAAGCCTAGTCCTAAATCTAAATCTAACTCTCGGCCTAGCCGTTTCCCTAGTTCTAACCCTATCCCTTACTGTAACGCTAACACTAGCCCTAATCCTAACCCTGGATCTAACTCTAACTCTAAAACTAACCCTAAACCTAAGCCTAAATGTCACCCTAACACTAGCCCCAAACCTAACACTAATTCAAAATCCAGCCTTAACCCTAACCCTTGCCGCCCCCCCCCCAAAAAAAAAAAAAAAAAAAAAAAAGAGCAATAGGTCTAACCCTAACCCTAACCCATAGAAGTCAAGATGAAGTGAAACCTTAAAACACAAACTGTTCCAGACAGTGAACCTTGAACTGAAAAGGCCCAACCTGGGAAACACGGTAATGCTAGGTAAAAGATGAATTCTGACTAGTATCAAAGAAATTTGAACAAAATTAACTCTAACCCAAACATTAGTTCTAACCCTAGCCGTAACCCTAATTCTAAAACCAAACCTTTTCTGTTTATAGAGCTTGATGATACAAGTTGAAAAACTTGGGGTGCCTAATAGGGAAATGTAACAGATGAATCCTACCCAGTATCAAAAATTCTGACCAATAATTGGGGAAGGTGTTTCAGTACATGCCTATTTCCCCTGTTTTCTCCTAAAGAGCTCCTGGAAAATTGTTTTTTCAAGCTTCGGCATAAGGAACTTTCACAAGGAACAAACCAGAGTATGCCCACAGTGAAGTGATTGAATGTGTGAAGTTTCATGCAGCTAGCACCAACCCTGTTTGATTTCCAGTTCCATTTCCGTTCACATCTATAGGCTATAATGTAGTGAAAACAAAAAATTCAAACTGTTCCCGACACTGAACCATTGAACCTTGAAGGCCCAAACTTGGGAAGCCTACTAAGGTTGGTCAAATATGAATCGTGTACAGTATCAAAGAAATCTGACCAAAAAAATTCGAACCTCTTTCAGTACATGAGTATTTTGCTTGCTCCTAAAACACTCAGATATAAAGTTGTTTCTTTCTACTTCAGCTTAGGGATACTTCTCAGGAAAAAACAAACAAACAAACAAACAAACAAAAAAAAAACAGAGAATGCTCATTGAGAACTGATTGAGTGTGTGAAGTTTCTAGCAGATAGCACAAACCCTGTTTGATTTCCAGCTTCATTTCCATTCACCCCTATAGGGCAAAAAGAAGAGAAACATGAAAATTGAAACTGTTCCTGAGAGAAAACCCTTTTACGTAGGAGGCCCAAACATTTGGGGTATAGGAAAAATAGGAAAAAGTTGAATCCTGCCCAGTATCATAGAAATTTTTTGTGAAATAACTCTAACCCTAACACCAGGTCTAAACCTAGTCCTAACACTAAGTCTAACCCTAAACCTAATCTGTTTAGAGAACCTTTGATCATAGAAGTTTTGAAATTGGGGAGTCTAGTGGGGTAAGCTTACAGATGAATCATGGGCAGTTTCAAAGAAATCTGACAAAATAATTGGGGAAGCTATTTCAGTACATGCATATTTCCCTGTTTTCTCCTAAAGTGTTCTCAGATAAATTTGTATTGCATGCTTCAGCTTATTACTAATTTCACAAGGAACAAACCAGAGAGTGCCCATAGAGAACTGATTGAGTGTGTGAAGTTTCAAGCACTTAGCACCAACCTTTTTTGATTTCCGGCTCCATGTCCATTTACCCATGTAGGTCAAAATGAAGTGAATCCATAAAATACAAATTGTTCCTGTCAGCAAAGAATTGAACCGAGAAGGCTGAAACCTGGGGAACATAGTAAGGCTAGGTAAAAATGTATCCTGCCCAGTATCAAAGAAATATGAACAAGACAAACTCTAACCCTAACACTAGACCTAAATCTAACCTAACCTGTTAAGAGAACCTTTGATCATAGAAGTCTCAAAGTTGAGGAGCCTAGTGGGGCAAGCTAACAAATGAATCCTGCCCAGTATCAAAAAATTTGACCAAATAATTGGGGGAGGTAGTTCAGTACATACATATTTTCCTGTTGTCTCCTAAAATGCTCTTGCATAGTGTTGTTTTTGCATGCTTCATCTTTGGGATACTTTCACAAGGATAAAACCAGAGCATCCTCACAAAGAACTGATTGAGAGTGTGAAGTTTCAAGCAGCTAGCAAAAATCCTGTTTGATTTCCAGCTCCATTTCCATTTACCCATATAGGTCAAAATGAAGTAAAACCTCAAAATAAAAACTGAAATACTGAGAGCAAACCAGTGAACCTAGAAGGCCCAAACCTGGGGAACTAAGTAAGAGTAGGTAAAAAAAAAAATCCTGCCTACTATCAAAGAAATTTGAACAAAACTACTTTATACCTAACACTATATCTATTATCCTTAGTCTTAACCCTACAGCTCACCCTAGCCTGTTTAGAGAACCTTTGATCATAGAAGTCCCAAACTAAGGGGGCCTAGTGGGGAAAGCTAACAGATGAATCCTGCACAGTATCACATAAATCTGAGCAAATAACAGGGGGAAGTGTTTCAGTACATGTATATTTCCTTGATTTCTCCAAAAGTGGGGGCCTAGTGGGGAAAGCTAACAGATGAATCCTGCACAGTATCACAGAAATCTGAGCAAATAACAGGGGGAAGTGTTTCAGTACATGTATATTTCCTTGATTTCTCCAAAAGTGCTCTGGGATAAAGTTGCTTTGCATGTTTCAGCTGAGGGCAGAATTCACAAGAAACAAACCAGAGAGTGCCCACAGAGGTCTGATTGAGTGTGTGCAGTTTCAAGCACCTAGCAACAATCCTTTGTGATTTTGTGCTCCATTTCTCTTCAACAAAATAGTTCATAATAAAGTGAAACCTTAAAATACAAACTGTTCCTGAGAGCGAATCATTGAACCGAGAAGGCCCAAACCAGGGAACATTGTGAGTGTAGGTAAAGGATGAATCCTACCCAGTATCAAAGATACATGAACAAAACTGTCTCTAACCCTAACACTAGGTTTGATCCTAGCCCTTACTGTAATCCTAATCTGTTTAGAGAACCTTTTATCATACAAGTCCCAAGTTAAGTGAGCCTAGTGGGCAAGCTAACAGATGAATCCTGTGCAGTATCAAAAAAATCTGACCAAATAATTTGGGGAGGTAGTTAAGTACATGTATATTTCCCTGTTGTCTACAACAATACTTTTGGATAAAGATGTTTTTTTCATGCTTCAGCTTTGGGAAACTTTCACAAGGAAGAAACCAGAGTACCCACATAGAACTGATTGAGTGTGCAGTTTTAAGCAGTGAGCACCAACCCTGTTTGATTTAAAGTTCCATTTCCATTTACCCGTATAGGTCAAAATGAAGGAAACCTTAAAATACAAACTGTTCCTGACAGCAAACCATTGAAGAGATAAGGCCCAAATCTGGGAAGACTAGTAAGGCTAGGTAAAAGATGAATTATGTCAAGTATCAAATGAATTTGAACAAAACTCACTCTAACTCTAACACTAGATCTAACCCAACCCTAAACTAATTCTAACCTGTTTAGAGTACCTATGATCATAGAAGTCCCAATCTTGGGGAGCCTGGTGGCACAACTTAACAGATGAGACTTGTGCAGTATCAAAGAAATTTGATGAAAAACTGGGGAAGGTATTTCAGTACATTCATATTTCCCTGTTTTTTTTTTTCTTAAAGTGCTCATGGATAAATTGTTTTTCATGCCTCAACTTAAGGTACTTTCACAAGGAACAACCAGAGAGTGCCCACAGAGAGCTGATTGAGTGTGTGAAGTTTCAAGCAGCTAGTACAAACTCTGTTTGATTTCCAGCTCCATTTTCAATCATGTATATAGGCCATAATAAAGTGTAACCTAAAAATTCAAACAGTTCCTGACATTGAACTGGCAAACCTTGAAAACCAAACTTGGGGATCATACTAAGACTAGGAAAATGATAAATCCTGCACAATATCAAAGTAATCCATACAAAAAAATTGAAGCTTGCTTCTAAAGTGCTCACAGATAAAGCTGTTTCCTTCTAACTCAGCTTTGGGCTACTACCACAAGAAACAAATGAGAGAATGTGCCCTGAGTGTGTTGAGTGTGTGAAGTATCAAGCAGCTGGAACAAACCCTATTTGAGTCCAGATCCATTTGCATTCACTCCTATAGGGCAAAATGAAGTGAAACATGAAAATTAAACTGCTCCTGAGAGCAAACCCTTTTACTAGGAGGCCCAACCATGGGGAGTATATTAAGAATAGGAAAAAGATAAATCCTGCCCAGTATCCAAAAGGTTGAAAAACACTAACACTAACCCTAACACTAGTTATAACCCTAACCCTAACCATAACCCTAAGCCTAATCTGTTAAGAGAACCTTTTATCATAAAAGATTTAAACTTGGGTAGAATAGTGGGGAAAGCTTACATATGAATCCTGCAAAGTATCAAAGAAATCTGACCAAATAATTGGGGGAGGTATTTCAGTACATGCATATTGCCCTGTTTTCTCCTAAAATGCTCTTTGATAAACTTGTTTTACATGCTTCATCTTATCACTACTTTTACAAGGAAGAAACCAGAGAGTGCCCACAGACAACTGATTGAGTATGTGAAGTTTCAACCAGCTAGCACCAACCCTCTGATTTCCATTTCCATTCTCATTTACTCATATAAGTCAAAATGAAGTGAGACATTAAAAACAAACTATTCCCAACAGCGAACCATTGAACAGAAAAGGCCCCAAACTGGGGCACATAGTAAGGCTAGTTAAAAGATAAATCTTCCCAGTATCAAAGAAATTTGAACAAAACAACCTCTAACCCTAGCATTAGCTCTAAAGCTAGCCCTAACCCTAACCATAACACTAACCCTTTCCTGTTTAGAGAATCATTGATCCTAGAAGTGCCAACCTTGGGGAGCCTAGTGGAGCAAGCTAAAAGATGAATACTGTGTAGTATCAAAGAAATCTGATCAAATTATTGGGAGACTTATTTCAGTACATACATGTTTCTCTGTTTTCTCCTTAAGGGCTCTCAGATACAATTTATTTTGCATGCTTCATCTGTGGCCTACCTTCAAAAGAAAGAAACCAGAGAGTGCCCACAGAGAACTGATTGTGTGAAGTTTTAAGCACCTCCTGCCAACCCTGTTTGATTTCCAGCTCAATTTTTATTCACATCAATAAGCCATAATGAAGGGAAACCTTAAAATACAAACTATTCCTGACAGCGAACCATTGAACCAACAAGGCCCAAACCTGTGGAACATAATAAGGCTAATTAAAAGATAAATCCTGCCCAGTATCATAGAAATTTGAAGAAAACTAGGGAGCATGTGTGCTCTTGGTGCAGATGGAAGGGTTTAGGACTGGGTTTAGGGCTAGGATTAGGGTTCCAATAAGGGATAGGGTTTGAACTAGGGATGGGGCTAGGGTGAGAGTTAGTATTAGTCGTAAGGCTAGGGTTAGGGCTAGGGTTATGAATAGGACTAAATTAGTGCTTAGATTAGGGCTAGGGTTAGTTCTTGGGTTAGGCCTAAATTTAGGTTTAGGTTTAGGATTAAAGCTAGGTTTAGGGCTAGGATAAGGGCTGGGGTTTGTGTTAGGTTTAGGGCTAGGATTAGGACTATGGCTAATGTCAGGTCTAAGCTTATGTTTGGGGATAGTTTTCAGATTAGTGTTATGGCTAGGTCTAGTGTAAGTTAGGGTTAGGTTTAGTGTAAAAGTTATCCTTAGAGCTAGGAGATTTATTAGGGTCAGAGTCAGTGTTAGAGTTTGAGGTTAGGTTTTAGGGTTAAGGCTTGAATTAGTACCAGGGGGTGGGCTAGGGTAATGATAGGGTTTTGTTCAGATTTTACATTAGGTTTAGGGTAATTGATAGGGTTAGGGTTAGCGATAGTGTTAAGTTTAAGCATAGGGTTCGCATTAGGGTAAGGGTTATGGTTAGTATAATGGATAGCATTAGAGCTAAGTTTAGGTTGAGGTTTATGGTTAAAAATAGATCTTGAATTAGGGTTAGGGTTAGGGTTAAAACTAGGGTTAGGCTTAGGTTTATATTTAGCATAAGGGTTAGGTTTTGAGCTAGGGTTAGGGCTAGGGTAGGTTTGTTTAGGATTACTTCTAGGGATAAGTTTATAGTACTCATAGGGTTAGGGTTAGGATTAGGGCTAGGGACATCATTAGGGATAGGGTTAGGGTTAGGGTAATGTATACAATTAGATGTAGATTTAGGGCTATGGTTAATGTTAGATTGAGGTTTAGTCTTAGAGTTAGGGCTATGGTTATGTTTAGGTTTATAGTTAGGGTTAGGGTTTGAACTAGGGTTAGGTCTATGGCAAGTGTGAAGTTTAAGGTTAGGTCTAGGGTTAGTTTTCCAGTTATATTTAGGTATAGCATTAAGCCTAGAATTATCAATAAGGTTAGGTTTAGTTTAGAGTAATGGGTAGGTTTAGAGCTAGGTTTAGGGCTAGGGTTAAGGTTAGGATTAGCACTAGGGTTAGGGTTAGATTGAGGGATAGGTGTAGGTTTATGTTTAGAGTAATGTTTAGGCTTTGAGCTAGAATTTGGACTAAGGCGAGGGTTAGGTTAGGATTAGGGCTAGAGTTAGGGTTAGGGTTATGCTTAAGGCTTGATTTACGCCTAGGATAAGCTCTAGGTTTTGTGTTAGGTTTAGGCCTAGGGTTAGGGCAATGGGTAAAGTAAGAGCTAGGGTTATGTTGAGTGCTATTTGTAGGGTTAGGGTTATGGCTAGGTCTAGTGTTAGGTTTAGATTTTGGGGTAGGGTCAGATTTAGTGATAGGTTTACTCTATAGGCAGTGTCAGTGTTTGCATTAGAGTTAGTGTTAGGGTTATAGCCAGAATTTGGACTAGGTTTAGCTCTAGGGTAAGAGTTAGTGTTTGAGTTAGGTTAAGGATTATTGTTAGGGCTAGGGCTAGGTTTATGTTTAAGTCTAGGACTAGAGTTAAGGCTAGATTTAGAATTTGGTTTAGGTCTAGGGCTAGTGTTAGGGTTTGGTCTATGTTTATGGTCTGTTTTAGACCTAGGGTTAGTGTTAGGGTCAGAATAAGGGTCAGGGTTAGCGTTCGGGATTGGAATAGGGTTAGAGCTAGAATGAGGGCTAGGGTTAGGACTATTAATATGGTTATGGTTTTGGTTAGCCTAAGGATTAGAGATAGGTCTAGGGTTACCATTAGGTTTAGGGTTTTTCTTAGGTTAAGGGATAGCCTTAGAGCTAGGGTTAATGCTAGAGTTAGGGTTAGGATTAAATAGAGGTTTAGAGCTTGGATTAGGGATAGTTTTTTTGTTAGGGTTAGGGCTAGATTTGGGCATTGACTAATATAAAAGCCAGGGTTACAATTAGGGTTAGTTTTAGGGTTAGGGTTAGGGGTAGGTCTAGTGTTAGGCTTAGCTTTGAGGTTAGGGTAATATTTAGAGCTAGGGTTATTGTTAGGATATGAGTCAGCATTGGGGTTAGTTTTAGGGTTAGGGTTAGGACTAAAATAAGGGCTAGGGTTACTGTTAGCGTTTGGTTTAAGGTGAGGGCTGTGTTTAGAGCTAGGGTGACTGTTAGGATATCATTCAGGGCCAGGGTTAGCTTTAAGGTAAGGATTATGACTTGAATTAGGACTAGGGTTACTGTTAGGGTTTGGTTTAAGTTTAGGGTTATCTTTAGAGCTAGGGTCAGTGTTAGGATATGAGTCAGGGTCAGGGTAAGTTTTAAGGTTAGGGTTAGGACTGGAATTAGGGCTAGGGTTAAGTCTAGGTGTAGTGTTAGGGTTTGATTGAAGTTAAGGTTTAGGGTTAGGGCTGTTGCTTAGGTTTGTTTTTGTCCTAGGTTTAGGGTTTGGGCTAGTTATAAGATTAGCATTAGGGTTAGGGCTAGTGTTAGTGTTAGGCTTAGGCTTTGGGTTAGGGTTAGATTTGGATTTAGTGTTAGATTTGGATTAGGGCTAGATTTAAATATAGGGCAAGGGTTAGGGCTAGGGTTATGGTTACAGTAACAGATAGGGTTAGAACTAGGGCTAGGGCTAGGGTGAGAGTTAGAGTTAGTCTTAGGCCTAGGGTTTTGGTTATTTTTAGGGATAGGGCTAATTTAGGGCTAGGATTAAGACTATGGTTAGTGTTCAGCTTAGGCCTAGCGTTAGGCTAGTGTTATAGTTAATTTTAGGCTGAGGTATGGTGTTATAGCTTGGTTTAGAGGTAGGGTGAGAGTTAGAATTTGGGTTAGGGCTAGGGTTAGGGTTAAGGTTTTGATTAAGCCTAGGTTTGGGGCTAGGATGAAGGATAGGTTTTGTTGTAGGGTTAGGTCTAGAATTAGGGCCATGGCTAATGTCAGGTCTAGTGTTACAGTTTGGGGTAGATTTAGGCTTAGGTTTGTGCCTATGTGTCATGTGTTAGGCTTTGGGTAAGAGTCAGGGTTAGAGCTAGGTGTAGTTTTAGGGTCAGGATCAGGGTTAGGGTTTGTTTTAGGTTAAGGTTTAAGGATAGGGCTCAAATGAGCATTAGGGTTAGAGTTAGGGTTAGGGTAATTGATTGGGTTAGATTTAGGCTTCAGGGTAGGTTTAGGCCAATGGAGAGCTTTAGGCTTAGCAAAAGAGTTAGAGTTATGCCTGGGGTTAGCATTAGGATTAGTATTATCATAAAGATAATATATAGTGTTAGAGTTAGTCTTAGGGCTAGTGTTAGAGATAGGGTTAAGTTTAGGGTACAAATAGGGCTAGGATTAGCACTATGATTAGTGTTAGGGTTAGTCCTATGGTTAGGGATAGAGTTAGGGTTGGTTTTAGGGGAAAGGCTGGGGTTATATAGCTAGGTTCAATGCTAGGGCGAGGGTTATATTTAGGGATAGGGCTAGGGTGAGGGTGAGGGTTAGGATTAAGTCTAAGCTTAGGGCT
The DNA here is from genome assembly GCF_047511675.1 of Marmota flaviventris. Lineage (NCBI taxonomy): Eukaryota > Metazoa > Chordata > Mammalia > Rodentia > Sciuridae > Marmota > Marmota flaviventris. The sequence continues at coordinate 75,287,819 of NC_092511.1, read as the reverse complement.
AGGATGAGGGATAGGATTTGTGTTAGAGTTAGGGCTAGGATTAGGGCTAGGTATAATATCAAGTCTAGGTTTATATTAGGGATAGTGTTAGAAATAGGTTTATTACTAGGTCTAGTGTAAGGGTTAGGTTTAATGTAGGGGTCAGATATAGAGCTAGGTTATTATTAGGGTCAGAGTATAGGTTAGGTTTTGGTTTGAGTTAAGGTTTAAGGTTAAGGATCAAATTAGCATTAGGGTTAGGGTTGGGGTTAGAGTAATGGATAGAGTTTGGTTTACAGTTCAGGTTAGGTTTAGAGTAATGTATAGGGTTAGTGTTAGGGATAGGGTTAGGGTTAGGCCTATGGTTAGCATTTGGTTTATGATAACCAAATGAATAGGTTTAGTGCTAGTGTTAGGGCTTAGGTTAAGGTTAGGTTTAGGGTAAGTTTTGGGTTACTCCTAGGGTTAGTGTTAGTGTTCAGTTTAGGGTAAGTGTTAGGGTTTGAGCTAGGGTTAGGGCTAGGGCAAGGGTTAGGGTTAGAATCAGGGCTACAATTAGGGTTAGGGTTTGGGTTAGGGCCAGGGTTAGCATTAGGGTTAGGCTTATGTTTAAGGTAATGGATAAAGTTAGAGCTAGTATTTGGGCTATGATTAAACTTAGGATTAGGGATAGGGTTAGGGTTCGGGTTAGAGCTATGGTTATGTTTAGAGTAAGGGTTAGAGTTTGAGCTAGGTTTAGGGCTAGGGTAAGCATTAGTTTTAGGGTTTGTGCTCAGATTAGGGTTAAGGTTAGTGTTAGGGTTAAGGTCTAGGTTTAGGGCTTGTATTAGGGCTAGGTTTGTGTGAGGCTTATGGCTAGTGTTAGGGCTATGGTTAATGCACGAGCTAGGGTTATGGTTATGGCTACTTTTTTGTGTTAGGGTTATAGATATGTCTATTGTTAGGTTTAAGTTTTGGTTTAGGATAAGGTTTAGAGCTAGGGTTTGTGTTAGGGTAAGCATCAGTGTTCGGGCTAGCATTGGGTTTATGTTTAGGGCCAGAATTAGAACTAGGGTTAGGTCTAGGGTTAGGTTTAGTCTTTGTGTTAGGTTAATGGTTATTTTAGGGCTAGGGCTAGGTTTTTGTTTAGAACTAAGGCTAGAGTTATGGCTATATTTAGGATTAAGTTTAGATATAGTGTTAATGTTATGGTTACGTTTATGTATAGGTATACTGGTAGGGCTAGTGTTAGGGTTCGGTTTAGTATTAAGGTCAGGCTTTGACCTATGGTTAGTATTAGGGTAAGAATAAGGGTAAGGGTTAGGCTTACTCTTTGGGTTAGGGTTAGAGATAGAATGGGGGCTAGGGTTAGGCCTTGTAATATAGTAGGGATTGGTGTAAGCTAAGGATTAGGGTTAGAACTAGGGTAGCATTAGGGTGAGAGTTTGTCTTAGGGTAAGGAATAAGTTTAGAGCTAGGTTTTGGGTTAGTGTTAGTGTTAGGGTTAGGGTTAAAGCTAGGGTTGATGCTCAGATTAGTGCTAGGTTTTGTGTTAGGGTTAGGGCTATGGCTAATGTAAGAACTAGCTTTACGGTTAGAGATAGTTTTAATGTTAGTATTAGGGCTAGGTCTAGTGTTCGACGCAGGTTTAGGGTTAGGGTGATGTTCAGAGTTAGGGTTACTTTTAGGGTCAGAGTCAGGGTCAGTATTAGTTGTAGGGATAGGGTTAGGACTAGGTGTAGCGTTAAGATTTGGTTTAGAATAAGGGTTAGTATTTGGGCTATAGCTCAGTTTTGTGTGTGGGCTATGGCTAGGGTTAGGGCTAGTTTTCAAATTAGAATTAGAGTTAGGGCTAGTGTTAGGGTGAGTTTTAGGTTTAGAATTAGGGTTAGATTTAGATTTAGGGTTAGTTCTAGGTTTAGAACTATGGTTATGGTTAGGTCTAAGGTTAGGGCTAGTGTTAGGTTTAGGCAATAGATAAGATTGGTACTAGAAATAGGTCTAGGTCTAAAGTTAGGGTTAGTCTTAGGGGTAGGGTTAGAGTTAGGATTACAGTAAGCAATAAATTAGGGCTAGGATTAGAGCTATATTTAGTGTTAGGATTAGGCCAAGGGTTAGGGCTAGGGTTAGTATTAGTGATAGTCTTAGGGTTAGGGTTAGAGATAGGGAAAGGGATGTGGTTATACCTAGGTTCAGAACTAGGGTGTGGATGGAAATTAGGGTTTGGGCTAGGGTTAGGTTTCGGGTTAGGATTAAGGCTAGGTTTAGGGCTAGGATGAGGGCTCGGGTTTGTGTTAGGTTTAAGGCAATAATTAGGTAGAGTGCTAATGTCAGGTCTAGGATTACGTTTAGGGATATTGTTAGAGTTAGTTTTATGGCTAGGTCTAGTTTAAGGGTTATGTTTAGGGTAAGGGTCAGTTTAGAGCTAAATGTATTATTAGAGTCAGTGTCTTGTTCAGAGTTTGAGTTAGGTTTTGGTTTAATTTTAGGGCTTGAATTAACATTAGGCTTAGGGTTAGAGTTAGGGTTAGAGAAATTGATAGGGTTAGGTTTAGTGTTCAGTTTAGGTTTAGGTAAGAATAAAGTTAGTGTTAGCCATAGGTTTAGGGTTATTCCTAAATGGATAGGGTTAGATTTAGGTTTAGGACTAGGGTTAGTATTAGGTTTAGCGTAACTGTTAGGGTTTGAGCTAGGATTAGGACTATAGCAAGGGTTAGGTTTACGGTTAGATTGAGGGTTAGGTTTACAGTTAGGGTTAGTGTAAGTTTAGGGTTAGGACTAGAGTTAAGTTTACAGTTAGGGTTAGAGTAGGTTTAGGATTAGGGCTAGTGTTATCATGATGTTTATAGTTAGGGTTAGGGTAATGGGTGTGGTTAGAGCTATGTTTAGAGCAATGTTTGGGTTAGGCTTATGTTTAGGGTAATGGATAGGTTTAGGTCTAGGGTTATGGTTAGGATTAGGGCTAGGGTTAGGGTTAGGTTTAGGTCTAGGGTTAGTGTTAGGGTTAGGTTTAGGGTAAGTGTTAGGGTTTGAGCTATGGTTAGGGCTAAAGCGATGGTGAGGTTTAGAGTCAGGTCTAGGTTTAAGATTAGGTTTAAGTTTAGGGCTAGGGTTATCAATAGGGTTAGGGTTATTTTTAGGGTAATTGATAGGGCTAGAGCTAGATTTAGGGCTATGCTTATAGTTAGGATTAATTCTACAGTTAGGTTTAGTTTTAGGGCCAGTTTCAGGGTTAGGGTTAGGTTTAGGGTAATGGATAGGGCTATGGCTAGGGTTAGGGTTAAAATGAGTTGTAGGGCTCAGATTAGGGATAGGTTTTGGGTTAGGTTAGGGCTACGGCTAATGTAAGAACTAGAGTTATGATTAAGGCTACTTTTAGAGTTACGTTTAGGGCTAGTATTAGTTTTAGGTTTAGGTATACTTTTAGGGTGATGTTAGAGCTAGGGTAGGTGTAAGGTCAGAGTCAGGCTCATGGTTAGTTTTAGGTTTAGGATAGGACTGGAATTAGGGCTAAGGTTAGGGATAATTGTAGGGTTAGATTTTGGTTTAGGTTAAGGGTTAGTGATAGGGCTATGGCTCAGTTTTGTTTTAGGGCTTGAACTAGATTAGGGCTAGTTTTAGGATTAGTGTTAGTGTTAGGGCTAGTGTTAGAGTGAGGTTTAGGCTGAGGGTTAGGGTTGGACTTAAAGTTATGGTTAGTTATAGGGTTAGGGCTAGGGCTAGTGTTAGGGCTAAGGTTAGGGCAAGTGTTAGGTTTAAGTTAAGGAATAGGGTTTGATCTAGGAATAGGGCTAGGATGAGAGTTAGAGTTAGTCTTAGTGCTAGTGGTAGGGTTAGGGCTAAATTAGGGCTAGGATCAGGTCTAGGGTTAGTGTAAGGGTTAAGTCTAGAGTTAGAGTCAGGGTTAGATTTGGGGGAAGGATTGGGGTTATAGCAAGGTTCAGAACTAGGGCGAGGGATAAAATTAGGGATAGGGCTAGAGTTAGGGTTCGGGTTAGGATCAAGGCTAGGTTTTATGGCTAGGATGAAGGCTAGCATTTGTGTTAGGGTTATGGCAAGAATTAGGGCTAGGGCTAATATCAGGTTTAGGGTTATGGTTAGGGATAGTTTTTGGGTAAGATTTATGGCTAGGTCTAGTTTCAGTTAGGTTTAGGGTGAGGTTCAAGTTGAGAGCTAGGGGTATTATAATAGTCAGGTTTGGGGTTTGGGTTAGGTTGAGTTTTAGGGTTATGGCTCAAATTAGCTTTAGGTTTGAGTTAGGGTTAGGGTAATGGATAAGGTTAGGTTTAGGCTTCAGGTTAGGTGTGGGCTCAGGTTAGATTTAGGGTAATGGATAGGGTTAAGAGCTAGGGTTAGAGCTAGGGTTATGTTTAGGATTAGGGCTAGAGTTAGGGTAAGGGTTAGGGTTAATGCTAGGGTTAGGTTTAGAGTATCGGTTAGGGTTTGAGCTAGGGTTAGAGCTAAGGATAGGGTTAGGTTTAGGATTAGGTCCAGGTTTAGGATTAGGGTTACCATTAGGGTTAAGGTAATGGACAGATTTAGATATTGGGTTAGGGTTAGGGTTAGATTAAGGTTTAGGACTAGGGTAAGTGTTAAGTTGGCATAATTGTTATAGTTTGAACTAGGGTAAGGACTACGGCAAGGGTTAGGTTTATCGTTCAGTCTAGGGTTAGGTTTACAGTTAGGGTTAGAGTAGGTTTAGGGTTAGGGCTAGGGTTATAATGACGTTTATGTTTAGGGTTAGGGTAATGGGTTGGGTTAGAGCTAAGGTTAAGTCTAATTTTAAGTTTAGGATTAGGGCTAGGGTTAGGGTTAGGTTTAGGCTTATCATTTTCTTATGGTTAGATTAAGGGTAAGGGTCAGGGATTGAGTAAGTGTTTGGGCTAAGTTTAGGCTTCTGCTTAGAATCAGGGTTAGGGATAGATTTAGGTTAAGGTTAGGGTTAGGGCTAGGTTTAGCCTTATGTTTAGGGTTATGGTTATGGTAATGGATAGAGTTAGAGCTAGGGTTTGGGCTATGGTTATGTTTAGGATTAGGGCTAGGATTGGGGTTAGTGTTTGGGCTAGGGTTATGTTTAGGGTAAGGGCTAGGGTTTGAGCTAGTGTTAGTAATAGGGCTAGGTCTTGGATTAGGTATAGCCTTATGTCTAGGGACAGGATTATTGTAGGTTTAGGGTTAGGGTTAAGGTTAGGGCTAGGGTTATCATTAGGGTTAGGATAAGGGTTAGGGTAATGGATATAGTTAGATGTAGGTTTAAGTTTAGGGTTAGATTTAGTTTTAGGGTTAATGTTAACACTACGGTTATGTTTAGGTTTATGGTACAGGTTAGATTTGAGCTAGGGCTAGGGCTATGATGAGTGATAGTATTAGGGTTTGGTCTATTGTTAGTTTTCTGGTTAGGGTTAGGGTTACAGTTAGGGTTAAGGCTAGGGTTATCAATACAGTTAGATGTAGGGTTGGGTAAGGTGTAGGTTTAGAGCTAGTTTTAGGGATAAGTTTAAGTTTAGGGTTAGGGCTAGTGTTAGGGTTTAGAGTAAGGTATAGGTCTAAGTTTATATTTATGGTAAGGGTTAGGCTTTGAGTAAGGTTTAAGACTAAGTCTAGGGTTAGGTTTAAGGTTAGGGTTAGGGCGAGGGTTAATGTTGGGGTTATGCTTAGGGCTAGATTTAGGCCTAGATTTTGCTCTAGGTTTTGTGTTAGGTTAAGGCATAGAGTTAGGGCTATGGGTAATGTAAGAGCTAGGATTATGATAAGGGGTAGTTGTAGGGTTAGGGTTATGACTATTTCTAGTGTTAGGTTTAGGTTTTCGGTTAGGGTCCAGTTTAGAGATAGGTTTAGTGTTAAAGGCAGTGTTAGTGTTCAGGTTAGAGTTAGAATTAAGGTTAAAGCCAGAATTGGGACTAGGTTTATGTCTAGGGGTAGGGTTAGTCTTTGTGTTAAATTAAGTGTTATTGTTAGGGCTAAGGCTAGGATTTTGTTTTGGTGTAGATCTAGAGTTAAGCCTGGATTTAGGATTAGGTTTAGGTCTAGGGCTAGTGATAGGGTCTGATTTAGGTATAAGATTACTGGTAGGGCTTGTGTTATGGTTTGATCTAGTGTTAGGGTCAGGTTTAGACCAAGGTTAGTGTTATGGTCAGAATAAGGGTCAGGGTTAGGTTTAAGGTTTGGGATAGGGTTAGAGATAGAATGAGGGATAGGGTTAGGACTATTAATACGGTGAGATTTTTGATTAGCCTAAGGATTAGGGATAGGTCTAGGGTTAATATTAGTGTTAGGGTTTTGCTTAGGGTTAGGGATAGTGTTAGAGCTAGTGTTAGGGATAGGGTTAGGGTTAGGGTTAAATCTAGGTGTAGGGCTCGAATTAGGGCTAGTTTTTGTGTAAGCATTAGGGCTTGGGTAAGGGCAACAGGTAATGTAAGAACCAGGGTTACAATTGGGATTAGCTTTAGGGTTAGGGTTAGGGGTAGTTCTAGTGTTAGTGTTAGATTTAAGGTTAGGATGATATTTAGAGCTAAAGTTAGTTTTAGGATAGGAGTCAGGGTCAGGGTTAGTTTTAAGGTTAGGGTTAGAACCCCAATTAGGGCTAGGATTAGTTCTTGTAGTAGTTTAGGGTTTTATTTAAATTAATTTTTAGGGTTAGGTCTATTTTTCGGTTTTGTTTTAGTCCTAGGGTTAGGCTTAGGGCTAGTTTTGCAATTAGTATTAGGGTTAAGGCCAGTGTTAGTAGTAGGCTTAGACTTAGGTTTAGGGTTACATTTGTAGTTAGGTTTAGATCTAGGATTAGCTAGGATTAAGGATAGGGCAATGGTTAGGTCCAGGGTTAGAGTTAAGGTAAGGGATAGGTTTAGAACTAGGGATAGGGCTAGTGTGAGGGTTAGAGTTAGTGATAGGGCTAAAAATAGAATTAGGGTTTGGGATAGGGTTAAATTAGGGCTAGGATTAGGGCTAGGGTTAGTGTTTAGCTTAGGACTAGTGATAGGAATAGGGTTAGGTTTAAGTTTAGGATAAAGAATTGTGTTATAGCTAGGTTTAGACGTAGGGTGAGGGTTAGAGTTAGGGTTAGGGCTAGGGTTGGAGTTACGGTTATGATTATGGCTAGGTTTAGGGCTAGGATAAGGGATAGTGTTTGTTTTAGATTCAGGGCTAGGATTAGTGCTAGGGTTAATATCAGGTCTAGGGTTATGGTTAAAGATAGTTTCAGAATTAGGCATATGATTATGTCTAGTTAAGGGTTAGGTTTAGGGTAAGGGTCAGGTTTAGATCTTGGGGAATTATTAGGATTAGGATTTCGCTTAGGTAGGGATTTATGTTTATGGCTCAAATTAGCATTAGGGTTAGCGTTAGGGTATATTTAGGGTTTGTTTTAAGGTTGTGGTTTGGTTTAGGGTGATTGATTCGGTTAGCATTAGTGATAGGGCTAGGGTTAGGCTTAGGGTTAGCGATAGGGTAAGGGTTATGTTTAGGGTAATGATAGGGTTAGAACTAGAGTTATGGTTAGGAATATGCCTTGAGTTAGGTTTAAAGTTTTTGTTAGAACTAGGTTTAAAGTTAGGTTTAGTGTTATGTTTAGCATAAAGGTTAGGTTTTGAGCTGGGATTATGGCTAGGTTTAGGGTTAGGTCTAGGGATAGGATTACAGTAGATTTAGGGTTAGGGTGGTGTTTTGAACTAGGATGAGTGTTAGGATATAAGTCAGGTTCAGGGTTATTTTTAAGGTTATGATTAGGACTCGAATTAGGGCTAGGGTTAGATCTAGGTGTAGTGCTAGGGTTTGGTTTAAGTTAAGGTTAGTGGTAGGCCTGTTGCTCGGTTTTGTTTTAGTGTTATGGTTAGGGTTAGGGCTAGTTTTATGATTAGATTTAGGGTTAGGGCTAGGATTATGGTTAGGTTTAGGATTAAGGCTAGATTTAAGGCTAGGATTAGAGCTAGGTTTTGTGTTAGGTTTAGAGCAAGAATTAGGGCTAGGACTACTGTCAGGTCTAGGTTTATAGTTAGTGATATTTTTAGGGTTAGGTTTATGGCTAGGTCAAATTAAAGTGTTACGTTTAGGGAACGGGTCAGATTAAGAGCTGGGGTATTATTAGGGTCAGGGTCAGACTTTGGGTTTGGGTTAGGTTAAGGTTTAGGGTTAAGGCTCAAATTAGCATTAAGGTTAGAATTAGGGTTAGGGTAATGAATAGTGTTAGGTTTAGGGATAGGTTAGGTTTAAGGTAATGGATATGCTTAGGGTTTGTGATAGGTTTAGGGTTAGGCCTAGTGTTAGCATTAGGGTTATGATTATCATTAGGGTAATTCATAGGGTTAGACCTAGGGTTAGGGCTAGGATAATGGTTAGAATTAGGGCTAGAGTTAGGGTTAGGGTCAGGGTTAGGGAGAGGGTAACACATAGGATTAGGTTTAGGGTACGGTTTAGGGTTCGAGCTATGATTTTTGATATGGCTAAGATTAATTTATGGTTTGGTCTAGGGTTATGGTCATGGTTAGCGTAACGGTTAGGGCTAGGGTTATATTAGGGTTGGGGTAATAGGTTGAGATGTCAGGTTAAAGATAGGATTAGATTTAGATTAGCGTTAGGTTTAGGTTTAGGATTCGGGTTAGCATTTGAGCTAGCTTAGGTTTAGGGTTAAGTTTAGTTCACTGTTAGTTCTAGGGTTAGGTTTATGTTAGGGTTAGGGTAGGTTTAGCTTTAGGTCTAGTGTTATCATCAGGGTTAAGTTTAGTGTTAGAATAATGGGTAGGGTTCAAGCTAGGGTTAGGGCTTGGGTTAAGTTAGGATTAGGGCTGGGGATACGTTTAGGGTTAGACCTTGGTTTAGTGTTAGGATTAGATTAAGTGTAAGGGTTAGGGATTGAGCTAGGTTTAGGGCTAGGGTGAGGGTTAGGTTTACAGTCTGGGCTAGAGTAGGTTTAGGGTTAGCTTTAGGGCTAGGGTTAGCATTAGTTTTAGGGTTATTGATAGTGTAATGGATAGAATTAGAGCTAGGGTTTGGGCTATGATTATAGTTAAGATTAGCACTAGAGTTAGCGTGAGGTTTAGGGTTTGGGCTAGGGTTATTTTAGGATGAGGTTTAGTGTTTGAGCTAGGGTTAGTTCTAGAACGAGGGTTAGGGTTAGGGTTAGGGCTAGGTTTAGGGTTAGAGTTATTCTTAGGGTTAGGTTTAGGACTGTAATTAGGGCTAGGTTTTGTGTGAGGTTTAAGTCTACTGTTAGGTATATGGGTAATGTAAGAGCTAGAGTTATGTTTATGGGTATATTTAGAGTTCGTCTACTGTTAGGGTTATTTTTGGGGTTATGATAATGTTTAGAGCTAGGGTTTTTGTTTTCAGGTTAGGATTACGTTTAGGGTTAGGTCTACAACAAGGACTAGGGTTAGATCTAGGGGTAGAGTTAGTGTTTGGTTTAAGTTAAAGGTTATTGTTAGGGCTAAGGCTAGGGTTATCGCTATATTTAGGATTAGGTTTAAGTTCAGGGCTATTGTTATTGTTAGGTTTAGGTTTAGGGTTAATGGTAGGGCTATTGTTAGGTTTCAGATTAGGGTTAGGGTCAGGTTTAAACCTAGGTTTAGTGTTAGGGTCTGAATAAGTGTCATGGTTAGAGTTAGGGTTTGGGTTAAGTTTAGAGCTAGAATGAGTGTTAGGGTTAGGACTAGTAATAGAGTTAGAATTTGGGTAGGCATAGAATTAGGTTTAGGACTAGAGTATCAATAGGGTTATGGTTTGACTAAGTGTAAGAAATAGAGTTAGAGCTAGGATTAGGACTAGAAATAGGGTTAGGGTTAGGGCCAGGGTTAGGATTAGAGTTAAAGCTAGGCTTAGGCCTTGGATTAGGACTAGGTTTTGTGTTAGGCTTAGGGCTATGGCTAATTTAAGAACTAGCACTATGATTAGGGCTAGTTTTAGGGTTAGGTTTAGGGCGAGTTCTAGTGTTAGAATTAGGTTTAGGGATAGGGTGATGTGTAGAGCTAGGGTTAGTGTTAAGGTCAGAGTCAGGGTTAGTATTAGTTCTAGGGTTAGAGTTAGGAGTAGAATTAGGGCTAGAGTTAGGGCTAGCTGTAGGGTTAGAGTTTGGTTTAAGTTAAGATTAGGGTCAGTGAAATGGTTCGGTTTTGCTTGAGAGCTAGTGTTTGGGTTAGGGATAGTTTTCAAATTAGCATTAGGGTTAGAGATAGTATTAGTTTGTGGTTTAGGCTTAGGGTTAGGGTTAGATTTATAGTTCGGGTTAGATCTAAGTTTAGGGCTATAGTGAAGGTCGGGGCTAGGGTTAGGGGTAGGGTTTGAGTTATCATAAGGGATAGGGTTAGAACTAGGTATAGGGCTAGGGCAAGAGAGTTAGTGTGAGGATTAGATTATGTTTAGTATTCGGGCTTAATTTCAGCTACAATTAGAGCTAGGGTTAGTATTAAGGCTGAGCCTTGTTTTATGGCTAGGGATATGGTTATGGTTATGGTTAGGTATGATGTTATAGCCAGCTTTAGAACTAGGGTGAGGATCAAAATTAGGGTTAGGTCTATGGTTAAGGTTAGGTTTAGGATTAAGGCTAAGAGTAGCGGTAGGATTAGGGCTAGCGTTTTTTTTGTTTGTTTGTTTGTTTGTTTGTTTGTTTTTTGTTTTTTTTATGGTTAGGGCTTTGTTAGGGCTATGGCTAATGTCAGGTCTAGGGTTATGGTTAGAGATAGTTTTAGGGTTAAGATTATTAGGGTTAGGATTAGGTTTATGGATATGTTTAGTTTTAGGGTTCAGGTTAGCTTTAGGGTAATGTATAAGTTTAGAGTTAGGAATAGGTTTAGGGTTATCCTAGGGTTAGCATTAGAGTTAGGATTAGAATTAGGGTAATGGATAGGGTTACAGCTCGGGTTAGAGCTAGGTTTATGGTTAGGAGTAAGACTATGGTTAGGGTTAGATTTTGGGTTATGTCAGGGGTTAGGGTTAGGTTTATGGTAAGGGTTATGGCTAAAATTAGGGTTATGGTTAGGGTTAAATGTAGTGGTAGGTCTCCAATTAGGGATAGTTTTGGGTTAGGTTAGGGCTAAGTTTACAACTAAAGCCAATGTAAGAACTAGGGTTATGATTAGAACTAGTTTTAGGGTTAGGGTTAGGGTTAGGGCTAGGTCTATGGTTAGGTTTAGGTTTAGGTTTTGAGTGATGTTTAGAGGTATGGTTAGATTTAGGCTCAGAGTCAGGGTCAGGATTTGTTTTAGGGTTAGGGATAGGACTCAAATTAGAGCTAGGTTTCGGGCTAGGTGTAGGCTTATTGTTTGGTTTATGTTAAAGTTTATGGTTAGGGCTATGGCTTGGTTGTTTTGTAGGGCTAGGGCTAGGGTAGGGCTAGTTTTAGGATTAGCATAAGTGTTACAGCTTATTTTAATGAGAGATTTAGCTTAGGGTTAGGGTTAGATTTAGAGTTAGGGTTAGATATAGGAGTAGGGATAGAGATAGGCTTAGGGCTAATGTAAAGGCAAGTGATAGGATTATGGTAAGGATTAGGGTTAGAAGTAGAAATAGGACTAGGGTGAGAGTTAGAGTTAGTCTTAGAGCTAGGGTTAGGTTAGGTTTAGGGCTAAATTAGTACTAGGATTAGATCTAGTGTTTGTATTAGGGTTAGGCCTAGTTTAGGCTTATGTTTAGATTTAGAGATAGGGTTAGGTTTATGGGAGGGGATGGGGTTAAATCTAGTTTTAGGGCTAGGTCATAGGTTAGAATTTCAATTAGGGCTAGGGTTATGGTTTGATTTAGTAATAAGTCTAGGTTGAGGGCTAGGATGAGAGCCAGGGTTTGTTTTAGGGTAATGGCAAGAATTAGGGCTAGGGCTATTGTCAGGTCTAGGCTTACATTAGGGATAAAATGAGGGTTACCTTTATGACTAGGTCTAGTGTAAGGGTTCAGTTTAGGGTAAGGGTGAGGTTTAGAGCTAGGGGTATTATTAGAGTTAGAATTAGGTTTTGGGTTTAGTTTAGGTTAGGGTTTAGGTTTAGAACTTGAATTAGCATTAGGGTTTGGTTAGGATAATGACACATTTGGATTTAGGGTTTATGTTATGTGTAGGGTAATTGATAGGGCTAGAGTTAGCAAAAGGGTTAGGTTTAGGCCTAGGGTTAGCCTTATGGTTATGGTTGTGCTTAGGGTAAGGGATAGGGTTAGGGCTAGGGTTATGATTATTATTAGGGCTAGAGTAAGGGTTAGGCCTAGGGTTAGGTTTAGGTTTAGGGTATGGTTTAGAGCTATGGTTAGCACTAGATCAAGGGTTAGGTTTAGGGTTAGGTCTAGGTTATAGTTACTAACCGTAACTATAGGTTATGGTCAAGGTTAGTATTAAGGTTATGGCTAGGATTATCATTAGGTTTAGGGTATTCGATATGGTTTGATGTCATGTTAGGATTAGGGTTAGGGTTAGGTTTAGGCTTAAGGGTAGGGTTAGGGATAGGTTTAGTGTTAGGTTTTGGGTAATGTTTAGGGTTTGAGCAAGGGTAAGCTCTATGGAAAGGGTTAGGCTTATGGTTATGTCTAGGGTTAAGTTTAGGGTAGATTTAGGGTAAGGGCTAGTGTTATTATCAGGGTTAGAGATAGGTTAATGGGTAGGATAGTGTTAGGACTAGGTTTATCATTAAGGTTATGGTTAGATTTAGCGTAATATGTAGGCTTAGAGCTCAGGTTAGGGATAGGGATAGGGTTAAGGTTATATTTAGATTTAGGTCATGGGTTAGTGTTAGAGTTAGCTTAAGTTTTAAGGGTTAGGGATTGAGCTACTGTTTGGACTGGGACGAAGATTAGGGTTAGAGTCAGTGTGAGGGTTAGGGCTAGGGTTAGCATTAGGGTTAGGGTTAGTTTAGGGTAATGGATAGAATTAGAGGTAGGTTTTGGCTAATGTGAATGCTAGTTTCAGGGTTAGTGATATGGCTAGGTCTAGTGTCAGTGTTGTTTTTTTTTTTTTTAGGATAAGTTTTAGAGCTAGGTTTTGTGTTAGGGTAAGGGTCAGTGTTCTGTTTTGGGTTAGGTTTATTGTTAGGGCCAGAATTAGGACTAGGGTTTGGTCTAGGGGTAGGGTTAGTGTTTGGGTTAGGTTAAAGGTTATTATTAGGGCTAGGACTAAGTTTTTGTTTAGGGCTAGGCCTAGAGTTATCACTAGATATAGGATTAAGTGTATGTCTAGGTCTAGAGTTAGGGTAAGGTTTAGTTATAGGGTTACAGGTAGTGCCAATGTTAGGGGTCAGTTTAGGATTAGGGTCAGGTTTAGACCTATGGTTAGTGATAGGGTCAGAATAAGGGTCAGGGCTAGGGTTAGGATTAGGGATAGTGATAGAGCTAGATTGAGGATTAGGGTTAGGACTAGTAATAGAGTTAGGTTTTGGGTTAGGATAAGAATTAGGTTTAGAACTAGGGTAGATTTAGGGTTAGAGTTTGGCTTAGGTTAAGGGATAGGGTTAGTGCTAGTGTTAGGGCTAGGGTTAGGGTTAGGGTTAGGGTTAGGTTTAGGGTTAGGGTTAAAGCTAGGGTTAGAGCTTTTATTAGGGCTAGGCTAGGTTTTGTGTTAGCTTTAGGACTATGGCTAATGTAAGAACTAGGGATACAATTAAGGCCAGTTTTAGGGTTAGTGTTATGTCTAGGTTTAGTGTTTAGTTAGGTTTAGGGTTAGGGTTATGTTAGGGTAATGGATAGGTTAGGGTTAGTGAATGTGTTAGGGGTAGGCCCAGGGTTAGCATTAGGGTTAGGATTAGAGTTAGGGTTAGGGTAATGGATAGAGTTAGAGCTAGGGTTATGGTTAGTGTTAGTGTTAGGGTTGGTGTTAGATTTAGGTTATTGCAAGGATTAAATTTAGGGTTGGGTTTAGGGTAAGGGTTAGAAACTGGCTTAGGTTTAGAGATAGGGTAAAAGCTAGGCTTGGGGCTCGCATTAGGGCTATATTTTGGGTAACATTAGGGCTAGTGTTAGGGGTAAAGCTAATGTAAGAACTGGGGTCATAATTAAGGCTAATTTTAGGGTTAGGGTTTGGGCTAAGTCTAGTTTTATGGTTAGGTTTAAGTTCAGGGTGATGTTTTGAGCTAGGGTTAGTGTTAGGTTCAGAGTAAGGGTCAGGATTAGTTTTAGGGTTGGGTATAGGACTCAAATTAGGGGTAGGCTTAGGGCTAGATGTAAGGTTAGGATTTGGTTTAGGTTAAGGGTTAGGGTTAGTGCTATGGCTCATGATGTTTTAGGGCTAAGGCTATAGTTAAGTGTAGTTTTATAATTAATGTTAGTGTTATTGCTAGTGATAGGGTGAGTTTAGGCTTAGGGGTACATTTAGAGTTATGGTTAAATCTAGGGTTAGGGCTATGGCTAGGGTTAGGGCTAAGGATAGGTCTGGTGTTTGGGTTACTGTAAGGGATAGTGTTAGAACTAGGAATACAGCTAGTTCGATAGATAGAGTTAGCCTTAAGGCTAGGGTTAGGGTTAAGTTTAGGGCTAAATTAGGGCTCTGTTTAGGGTTAGGTTTAGGGGAAGGTATGGGCTTATAGCTAGGTTTAGGGCTAGGGCAATGATTAGTGATAGGGTTAGTGATAGGGTTAGGGTTAGGCCTACGGCTAGCATATGTGTTAGAGTTATTGTTAGGGTAATGAATAGCATTAGAGCTAGGGTTAGGGCTAGGGTTTTGTATAGGATTAGGGCTAGAGTTAGGGTTAGGCTAGGGCTAGGGTTAGGTTTTGGGTTAGGTTTAGGATACAGGTTAGGTTTTGAGCTAGAGAGAGTGCTAGGGTGAGGGTTAGGTTTAGGATTATTTCTAGGGTTAGATTTACACTTAAGTTTAGGTTTAGTGTTAGGGCTAAGGTTATCTTTAGAGTTAGGTTAATGGATAGGGTTAGATGTCTGGTTAGGGTTAGGGGTATTTTTAGGTTTACGGTTAGTGTTAGGGTTAGGTCTAAGATTATCATTAGATTTAGGGTAATGGATAGGATTAGATGTGAGGTTAGGGTTAGGTGTAGTTTTAGGTTTAGAGTTAGTGTTAGGGTTTGGATTAGGGTTAGTGTTAGAGTAAGGGTTGGGTTTTATCTAAGATTAAGTCTATGATGAGGGTTGGGTCTAGGATTAGGTTTACAATTAGGATTAGAGCTAGGGTTATCATTAGGGTTAAGGTTCGTTTTAGGATATGGATAATTTTAGAGATAGTATTAGGGCTAGTGTTAACATTATTATTAGGACTAGGATTAGCATTAGGTTTAGGGATAGAGCTAGGGTTATGATTAGGGTTCGGTTTTGGGTTTTATCTAGGGTTAGATCTAAGTCGAGGTTTAGGGTTAGTGTGAGGGTTAGGCTTAGGGTAAGAGATAAGGTTAGATTAGGATTAGGGTTACACTTTGGGCTAGATTTAGGCCTAGGATTAGGGCTAGGTTTTGTGTTAGGTTTAGAGCTAATTTTAGTGCTATGGTAATGTAAGGGTTATGTTTATGGTTATGGTTAGGTCTAGTGTTATGTTTTGGTTTCAGTTAGGGTCAGTTTTAAAGTAGGGTTAGTGTTAGTGTCAGGGTCTGTTTTCGGATTAGGGTTAGGGTTAGAGTTAGAGCCAGAATTAGGAATGTTTATTTCTATAGGTAAGGTTAGTGTTTGGCTTAGGCTAATGCTTATCATTAGAGCTAACGCTAGATTTTTGTTTAGGTCTTGGTTAAGGATATTGCTAGTTTTAGTATTAGGTTTAATCTAAGACTGCTGGTAGCAGGCCCGCCCTGGCCCCTGGGGACTCAACCCCCAGTTCTTTGTTATGCATGTCAATGTGGCCAGCTCACAAGGCCATGACGCGGGCTTGCGGTTCCCTGTTTATCTGCCTAGAGCATATGTGTCTCTCGGGAACATCTTGACCTGTTCAAGCCTCCTGATAGGGGATGGTGACGTGACGGTAACCCAAGGACGCAGTTATTACTCTTCCCTCCTCACTTTTGAGTGATTTCCTGCAGCTGTTAAAAAGATATATAAGGGGAACAAATTTGGCAATAAAGCGCGCACATGCTGCCTCCTGGTTGAAGAACCTTGGTGTCCTGTGTATTTTTAACCCCGCCGTCCCTCACCGGACTCGGCTCCGTTAGCCGGACGCGGCATAGGACTAGTGTTAAGGTTAGGTTTAGATATAGGGTTATGAGTAGGGCTAGTGTTAGGGTTTGGTTTATGTTTAGGGTCACAATAAAGGTCAGGTTTAGGGTTAGAATTTGGGTTATGGTTATAACAAGAATTAGGTCCAAGGTTAGAACAAGTAATATGGTTAGGGTTTGGGTTAGACTAAGGATTAGTTTTAGGACTAGGGTTAGCATTAGGGTTGGGGTTTGGCTAGGGTAAACTACAATTTTAGACCTAGGGTTAGAGCTAAGGTTTGGGTAGGGTTAGCACTAGTGTTAGGGTTAGGGTTAGGGTGAAAGTTAGGGTTAGGTATCATATTTGGGCTAGGTTTGTGTTAGCATTATGTTTAAGGCTACGGCTAATGTATGATCTAGGTTTATGATTAGAACTATTTTTAAAATCAGGGTTAGGACCAGGTCTAGTGTTAGGTTAAGGTTTAGGTTTAGGGTGATATTTAGAGGTAGGGTAAGTGTTAATATCAGAGACAGATTTAGGGGTAGTTTTAGGGTTAAGTTTAGCTCTCAAATTATGGCTAGGCTTAGGGCTAAATATAAGGTTAGGGTTTGGTTTAGGTAAAAGTTTAGGGTTAGTGTTATGGCTCAGTTTTGTTTTAGGGCTAAGCCTATGTTTTGGGCTAATTTTAGGATTAGCATTAGGGTTAGTGCTAGTGTTAGGGTTAAGATTAGGTGTAGAATTAGGGTTAGATTTAGAGTCATGTTTAGATCTAGGGCAAAGTGTAAGGTTAGGGCTAGGGTTATTCTAGGCTATGGCTAGGAATAAGGTTATGGTAAGTGATAGGGTTAGAACTAGGGCTAGGGCTAGGGCGAGAGTTATAGTTAGTCTTAAATCTAGGATTAGGGTTAGGTTTAGGATTAGGGCTGGAGTTAGTGTTAGGGTTATTTCTAGGGTTAAGGTTAGGGCTAGGTTTAGTGTTAGGGTGAGGTTTTGGGTTAGGTTTAGGGTAGCAATGAGGTTATAACTAGGTTTGGGGCTAGGGAAAGGGTTAGAGTTAGGTTTAGGATTATGATTAAGGCTAGGTTTTGGGCTATGATGAGAGCTAGTGTTCGTGTTAGGGTTAGGGCTAGGATTAGGGCTAGGGCTAATGTCAGGTATAGGGTTACAGTTAGAGATAGTTTGTGGTTTATGTTTATGATTAGGTCTAGTGTAAGGGTTCGATTTATGGTAAGGGCCAAGTTTATAGCTATGTGTATTATTAGGGTCAGTGTTTGGTTTAGGTTAAGGTTTAGGTTTAGGGCTCAAATTAGTATTAGGGTTAGAGTTAGGGTTAGGGTAATGAACAGGCTTAGGATTAGGGTTCACGTTAGTTTTGGAGCAATGGATAGGTTTAGGGATTGTGATATATAGGGTTAAGCCATGGGTTAGCATTAGGGTTAGGATTATGGTTAGGGTAATGGATAGAATTAGAGCTAGGGTTAGGGGTAGTGTTATTGTTATATTAGGGCTAGGGTTAAGGTAGTTGTTATAATTAGAGCTATGGTTAGAGCTATGATTAATGTTAGGATTAGGGCTAGTGTTAGGTTAGAGTTTGGGATAGGTTTAAAGTTATGTTAAGGGTAAAGTTTAGGCTTTGAGCTAGAGTTAGGTCTAAAGCGAGGCTTAGGGTTAGGGTTAGTGCTAGGGTTAGGTTTAGGGTTACACTTAGGGCTATGTTCAGGCCTAAAATTAGGGCTCGGTTTTGTGTTAGTTTAGGCCTAGGGTTAGGGCCATGGGTAATGTAAGAGGTAGGGTTATGATTAGGGCTAGTTTTAGGGTTAGGGTTATGACTAGGTCTAGTGTTAGGATTAGGTTTTGGTTTAGGGTGATCTTTGGAGTTAGGATTATGTTAGGGTCAGGGCCAGTGTTCAGGTTAGAGTTAGTGTTGGATTTAGTGCCAGAATTAGGACTAGGGTTAGGTCTAGGGGTCTGGTTAGTGTTTGGGTTAGGTTAAGGATTATTGTTAGGGCTAGGGCTGGGTTGTTGTTCAAGTGTAGGGCTAGAGATATGGATAGATTTAGGATTAGGTTTAAGTCTAGGGCTAGTGTTATGTTTAGTTTTAAGTATATGATTACCGGAAGGGCTAATGTTAGGGTTCGGTTTCGGGTTAGGTTCAGGTTTATACCTGCAGTTAGTGTTAGGGTCAGAATAAGTGTTGGGGTTAGGGTTTGGGTTTCGGTTAGGGTTAGAGCTAGAACGAAGGATAGGGTTAGGACTAGTAATAGGGTTAGGGTTTGGGTTAGGCTAAACATTAGGGTTAGGACTAGGGTTAGCATTAGGTTTAGGGTTTAACTTAAGGTAATGGATAGGGTAAAATCTAGGGTTAGATCTAGGGTTAGGGTATGGATTAGGACTTTTTTAGGGTTAGGGTTAAAACTAGGCTTAGCACTCGGCTTAGGGCCAGGTTTTGGGTTAGGTTGGGGCTAGTGTTAGGCGTACAACTAATATATAAACCAGGTTTATGATTACGGCAACTTTTTGGGTAAGTATTACTGCTAGGTCAAGTGTTAGGGTTAGGGTTACCGTTAGCGTGATGTTTAGAGCTAGGGTTAGTGTTAGAGTCAGCGTCAGTGATCAGGTTATATTTAGGGTTAGGGTTAAACCAAAGATTATCACTAGAGTTAGTTCTAGTGGTAGGGTTAGTGTTTGTGTTAGGTTAAGATTTTTCATTAGGGCTATGGCTAGGTTTTTGTTTACATTTAGGGCTAGAGATACGGCTAGAGATAGGATTAGGTTTAGGTCTAGGGCTAGTGTTAGGGTTATTTTTAGGTATAGGCTTATTGCTAGTGCTAGTGTTAGGGTTCAGTTTATGTTTAGGGTCAGGTTTAGACATACGGTTACCTTTAGGATCGAAATAAGTGTGAGGGTTAAGTTTAGGGTTTGGGCTATGTTTAGAGGTAGAATGAGGACTAGGGTTAAGACTAGTAATAAGGTGAGGGTTTGGGTTATACTAATGATTAGGGTTAGGCCTAGGGTTAGCATTAGGGTTAGAGTTAGCTTAGGGTAAAGGACAGGATTAGAGCTAGGATTAGGGCTATGTTTAGGATTAGTGTTAGGGCTAGTGTTAGGTTTAGGGTTAGGGTTAAAGCTAGGGTTAGGTCTTGCATTAAGGCTAGGTTTTGGTTAGAGTTGGGGCTAGTTGTAGAGTTATGGCCAATGTATGGACTAGGGTTATAATTTGGGCTAGTTATAGAATTAGGGATAGGACTAGGTATAGTGGTAGGGTTAGTTATAATGTTTAGAGCTAGCGTTAGTGTTAAGGTCAAATTGAAGGTCAGAGTAATTTTAGGGTTAGGGTTTGGACTCGAAGTAGGCCTAGGGTTAGGGCTAGGTGTAGGGTTAGGTTTTGGTTTAGGTGAAGTTTTAAAGTTGGGGCTATGGCTCAGTTTTGTTTTAGGGCTAGGGCTATGGTTAGGACTAGTTTTAGGATTAGCATTAGTTTTAAGGCTATTTAGGATTAAATCTAGGGTTAGGTCTAGGGCTAAGGAAGGGCTACTGTTAGGTCTTGTTTTATGGCTAGGATTAGGGTTTATTGTAAGGGATAGGATTATAACTAGGAATAGGGCTAGAGTGAGAGTGAGAGTTAGTCTTACTGCTAAGCTTAGAGTTTGGTTAGGTATAGGGCTTGATTAGGGCTAGTAATAGGGCTAGGTTTATGGTTATGTTTAGGCCTAGGATTAATTTTAGGCTTTGGGTTAGGATTAGTGTAAGTGATGGGGTTAGAGCTAGGGATAGGGCTAGGGTGAAAGTTAGAATTAGGGTTAGGGCTAGGGTTTCATTAGAGTTATGATTAAGGCTAGGTTTAGGGCTAGGATGAAGGTTAGGATTTGTGTTAGGGTTAGGACTAGGATTAGTGTTAGGGCGAATGTCCGATCTAGGGTTATTGTTAGTGATAGTTTTAGGGTTTGGTTTATAGCTATCTTTAGTGTGAGTGTTAGGTTTAGGTTAAGGGTCTAGTTTAGAGCTAGGGGTATTATTAGGGTCAGGGTCAGGTTTAGGGTTTTGATTAGGTTAGGGTTTAGGTTTAGGGCTTGAATTAGCATTAGGTTTTGGCTTAGGGTAATGATAGGGTTTGGTTTAGGGTTCAGGTTAGATTTAGCATAATGGATAGGGTTACAATTATGCATAGGGTTAGATTTAGGTCTAGGGTTAGCATTATAATTAGTGTTATGTTTAGGGCAATTGATAGTGTTAGAGATAAATTTGGGGCTAGGGTTATGGATAGGATTAGCTCTAGGTTTAGGTTTAGGGTTAGGGTTATGGGTTTGGTGTGTGTTAAGGTGAGGGCTAGAATTATGGCTAGTGAAAATGTCAGGTCTAGGGTTTTGCTTATGGATAGTTTTAGGGTTAGGTTAATGGCTAGGCCTAATATAAGGGTTAGGTATAGGGGTAGGGTCAGGGTTTGAGCTAGGTATATTATCATGAAAAGGGTCAGACTTAGGGTTTGGGTTAGGTTAAGGTTTAGGTTTAGGGCTTGAATTAGCATTATGGTTAGGGTTAGGGTAATGATAGGGTTAGGTCTAGGGTTCAGGTTAGGTTTAGTTTAATGAAATAGGTTAGGGTTAGGGATAATTTTAGGGTTAGGCCTAGGGTTACCATAAGAGTTATGGTTATGGTTAAGGTAATGGATAGGGTTAGAGCCAGTGATACAGCTTGGGTTATGGTTAGAATTCTGGCTAGTGTTAGGGTAAGGTTTAGGGCTAGGTTCTGGGTTAGGGTTAGGTTTAGGGTTCAGATTATAGCTAGGGTTAAGGCTCAGATTAGGGCTTGGTTTGGGGTTTGGTTAGGGCTAGGGTTAGGGTTATGGCTAATGTACGAACTAGTGTTGCAATTAGTGCCAGTTTTAGGGTTAGGGTTAGGGCTTGGTCTAATGTTACGGTTAGGTTTAGTGTTAGGGGGATGTTTAGAGCAAGGGTTATTGTTAGAGTCAGTGTCAGATTCAGGGATAGTTTTATAGTTAGGGTTAGAACTCGAATTAGGGCTAAAGTTAGTACTAGGTTTATGGTTAGGGATTGGTTTAGGTTAAGGGTTAGGGATATAGGTTGGTTTTGTTTTAGGACTAGGGCTACATTTACAGCTAGAGTATGGATTAGCATCAGGGTTAGGGATAGCGTTAGGTTGAGGTATAGGCTTAGGGTTAGGGTTAGATTTAGAGTTAGGGTTAGATCCAGGATTAGGGCTAGGGTTAGGGTTATGGTAACGAATATGGTTAGAACTAGGGATACGACTAGGATGAGAATTAGAGTTAGTCATAGTAGTAGTCTTAGGGTTAGGGTTAGTGTTAGGGCTAGGGTTAGGGCAAAATTAGGGCTAGGATTAGGGCTAGAGTTAGTGTTAGGATTAGGGCTCTATTAGGGTTAGGAATAGGGCTAGAGTTAGTGTGTTAAGGTTAGAACTAAATTAGGGCTAGGTTTAGGGCTAAAGTTATTGTTAGGTTTAGGGCTAAATTAGGTCTAGTATTAAAGCTAAGTTTAGTGTTAGGGTTAGACCAAGGGGTTGGGCTGGAGTTAGGGTTGGCATTGGTGTTAAGGTTAAGTTTAGGGGAATGAGTGGGGTTATAGCTAGCTTAAGGGCTAGGATGAGGATTAGAATTAGGATTAGGCCTAGGGTTATGGTTCAGTTTAGGATTAAGGCTAGGTTTAGGACTATGTAAAGGGCTAGGGTTCCTCTTAGGGTTATGGCTAGGACCAGTTTTAGGGCCAATATCAGGTCTAGGGTTAAAGTTAAGGATAGTTTTAGAATTAGGTTATGACTAGGTCTAGTGTAAGAGTTAGGTTTAGATTAAAGGTCAGCTTTAGGGCTAGGGTTATTATTAGGGTCAGAGTCAGGTTCAGGGTTAGCATTTGGTTAGGCTAAAGGTTTAAGATTAGAGCTCGAATTAGCATTAGGGTTAGGTTCAGGGGTAGCATAAAGGATAGGGTTTAGTTTAGGTTTCAGTTAAGGTTTAGGGTAATGGATGGGTTAGGTTTACGATTGGGTTAGTTTTAGCATTAGGGTTAGTGTTATGTTTAGTTTAATGGATAGGTTTAGAGCTAGGGTTACGACTAGGTTATAGTTTGGATTAAGTATAGGATAAGGACTAAGTTTAGGGAAAGGGCTAGGGTGTGATTTGGGTAAGTTTTAGGGTTAGGGTAAGTGTTAGGTTTAGGGGTAGGGTCTTGGTTAGGTTAGAATAAGGGTTAGTGTTTGAGCTAGGGTTAGGGCTAGGTTGAGGGTTAGGTTGAGGTTTAGGTCTAGGTTTACCTTTATGGTTAGAGTTAGGTTTAGTGTTAGGGATAGGGATTTAATTAGGGTTAGAGTTAGGGTTAGGGTAATGGATATGATTAGAGCTAAATTTCAGGCAAGGTTTAATGTTAGGTTTAGGGCTAGGGTTAGGGTTAGGGGTTCGGATAGAGCTAGGGTTATGTTTAGTGTAAAGTTTAGGCTTTGAGCTAGGGTTAGGTCTAAGGCGAGGCTTAGGTTAGGGCTAGGTTTGGGATTAGGGTTAGGCTGAGTGTTATGCTTAGAGCTAATTTTAGGCCTAGGATTTGGCCTAAGTTGTGTGTTAGGTTTAGGGATGGGGTTAGAATTATGGGTGATGTGAGAGATAGGGTTATGTTTAGGGCTAGTTTTAGGGTTAGGGTTATGGCTAGGTCTAGTGTTAGGTCTAGGTTTTGGGTTACTGTGAGGTTTAAAGCTAGGTTCAGTGTTAGAATCCAGGTCAGTTTTTGGGATAGGGTTACATTTAGGATTAGATCCAGAATTAAGACTAGGTTTAGGTTTAGGGGTAGGAAAAGTGTTCAGTTTAGGTTAAGGGTTATTGTTAACCCTATCACTATTTGTTACACTAAACCTAAGCCTATCCATAATATTAACACTTACATTAAACACTTTCCTGAGCTGAACACTAACCCTAACCCTAACCCTAACCCTAATAATAACCATAACACTAATTCTAACCCTAAAACTAACCCTAACACTAACCCTAACACAAACACTAAAACTAACCCTAACCTTAACACTAAGATGAACCGGAACCCTAACCCTAACACTAACCCTAAATATAAACCTAAACCTAAACCTAACACAATCAATAACATTAATACTAACACTTACACTAATCATAACACTAAAGCTAACCATAACACTAACTCTAACTTTAACACAATCCTTAATGCAAACTCTAACTATAACTCTAATCCTAACACTAACCCAAATCTAACCCTAACCCTAACACTAACACTAAACCTAAACCTAACACTAAACACAACCCTAAACCTAACCCTAACACTAACCCTAACCCTAATACTAACCCTAACCCTAACACAAACCCTAACACTAACCCTAACAAAAACCCTAACCCTAACTTTAACCCAAAGTCTAACCCTAACACTAACCCTAACCCTAACCCTAAACCTCACTTTAACCCACAACCTAACCCTAACCCTAAACCTAATAGTAAACCTATCTGTAAACCTTATCTAACCCTAACATTACCCTAACTTGAACAAAAAAGCGAACCTTAAACTTAACAATAACACTAACACTAACACCAAACCTAACTTTAATCATAAACCTAACACTAACACTAATCTTAACCATAACACTAAACCTAAAACTAACCCTAAGCCTAATGCTAACCCTAACTCTAAACTTAAACCTAACCCTAACGCTAACCCTAACATTATCCCTAATCTTAAACCTAAATATAACACTAACACTAACCCTAAACCTAATTTTAAACCTAACCATAACCATAACACTAACCCTAACACAAACCCTAACCCTAACCCTGACATTAACCCTAACCCTAACCCTAAATCTAACCCTAACACTAATCCTAACCAAACCCTAACCCTAACACTAACCCGAACCCTAAACTTAACTTAAATCCTAACTCTAATAATAAAAACACCCTAACCCTAACCCTAATGCTAATCCTAAAACTAAGCCTAAACCTAAATCCAACCCTAACTTTAAAACTATCCCTAATCCTAAGCCTAACCCTAACACTAATCCTAACCCTAACCCTTAGGCTAACACTAAACATAACCCTAAACCTAACACTAACACTAAGCCTAATCCCAACCCTAACCATAACCGTAACACTAACCATAGCCCTAACCCTAAAACTAACTCTAAACCTATCACTATCTCTAACCCTATCCTTACCCTAATCTTAACCCTAACCCAAACAGTAATGCCAAACCTAAACCTAACCCTTAACACTCACGCTAAACCTAATCCTAACATGAACTCTAACCCTAACCCTAATACAAACCCTAACTGTAAACATAATCCTAACCCTATCCTAACCCTAACACTAACCCTAACACAAAACTTAACCCTATGTCTAACACTAACAATAAATCTAACACTAATCCTAACCATAACGCTAACACTAACCCTAACCCTACCCTAACCCTATCACTAACACTAACCCAAAACATATTTCTAAACCTATCACTAACCCTAACTCTAATCCTAAACATAAACCGAACTCTAACACTAATCCTAATTCTAACCCTAAACTAACAGTAACACTACCCCTAACCCTAAACCTAACCATAAAGTTAACATCAACCCTAACGCTAACCCTTACTCGAACACTAATCCTAACCCTAAAACTAACCCTAACACTAAATTTAAATGGAACCCTAACCTTAACCGTAACACTATCCCTCACCCTATGCCTAACATTATTCTTAAATCTATCCCTAACCGTAACACTGACCCAATCACTAACACTAAACCTACTCCTAACCCCAACCCTAACCCTAAACCTAACACTCACCCTAACCATAACCCTAACACAAACCCTAAACTTAACCTTATCACTAACCCTAACCCTGACCCTAACCCTAACACTAATACTAAACCAAACCCTTACCCTAACCCTAACACTAACCCTAACCCTAATCGGAACTTTAAACCTAAAATTTATACTCACCCTAACCCTAACACTAAGCCTAAAAATAACCTTAATCCAAACCCTAACACTAACCCTAAAGCTAATGTTAACCCAAACCCTAACACTAAACCTAACCCTAACCCTAACCCTAACTGTAACCCTAAACATACCTAATCCTAACACTATTGCTAACCCTAAACATCCCTAACCCTAACACTTTTGCTAAACATAACCCTAACCCTAACTCTAACGCTAACACTAAAACTAACCCTAACCCTAACATGAACCTTAACCCTAACACAAACCCTAGCCCTAACCCTAACACTAACCCTATCCCAAAACTTCACCCTATCTTTAACACTAACCCTAACCCTAACACAAACCCTGACTCTAACCATAACCCTAACCCTAACCTAATCCTAACCCTAAACCTAACCTAAACTTTACCCTAACACTAAACCTATAACTAACCTTAACCTAAATCTAACAATAATGCTAACAATAAACTTAACCCTAAACCTAACCCTAAATTTAATCCCAACACAAACCTTAACACTAACACTAACTCAAACCTAACCTTATACCAACACTAATCCTAATCTGAAACCTAACCATAATTGTAACTCTAACCCTAACCTAACCCTCCCCCTAACACAAACCCTAAAACTAAACCTAAGACTAACCCTAAACCTAACCTTAAACATACCCCTAACACTAAACCAAACCCTAACATTAACCCTAACACTAACACTAACTCTATCTGTAACCATAATCCTAACCCTAATACCTAACCTAACACTAACCTTAACCCTATCCCTAACACTAACACTAAATGATAACACTAATCCTAAACTTAACCCAAACATTAAACCTAACCCCAACCCTAATCCTATCACTAACACTAACCTTAAACATAAGCCTAACATTAACCCTAAAACTATCCCTAAACCTAACACTATCCCAAACACTAAAACTAACCCAACCCTAAACCTAACCCTTACCCTAACCCTAATACACACTCTAACGCCAACCCTAACACAAACCCTAAGGCTAAGCCTAACACTAAACATAATTATATCCCTAACCCTAACACTAACCCTAAAACTTACTCTTACCATAACTCTAATTCTAACCCTAACCTAACACTAACCTTAACCCGAACCCAAAACCTAATCCGAACTGTAACACTTACCCTAACAAAAACCCTAACACTAAGCCTAAAACTAAGCCTAACCTAACTCTAACACTAATCCTAATACTAACCCTAACCCAAACCTAAACTTAAACCTAAACCTAACCCTATTCCTAAACCTTACACTAACCCTAATCCTAAACCAAGCACTAACCCTAACCCTAAACTAACCCTAACCCTAACCGTAACACCAAACCTAAACCTAACAGTAACACTAACTCTAACCCTAAAACTATCCCTAACCTTAACACTATCCCTAACCCTAATCCTAACTAACCATAACCCTAATCCTAACCCTAAACCTAACCCTAACCCTAAACTAAACATAACACTAACCCTAAATATATCCCTAACACGAATCCTAACTCTAACCTTAACCATAACTTCAGCATGAACCCTAACTATAACACTAAACTTAACCCTAACCTGAATCCTAACCATAACCGTAACCATAACCCTAAACCTAAATTTTACCCTAACACAAACCTTAACACTAACCATAACAATAACCCCATCCCTAACACTGCCTCTATCTGTAACCGTAACCCTAACCATCACACTTACCCTAACCCTAAACCTCACCCTAACCCTAACATTAACCCTAACACTAACATTAACCCTATCCATAACACCAACAATAACCCTAACAATAATTCTAACCCAAACAATGACCCTAACCTGAATCCTAACCCTATCACTAACACTAACCTTAAACATAACCCTAAACCTATCACTAACCCTAACTCTCACCCTAATACTAACACTAACCCTAACCCTAACCTAAAAGAAACACTAAACCTAACCCTAAAACTAAATATAAACTTAACACTAACCCTAGAACTAGCCCTCATCCTAACACTAACCCTATCCCTAAACCTAACCCTAACACTAACCCTAAAACTAACACTAACCCTAACCATAACATTACATTAAACCTGAACATCAGTCTAACACTAAACCTAAATCTATCTCTAACCCTAACACTATCCATAACCCTAACCCTAACTTTAACTCAAACACTAAAACTAAACCAAACACTAAACCTTACCACAATCCTAACCCTAACACTCACCCTAACTCTAACCCTAACACGATCCCTAACTTTAACCATAACACTAAGCCTAACACTATTCCTAATCCTAACACTGACCCTAAAGCTATCCCTTATCATAACTCTAACACTAACCCTAATCCTAACCATAACACTTACCCTAACACTAAAACTAACCCTAATCTGAACTGTAAATCTAACACTAATACTAACCCTTACCCTAACACAAACCCTAACACTAAGCCTAAAAATAACCCTAAACTAATCCTAACACTAACCCTCACCCTAAACCTATCCCAAACCCTAACACTAAACCTAACCTTAAACCTAAACCTAAGCCTAACCCTCAACCTTACCCTAAACATAACCCGAGCACTAACCCTAACACTAATCCTAACCCTAACACTAAACCTAACCCTGAGAGTAACCCTAAAATTAAAGCTAACCCTAATCCTTACCCTAAAACTAATTCTAAACCTTAACCTAACATTAACTCTAAAACTAAACCTATATCTAATCCTAAACCTAAACCGAACTTTAATGCTAACCCTAACATTCACCCTAATCCTAACACAAACCCTAAGCCAAACCATAACCCTAAACCTAACCCAAAAGTAACCCTAACCCTAACCTAACCCTAACCTGAACCCTAACCCTAAACCTAATGCTAACTCTATAGTAACACTAAACATAGCCCTAACACTAACCCTAAACCTATCTCTAAACCTTAGAGTATATCTAAACCTAAACATAACCCTAACACTAACACTAACCCTAACACTAAACCTAAACATATCACTAAACCTAAACCTAACACTAACCCTAAAGGTAACCCTTACCCTAAACCTAACCCACTCAATAACACTAATCCTAAACCTAACATGAATCCTAAGACTAAGCCTAACACTAAACATAAACCTAAACCTAACCCTAACCCTAACACTAACCCTAAACATAACCCTAACAGGAAACCTAACCTGAACCCTAACCCTAATTCTCTCACTAACCTAACCCTAACCCTAAACCTACACTAACCCTAACCCTAAGACTAACCCTAACCTTAAAACTAACCATAACCCTCACACAAAAACGAGTCCTAACCTTAAAACTAACCCTGTCACTAACACTTATCATAACCTAAACCTAATACTAACCCTAACCCTAACACTAACACTAACATTAAACCTAACTCTAACCCAAAATTAAACACTAACCCTAACCCTAACTGTAACAATAACTCAAACGCTAATCCTAACACTAAACTAACCCTAATTTTAACTGAAATCCAAAACCTAAACTTGACCCTAGCACAAACCCTAAACCTAACCCTAATACTAACCCTAACCCTAACACTAACTCTAAAACTAAACCTAAGCCTAACCAGAACCCTAACCCTAACCCTAACCCTTACCCTAATACTAAAACTAACCCTAACACTAACCCTATCACCAACCTTAAACCTAACCCTAACCCTTACTGTTACACTAAACCTAACCCTAACCCTAACCTAAAACTAACCCTAACTCTAAAACTATCCCTAACCCTAACACTAACCTAACTCTAACACTAACCCTAATGTAAACATAAACATAACCTTAACATAAACCCTAAACCTAACCCTACAGACAATTCTAAACCTAAGCCAAATTCTAACCCTAAACCAAACACTAACCCTAACACTAACCCTAACCATTACCCTAATACTAACTCAAACACCAAGCCTAACCCTAACCCAAACGGTAACCCTAACCCTAAACCTAACCCTTACAGAAACCCTAACCCTAATCTTAACACTAAAAGTAACCCTAATCCTAACCTTAACTTTAACTCTAACCCTAACCCTCAACCTAACACCAATCTGAATGCTAATACTAACACTTAACCTCATACTATCACTAACCCTAACCCTGAAACTAACACTAAACCTAACACTAACCCTAACCCAAACATTAAACTTAAGTCTAACCCTAACAGTAACACTAACTCTAACCCTAACGCTAAACCTAAATATAAATGTAACTCTAAACATAACCCTAACACTAACCCTAACACTAACACTAACTGTACCACTAACATGAACCCTAATCCTAACCCTAAACCTAACACTAACCATAAAACTAACCCTAAGCCTAACACTAACCCTAAAAATAATCCTAACTTTAACACTAACCCTAATCCTAACCCTAACACTAACACTACCCCTAACACTAATTCTAACCCTAACACTTTCACTAACCATATACCTAAACTTAACCCTAACCATAACCCTAACCCTAAAGCTAACCCTAATACTAATCCTAACCCTAAACCTATCCCGAACATTAAGACTATTGCTAACCCTAAACCTAATCCTATCACTAACACTAACACTAACACTAATCCTAACACTAACTCTAACCCTAATTCTAACCGTAACCCTAATTGTATCGCTAACCCTAACACAAAAAATATCCCTAACCCTAAAACTAACACTAACACTTTTACTAACCCCAAACATAACCCAACATTAACACTAACCCTAACCCTAACCTAACCCTAACCCTAACACAAACCGTACCGATAACAATAACCCTAACCCTAACCTAACGCTTACCCTAAACAAAACTTAAACCTCACCCTAACCCTAATCCTAACACTAATCCTAAAACTAAACTTAACCTAAAACTAATGATAACCCTAACAATAAACACAACCCTAAACCTAACTCTAAATCTAGCCCTAACACGAATGTTAATCCTAACCCTAACACTAACTTAAACCTAACCCTAACACTAAACTAACCATATCCTAAAAAAGAATCCTAAACATAACCATAACCATAACCCTAACCTTTACCCTAACACAAACTGTAACACTAACCCTAACACTAACCCTAAATTTAACTTTAACCCTAAACCTAACACTAACACTAACCCTAACATTAACACTAACCCTAACTCCTTTCCTAACCTTTACCCTAACACAAACTGTAACCCTAAACCTAACATTTAACCTAACCCTAAACTTAACCCTAACCCTAACCCAAACCCCTAACACTAACACTAACCCTAACACTAATTTAACCCTATCCATAGCACTACCACTAACTGTAACACAAATCTTAACCTTAACCCGAACACTAACACTAACCGCAACCCTAACCCTATCACTAACATTAACCCTAAACATAACCCTAAACCATTCACTAACACTAACCCTAACTGTAACACGAACACTAACATTTACCCTAACCCTAACCTAACCTTACAGTAACACTAACCCTAACACTAAAGCTAAACTTAAACTTAACACTAACTCTAACACTATCACTTATCCTAACACTAACCGTATCCCTAACCCTAACCCTAACACTAACTCTAAACCTAACCCTAACCCTAAATGTAATACTAAACCTAAATATAAGCCTAACACGCAAACTCAGCCTATCTTTCACCCTAACACTATCCATAACCCTTACACTAAACCTATCCCTAACAATAAAACTAACCTTAAACCTAACTCTAACCCTAACACTCATCCTAACCCTAACGCAAAAACTAAACCTAGCATGAAACTTAAGCTAACCCTAACCCTAAACGTTACCCTAACCCTAACACTAACCTGAGCACTTACCCAAACCTTAACCCTAACCCTAACACTAAACCTAACCCTAACAATAACTCTAAAACTTACCCTAAACCTAACACTAACATTAACCCCAACACTCACCCTAAAACTAATTTTAAACCTAACCCTAACTTTAAACCTAACACTAAACCTAACTCTAACCCTAACCCTACATCTAACTGTAATCCTAACCCTAACCCTAACACAAACCATAACCCAAACCATAACTCTAAACCTACCCAAACCCTAACCCTAACCCTTAACTATCCCAAACACTAATGCTAACACTTACCATAAAACTAAAGCTAAAACTAACCTTAAACCTAACTCTATCCATAACCCTATCCCTAACACAAACCCAAACACTAAAACTAACACTAAACCTAACACTTACCATAACCATAACCCTAACACGAACCCTAACCATCACCCTAACACTAAGCCTAACCTTATCCCTAAACCTAACACTAAACCTAAACCTAACCCTTTCCATAACTCTAACCCTACCCTATCACTAATCCTAAACCTAAGCCTAATCCTAACACTTACACTAACATTAAACCTAACCTAAACCTAAGCCTAATCCTAACACTTACACTAACATTAAACCTAACCCTTAACACAACTCTAACCCTAACCCTAACACTAATATTAACCCTAATCCTGACCATAAGCTAACAATAGCATTAACCCTAACCCTAACCCTAATCCTAATTTGAACTGTAACCCTAACACTAATACTAAACCTAACCATAACACAAACCCTAACACTAAGCCTAAAACTAACCATAATCTAACCCTAACAATAAAGCTAACCCTAATTTTAAACCAGACCCTAACACTAATCCTAACCTTAAACCTAGCCCTAACCCTAAACCTTATCCTAACCCTAACCCTAAACCAAGCAATAACCCTAGCCCTAACCCTAAACCTAATGCTAACTCTAACACTAACCCTATAGTTAAACCTATCCCTAACCCTAACACTAACTGTAACACTAACCATAAAGATATACCCTAAACCTAACAATAATCATAACTCTAACCCTAACCCTGACACTAACCCTAACCCTAACTTTAACCCTAAATCTAACATTAAATCTAACCCTAATCCTAAATCTAAACCTAACACAAACCATAACCCAATCCATACCAACCCTAACCAAACCGTAATGATAACTCTTATCTAAGAGTAACCCTAACTCTAACCAGAACACTAACCCTAACATTAACCCAAACCTAACCCTAACACGAACCCTAACCCTAACTATACCACTAAGACTAAGCCTCAACCAAACACTAACCTAACCCTAATACCCATGACCCTACCCTAACACTAACAGAAAAGCTAATACTAATGTTAAACTTCACCATAAGCCTAAAGCTAACCCTAACCCTAACCCTAAACCTAACACTAACCCTAAGCCAAACACTAGTCCTAACCCTAACCCTAACACTAACACTAACACTAACACTAACCCTAACCTTAACCCTAACACTAAACCTAAAACTAACACTAGTCCTAACTCTAACCCTAACCCTAACACTAACACTAACCCTAACCTTAACCCTAACACTAAACCTAAAACTAACACTAACCCTAAACCTAACACTAACACAAACAATAACCCTAACATTAAACCTAACCCTAACCCTAACCCTAACCCTAACCATAATCCTAACCCTAACACTAAAACTAACCATAAACCTAATCCTAACACTAACTCTAACCCAACCCCTAAACCTAACACTAAACCTAAACCTAACCCTAAGAAAAACCCTAACACAAACAATAACCCTGACCCTTATCTAAACCTAACCCTCATCCTTACCTAACCCTTACCCTAACCCTAACCCAAACACTAACCCTAACCCTAAGGCAAACCCTAACACTAACCCTCTCTCTAACCCTAACACTAAACTTTTCACTAACCATAACACTAACTTTAAACCCAACCTAAGCCTAACATTAACTCTAACTCTAACCCTAACACTGACACTTAACCTAACCCTAAACCTAATCCTAAACCTTAACCTAACCCTAACCCTAAACCTAACCCTAACACTAACTTCATCCCTAACCCTCACCCTAACCTTAACTCTAAACATAACACTAACCTAAACCCTAAACCTAAAACTAACACTAAAACTCACCAGAAACCTAAACCTACACCTAATCCTTACACTAACCCTAAACCTAACCATAACAAAAACCCTAACCCTAACTCAAACTCGAACATAACCCTAAACATAAACCTAATCCTAATATTACCCTAACCCTAACCCTAACCTAAACCTAAACCAAATGCTAACATGAACACTAACACTAAACTTAACCATAACCATAACCATAACCATAACCCCACTCCTAAACCTAACACAAATCCTAATCCTAACCCTAACAGTTACCCTAACCCTAACACTAACCCTAACACTAACTCTAACCTTAAACCTAACAGTACTTTAACATTAACAGTACTTTAACCTAACCCTAACTCTAAACCTAACCCTAATCCTATCTCTTAATAACACTAAATGTAACCCTACACTTAACCCTAAATCTAAACCTAAACCTAACTGTAACCCTAACCAGAACACTAACCCTAAACCTAACCTTAATACCCACAGTAACCCTAATCCTAAACCTCTCATTAAACTTAACGCCTAACCCTAATCCTAACTCTAACCCTAAAACTAACACTAACCGTATCACTAACATTAACACTAACCCTAAATCTAAACTTAACCGTAACACGAACCCTTACCCTAATCTTACCACTAATCCTAACCCTAATCCTAACCCTAACCCTAAAACTAACACTAACCATATCACTAACATTCACACTAACCCTAAATCTAAACTTAACCGTAACACGAACCCTTACCCTAATCTTACCACTAATCCTAACCCTAACCCAAATCCTAAACTTAACCCTAACACTAAACATAACACTAACCCTTACCCTAAAACTAACCCAAACACCATCCCTAACCCTAACTGTAACCCTAACCCTAAAATTAAAACAAACCATAACCCTAACACTAAGCTTAACACTAACCCTAATGGTAACCCTAACTTTAACCCTAACATGAACCCTAACCTTAAACCAAAACCTAACACTAACCCTAAACCTAAATTAAACCTAACACTAATCCTAAACCTAAAACTAAACCTAACACTAAACCTAACCCTAACCCTAACCGTAACACTAAAAATACACTAACCCTAACTCGAACCCTAACCTTAAACCTAACGCTAACCCTAATGCTACCTAATTAGGTAACCTAATGTTACCTAATCCTAACCATAATCCTAAACCTAGCAATAACCCTGACACTAACCCTAACCCTAACCTAACATGAACGGTAACACTAACTATTCCAATAAGCCCAATCATAACCCAAACCCTAATCCTGAACGTAACACTATCCCTAAACCTAACCCTAACTTTAACTCTAAAACTAACCCTAACCCTAACACTTACACTATGTCTAATTCTAACACAAACCCTAACACAAACCATAACCCTGACCCTAATCTAACCCTAACCCTCACACTTACTTAACCTTAACCTTAAACCTAACACAAACACTAACCCTAACCCTAACTCAAACCCTAACACTAACCCTAAACCTATCCCTAACCCTAAAATTAACACTAACCCTAACCTTAACTCTAACCTTAACCTTAATTCAAACCCTAAACTTAAAAATATACCTAACACTAACCTTAACCCTAATCCTAACACGAACCCTAAACCTAAACCTAGCATTAACCCTAAACTAACCCTAACACTTACCCTAATTCTAAAATTAACCCTAACACTAACACTAATCTTAACCCTAACCCTAACCCTAACTTACCTTAAACCTAAACCTAAACCTAAACCGAATCCTAACCATAAACATAACCCTAAACATATCCCTAACAGTAACCCTAACACAAACCCTAACCCTAAACCAAACATTAACCCTAACCCTAGTCCTAGCCCAAACCCTAACCATAATTTTACACTTACACTAATTCTAACCATAACCATAAACCTAACCCTATACTTTATGCTAACCCTAACTCTAACCCTAAAACTAACTTTAACTGTAACCCAACCAATAACCCTAATCCTAACCATAACACGAAACCTAACCCTTTCCATAACCCTAAACTTAACCTAACTCTAAACCTAACCCTAATTTAACAATAACCCTAACCCTATCACTAACCCTAAGCCTAACCCTAACACTAATTCTAAAGTAACTCTAACCATAACACTAATCCTAACACTAACCTTAGCCTATCACAAAAGCTAACACTTATTCTAACACTAACACTAACCCTAAATCTAAACCTAAACCTAACCCTAACCTAAAACAAATCCTATCACTAACCGTAACCCTAACCCCAACCCTAACCCTATCATTAACCTTAACAATAACACTAAACCTAACTCTAACCCAAAACCTAACCTTAACTCTAACACGAACCCTAATTCTAAACCTAAACCTAACAATAACACTAATCCTAACACTAAACCTAACCGTAACCCTAGCAGTAACCCTAAGGCTAACCCTAACCCTAAACCTAACAATAACCCTAACCCTAATTCTCACCCTAACCCTAAACCATACTACAAATCTAACATTAACCCTTACCCTAAATGTAACATTAACCCTAAACCTAAATATAACCCTAACCCAAACAATAATTTTAAACCTAACTGTAATCCTAACACTAACTTTAACCTAACCCTAAACCTAAACCTAATACTAACACTAACCCTAACTTCAACCCTAACCCTATTATTAACCCTAACCCGAACACTAAAACTAACACTAACCCTAACACTAACCCTAACTCTAACACGAACCCTAATCCTAAACCTAAACCTAAATCTAACCCTAACCCTAACCCTCACCCTAACCATAATTCTCAACCAAACACTAACCCTTACCCTAAACCTAACACTCACCCTAAACGTAACACTCACCCTAAACCTAACTATAACCCTAACCCAAACACTAATGTTAAACATAACTTTAACCCTAACATTAACCCTAACCTAACCCTAACCATAAACCTAAATCTAACACTAACCCTAACCCTAACCCTAACATGAACCCTAAACATAACCCTAACCCTACCCGAACCCTAACCCTAACCTAAACTTAACCATAAAACTAACCTGAACCCTAACACAGACCGTAACCATAACCTTAACCATAAACCTAAACATAATCCAACACAAAACCTAACCCTCACTCTTTCACTAACCCCAGTCTAACTCTAACCTAACCATAAACCTCACCTAAACACAAACACTAGCCCAAACCATAACCATAACCCTAACTTAACCCTAATGCTAAACCTTAACTAACCCTAACCCTAATCCTAAACTTAACACTAACCCTAAGCATAACCTTAACACAAACCATAAACCTAACCATACCACTAAGCCTAACCCTCACCGAAAGACTATCCCTAAACCTAACATTAACCCTAAAACTATTAATCCTTACAGAAATTCTAACCCTAACCCTAGCATTAACCCTAAAACTAACCCTAACCCTAATTTAACCCTAACCCTAACACTAACCACAATCCTACTCCTAACAACAACCCTAACCCTAAAACTAAACCTAACACTCACCTTAGCCCTAACCCTAAACCTAACACTAATCCTAACCCTAACACTAACACGAAGCCTAAACCTAAATAGAACCCAACACAAACACTAAAGATAAACCTAAACCTAAACATAACAGTAACACAAACCCTAATCCTAAGGAAACCCTAAACCTAACCCTAAATTTAACACAAACCCTAACCCAAACCCTAACACTAACCCTAACCCTAATTTTACACTAACACTAATTATAAACATAACCCTAAACCTAACCCTAAATCTTAACCTAACCCTAACCCTAACACTAAATTTATCCCTATCCCTAACTCTGAACCTAACCATAACCCACATCATATCACAAACTCTAACTCTAACATTAACCATAACCTTAACCTAACCTCAACCCTAACTCTAACCTAACACTAATTCTAACCCTAAATCTAACCCTATCACTAACCCTGACCCTAACCCTAACATTAACCCTACCCTAAACCTAACCATAACTGTAATACTTACCCTAAATCTAACCCTAAACCTATGACTAACAATAATCCTTATCCTAACCCTAAGACTAATCCTAACCTGAACCATAAAACTAAACCTAAAACTAACCCTAAACCTAACGCTAC
This sequence comes from Marmota flaviventris, assembly GCF_047511675.1. Taxonomy (NCBI): domain Eukaryota; kingdom Metazoa; phylum Chordata; class Mammalia; order Rodentia; family Sciuridae; genus Marmota; species Marmota flaviventris. The sequence continues at coordinate 75,250,805 of NC_092511.1, read as the reverse complement.
ACCTAACACTAACACTAACCCTCACCCTAAACCTAACCCTAATCCTTACCGTTATCCTAACACTATCCCTAACACTAACACTAACACAAACCCTAATCGTAAAACTAACACTAACCATAACCCTAACCCTAAACTAACCCAGACCCAAAACCTAAACCTAAACTAGCCCTAATCCTAACCTAGCCCTAAAACAAAACTGAGACATAAACCTAACCCTAACCCTTAACATAAACCAAACACTAACCCTAAACCTAGCCCTAAACCTTGCCATAATTTGAGTGCTAAACCTAACCCTAGAAGTAACCCTGAACCTGACTCGGTTCCTAACACTAACCCTAGGTCTAAACATTACCTTAATGCTAAACCAAGAAGTAGCCCTTATCAGAAACCAAGTTCTTTCAATAGTCATAGCCCTAATGCTAACACATATCCTAGTGCTAATCCGAGCCCTAACCCTAGGTTTAATTCTAAGACTAACCCTAATCCTAACCCTGACCCTAATCCTAACCCTACCTCTAATCCTATACCTTACCCTAAGCCAAACCCAAACACTGATGCCTACCCTAACACACACCCTAGCTCTAAACCTTATCCTAACCCAAAACCTAACCCTAACACTAGACTTATCCATAACTTTAACCCGAAATCTAGCCATAACAATAACCCGAGCTCTTACGTTACACATAGCTCTAAAGCTAACCATAAACATCACAAAAACCTACCCTTCATCTAGCCACAAACCTAGCCCCAATTGTAACCCTAACCATAACCCTAGACCTAACTCTAACCTTAACCCTGCCCTAGTCCTAAACCTAGCTCAAACTCTAACCCTTTCCCTAATCATAGCATTAACCCTAACCCTAACCCTAATCCTGACTCTAACCCTAACCCTCACCCTAGACCTATCACTAGCTCAAACCCTAATACTTACCCTAAACCTAACCCTGACACTAACCCTAGGCCTATCCCTAACCCTAGCCATAAACTTAACCTTAACCCTAGGCCTAACCTTAGCTCTAACCCTATCCATTATCATAAAGATAAGCCTAAACCATATACTAACCCCAGGCCTAACACTGACCATATCACTAACAATAACCATATCCATTACTCTAAACCTAACCTGAATCCTAAACCTAACCCTATCCATTACCCGAATCCTAAACTGAACCCTAATGCTAATACAAGCCTTAACCTTAAACCTTAACCTAAACCAAATCATACCCAGACCCAGACCCCAATAAAACACCTAGCTGTAAACCTGACACTTACCCTAAACCTACCCCTTACACTGGGCCTAGCTGTAACCTAACCATAAAACTGCCACTTACTTTGAACCTAGATCTGACAGTAGCTCTAGCCATACTCTTAGACCTAGCCCTAACACATACCCTTATCCTGGTACTAAACCTAGCCTAAATCTTAACCCAGACCCTAACCCTAGCCCTAAATCAAATTCTAACCCGAACCCTAGCTCTAAACCTAGCTATAACCCCATACCTTCCCCTAAATCTAACCCTAATCCTAACACTAACACTAACCATAACCCCAGCCCTAACCATAGGCCTAATCCTAACACTAACCCTAGTGCTAATCCTAGCCCTAATTTAGCCCTAACCCTAAACCGACCCCTAAACCTAGCCCAAAGATTAACTCTAATTGCACCCCAGTCTTATTTCTAGATCTAACCCTATCCATTACCATAACCCTAACACTATCCCTAACCTTAATCTTAATGCAGGCCCTAGCCCTAAACCTAGACCTAACCATAACAATAAATCTAAGCCTAAATCTCATTCTACCACTAGCCCTAACACTATCACTGATTCTAAAACTAGCCCTAACCCTAGCCCTAGCTCTAAAACAAAACGGAGCCATAGCCCTAACCCTAACCCTAGCCTAAAGGTAATGCCAGACATGACATTAGCCCTATCCCTAATTCTTACCCTAACTCTAACACAAAACCTAACCCTACACCTAGCCTTAATCCTAGCCCTAATCCGAGTCTTATCCCTAACCCTGATCAGTAACACTGATCCTGACACTGACCCTAACACTAACCCTATCTCTAATCATCTCCCTAAACCTAAACCTAATCTAAACCCTAGACCTTGACCTAGACCTAATGCTATCTCTAAAACTAATCTTAATCATAACTCTAGTTCTTACAATAGCTGTAATCCTATCTTATCCCTAACCTAAACCAAAACCTAGCCCTAATCTGATCCCTAACACTAGCTTTAACCCCATCCCTAACCCTAACACTAGCTCTAACCCTTAATCTAAACCTATCCCAAAAACTAAACCTTGAACTAACCCCAACAATGGCCCTAATCCTAACCATAACCCTAGCCCTAACCCTAGCTCTAATCTTATTTATTACCCTAACCATAACCCTAACCGAATTCTAACCCTAGACGTAATCTTAAACTATCCATAACCCTAAGGCTGTCCATTACCTTAAACCTAAACTGAACCCTAAGCCTCACCATATCATTACCGTAACCCTAACACTAACCCTAATGCTAATTTGAGCCCTAACCATAAACCTTAATCTAACACATACCCTAACCCTGATTCCGACCCTAATAATAGCCTAGCTGCAAAGCTGACCCTAACACTCAACCTAATCCTTACAATATATCTGGCTATAAACCTAACCCTAAAACAATCCCTAACCATAACCCTAGACCTGACATTAGCCCTAGCCGCAATTCTAGCCCTAAACCTAACACAAATCCTAGCTCTAAACCTAGGACTAAGCCTAGCCTTAATCCTAACCATAACCTTAACCCTAGGCCTGTCCCTAATTTTATCACTTGACCTAGCCCAAAACATAGCTGTAACATCATACCTTAACCTAACCCTAGCACTAAACATAGGCCTAAAACTAACACTAACCCTAGCACTACTCCTAGCACTAATTTAGCCCTAACCCTAAACCTAACCCTATCCCTAGCCCTAAGAATAAATCTCTCACACTAGCCCTATCCCTAGTTCTAAACCTATCCCTTACCATAACCCAAACTCTAGACCTATCCCTAGCCCCAACCTTAGCCCTAAATTTTGCCATAGACCTAAATGTGAATATAACCCTAGCCATAAGCCTAAAGCTCACCCTAACACTACCCTTGTCCCTAATGCTAATTGGAAAACTAGCCCTAACCCTAACCTAGCCCTAAAACACAACTGAGCCATAAACCTAACCCTAACCCTTAATCTAAACCAAACACCAACCCTAAACCTAGCCCTAAACTTTGACATCATTTGAGTGCTAAACCTAACCCTAGGAGTAACCTTGACCCTGACTCGGATCAAAACACTAACCCTGCTCTATACATTGCCCTAACACTAACCCTAGAACTAGCCCTAATCAGAAACCAAGTTTTTCATTAGCCATAGCCCTAAAGCTAACATAAATCCTAGCACTAATCCAAGCTCTAAACCTAGGCTTAACCCTAAGAATAACCCTAAACCTAACCCTAGCCCTAACACTATCCCTAACCCTAATCCTACCCTAAACCCATACCTTTCCCTAATCCAAACCCTCAACCTAATGTTACCTAGTCCTAACCCTAATCCTTAGCTTACCCCAATCCCCAACTATATTACTAGTCCTAATCCTAGCCTTCATTATAGTTGTAACTCTAACCCAAACTCTGACCCTTATTCTGACTTTAATACTAACCTTAGAACTAAACCTCACACTAACCCTAAAATGGACCCTAAACCTACCCCTACCAGGAAACCTGTACCTAAATCTAACAGTAACACTAGCATGAGACCGAACCTAATCCTAAATATAGTCATAAATCTAGCCCTACCCCTAAACAGAAACCTAGCACTAGCCCTAACAATAACCCTTAACCTAACCCAAAGACTAACCCTATCCCTAGACCCAACACTAGTCCTAATTCTGGCCCTAACTCTAACCCTAACACTAATCCTAACCGATAGCCCTCATGCTAGCCATAAACACCACACAAACCTAGCCTTATCCTAGCCCTTAACCTGGCCCTAATTGTAAAACTAACCATAACCCTAGCTCTGACTCTAACCCTAACCATCGCCCTAGCGCTAACCCAAGCTCATATCACAACACTTACTCTAAACCTAACTCTGACACTAACCCTAGGCCTAAACCTAACCCTAGCCCTAATCCTAACCTTAACCCTAGCATTAACCTTACCTCTAACCTTATCCATTAACCTAAAGATAAGCCTAACTCAAATGCTAACCCTAGGCCTGATGCTAAACCTATCACTGACACTAACTCTATCCATTACTCTAAACTTACCTTGAAGACTAAACCTAACCCTACTCATTACCCTAACCCTAATGCTAATTCAACACTTAACTCTAAACCTTAAACTAAACCAAACCCTACCCGACCCTGACCCTAATAAAATGCCTAGCTCTAAACCTGACCCTTACACTAAACGTAATTCTTACACTAGACCTAGCCATAACCTAACCCTAAAACTATCCCTAACCAAAACCCTAGACCTGACATTAGCCCTATCCCTAATCCTAGCCCTAGCCCAAACACAAACCCTCAAACCTAGCCCTAAAGCTAGCCTTAATCATAACCCAAACCCTAACTTAGCCCTAACCCTAATTCTACTCTCGCCCTATCCCTAAACCTAGCTATACCCCACTCTTTTCCCTAAACCTAACCCTATCTCTAACACTAACACTAACTCTAACCCTAGCCCTAACCCTAACAATAACCCTAGCGCTAATCCTAGCCCTAATTTAGCCCTAACCTTAAACCTACCCCTAACCCTAGCCCTAAGACTAACTCTAACTCTCGCCTAGCCCTATTTCTAGTTCTAACCCTATCTATTATCATAACTGTAACACTAGCCCTAACTTTAACCCTAACCATAGTGCTAGCCCTAAACCTAGATCTAACCATAACAATTAATATAAGATTTAACCTCACCGTACTACTAGCCCTAACACTATCGCTAATCCCAAATCTAGTGCTAACTCTTGCCCTAGCTCTAAAACAAAACTGAGCCATAGCCCCAACCCTAACCCTAACCTAAACATAACCCTAGACCTGACATTAGCCCTATCCCTAATTCTTACCCTAACACTAACACAAATCCTAATCCTACACCTAGCCTTAACCCTCGCCCTAATTTAAGTCCTATTCCTAATCATAAAATTAACACTGATCCTGACTCTGACCCTAACACTAACCCTATCTCTAATCATCCCCCTAAACCTAAACCTAATAGAAACACTAGACCTAGTACTAATGCTAACCCTATTACTAGCCCTAATCATAACCCTAGTTCTTAAATTAGCCAGAGTCCTACACTAGCCCTAACTTAACCCAAAACCTAGCCCTAATACAAGCCCTAATTCTAGTTTTAATCATAGTCCTACCCCTATCCCTATCCCTGACACTTAACCTAAAGCTAACTCTAAACATAAACCTTGTCCTTACCCGAAACCTAAACCAAATCATAGCCCTATTCCTAACCATAACACTAGCCCTCAACCTAGGTATAATTTCATCCATTACCCTAACCAAAACCCTAAGCAAATTCTAACCCTAGGCCTAATTCTAACCATAGTCCTAACCTAACCATAATCATACTTCTAACTGTAGCTCTAATCCTAACCATTACCTGAACCATGTCTTTAACCAGATTCTATACCTAGGCCTAACCCTAACCCTATGCCTTACCCTAACCCTGTCCACTATACTAAACCTAACCTGAACCTGAACCCTAACCTAAAGTATGCATTACTCTAACACTAATGCTAATTTTCTCCCTAAACCTAAACCTTAACCTTACCCATACTTTAACCCTGACTCTGACCCTAATAGTACCCCTAACTCTAAACCTGACCCTAATGCTCAATGTAACCTTTACAATAGACCTGGCCATAAACCTAAACCTAAAATTATCCCTAACCATAACCCTAGAACTGACATTAGCCCTAGACCTAATTAGCCCTAATGCCAACACAAACCCTACCCCTAAACCTAGCCCTAAGACTAGCCTTAATCCTAGTCCTAACCTTAACCAGACCACTAACCCTAATTTTATCCCATGGCCTATCCCCAAATGTAGCTGTAACATCATACCTTACCCTAACCCTAACCCTAACTCTAGGCCAAAACCTAACACTAACCCTAGGCTAATCCTACCCCTAATTTAACCCTAATCCTAAACTTAATCCTATTCCTAGCCCTAAGACTAACTCTAACTCACACCCTAGCCCTATCCAAAGTTCAAAACCTATCCCTTACCATAACCCAAAACCTAGCTCTATCCCTAGCCCCAACCCTAAGTCTATCCATCCCTTTAGCCCTAAACCTGGTTGTAAACCTTAACCTTAAGCACAAACCTCACCCTAACACTAGCCCTAAACCTAATGCTAATTGGAAAACTAGACCTAACCCTACCCTACCCCTAAAACAAAACTGAGCCATAATCCTAACCCTAACCATTAACTTAAACCAAACACTAACCTTACACCTATCCCTAAACTTAGCCCTATTTGAGTCCTAACCCTAAACATAGAAATAACCCTGACCCTGAGTCGGACCCTAACAGTACACCTACCTCTAATAATTGCCATAACGAGAATCCTAGAACTAGAACTAATCAGAAAACTTGTTCTTTCATTAGCTGTTGCCCTAATACTAACACAAATTCTAGCCCTATTCCAAGCCTTGACTCGAACCCTAATCCTACCCATACCTTTAACCCATTCCTTACCCTAAGCCAGACCCTAAACTTAATGCTACTGTAGTCCTAACCTCAATACTTAGTCTAGCCCAAACCCTAACTCTATTACTAGTCCTAAACCTAGGCTTAATTTTAGCTTTAACCCTAATCCTAACCCTGACCATTATTCTGACCCTAACACTAACCCTAGATCTAAACCTCAACCTAACCCTAAACTGAACCCTAACACTACCACTACTGGTAACCTATACTTAAACCTAACATCAACACTTGCACGAGACCAAACCTAATCCTAAATATAGTCATAAATCTAGAATTTGCCCTAAACAAAAACCTATCACTAGACCTAACAATAACCCTTAACCTAACGTAAAGACTGAACCTATCACTAGACCAAATGTAGTCCTAATTGTGGCCCTAACAATAAAACTAACCCTAACCCAACAATGACCCTTAATCTATAGAAACCCTAGCTCTAAAACTTATCCTAAACCAAAACCTAACCCTAACACTAGACTTATCCATAACCCTGACCCTAATACTAGCCATAACCATATCCCTAGCTCTTATATTTCCCATAGCCCTAACATTACCCCTAAACATCAAACACAATCTAGCCCTTATCCTAGCCTTAAACCTAGCCCTAATCATAACCCAAACCATAACCTTAGACCTAACCCTAATGCTAATGCTTGCCCTAGCCCTAAAACTAGCTCAAACTCTAATCCTTAGTCTAAACATAACCCTAACCCTAAACCTAACCCTAGCCCTGACTCAAACCCTAACCCTCACCCTAGGCCTAACCCCAGCTCATATGCCTACACTTACCCTAACCTAACCCTAACATTAACCCTAGGCCTAACCCTAACTCTAACCATAAACCTAACCTTAAGCCTAGCCCTAAACTTAGCTCTAACCCTATCCATTACCCTAAAGATAAGACTAACCCAAATGCTATCCCTAGGCCTAATGATAACCATATTGCTAACACTAACCCTATCCATTACTCTAAACCTAACCAGAACCATAACCTAATTCTATCCATTACCCTAACCCTAAACCTAACCCACCGCTAATTCAAGCATTAACCCTAAATCTTAACCTAACCAAAACCCTACCCAGACCGTGAAACTAATAATACACCTAGCTCTAAACCTGACCCCTATCATAAACTTAACCTTTATACTAGACATAGCCATAAACTAACACTAAAAATAATATTAACCATCAACCTAGAGTGACATTAGCCCTAGCTCTAATCCTAGCCCTAGCCCTAACACAAACCCTCAGCTTAACCCAAAAACTAGACTTAATCCTAACCCAAACCCTAACCTTAGTCCTAACCCTAATCCTAACCCTTGCCCGTGCCCTTAACCTACCTATAACCCTATCCATTCCCCTAAACCTAATCCTAACCCTAACACTAATACTAACCCTAACCGTAGACCTAACCATAACACTAAACCTAGTGCTAATCCTAGCCCTAATTTAGCCCTAATCCTAAACCTACCCCTAAACCTAGCTGAAAGACTAACTTGAACTCTCGCCCTAGCCCTATTTCTAGTTCTAACCCTGTCCATTACCATAACCCTAACACTAGCCCTAAACTTAGCCTTAACCCTAGCCATAGCTCTAAACCTAGATCTAACCATAACTATAAATCTAAGCCTCAACTTCACCCTACCACTAGCCCTAACACTAATCATAAAACTAGTCCTAAACCTAGGCCTAGTTCTAAAACAAAACTGAGCCATAGCTCTATCCCTAACCCTAGCCTAACCTTAACCCGAGACCTGATATTAGCCCTATCCCTAGACCGAAACCTAGTTCTAAGCCTAGCCTTAATCCTACCCCTAATTTTAACCCTAGCCCTAACCCTAATTTTATTTCTTTTCCTAGCACTAAACATAGCTGTAACATCATACCTTACCCTAAACCTAATGCTAACCCTAACCCTAGCCCTAAACCTAGGCTTAAATCTAACACTAACCCTAGCACTAATCCTAGCCCTAATTTAGCCCTAACAGTAAACTAACCCTTTCCCTAACCCTAAGACTAACTCTACCTCTTGCCCTAGCCCTATACCTAGTTCTAAACCTATCCCTTACTATAACCCAAAAGCTAGCCTATCCGTAGCGCCAAACTTAGCCCTAACCTTCACCCAAGGATTAAACCTGGATCTAAAACTAAAATTAAGAATAAACCTCACCCTAACACTAGCCCTAACCCTAATGCTAATTGGAAAACTAGCCATAAATCTACCCTAACCCTAAAACAAAACCGAGCCATAACCCTAACCCTTAACCTAAACCAAACACTAAAGCTACAACTAGTCCTAAACCTAGCCCTAATTTCAGTCTTAACCCTAACCCAACCCTAGACATAACCCTGACACTAACTCGGCCCTTAAACTAACCCTAGCTCTAATAATTGCCCTAACACTAACACTAGAACTAACCCTAAACAAAAAAAAAAAAATAGTTTTTTCATTAGCCGTATCCCTAATGATAACACAAATCCTAGCCCAAATCTGAGACCTAACCATATTTTTTTTATCTCTAACCCTAACCTTAACCTAGCCCTAAACCTAACTCTAACCCTAACCCTACCTTAAACCCTATCCCTTTCCCTAAGTCGAACTCTAACCCTAATGCTATCATAGTCCTAAAATTAATCCTTTGCCTACCCCAAACCCTAACTCTATTACTAGTCCTATCCTAGCCCTCATTCTAGATTTAACCCTAATTCTAACACTGACCGTTATTCTGATCTGAACACTAACCCTAGATCTAAACCTGACCCTAACCATAAACTGAACCCTAACATTATCCTTACCAGTAAACTTATACTTAAACCTAACAGTAACACTAGCACTAGATGAAACCTAGTTCTAAATATAGTCATAAATCTAGCCCTAGTCCTAAACAAAAACCTAGCACTAGGCTTAACAATAACCGTTAACCTAACTAAAGACTAACCCTATCCCTAGACCCAATTCTAGTCATAATTTTGACACTCACCCTAAACCTAACCCTATCATGAAAAATGACCCTTAACCCTAAACAAATTCTAGCTATAAACCTTATCCTAACCTAAAACCTAACCTTAACACTAGACATATCCATAACCCTGACCCTAAAACTAGCCATACATATATTCCTAGCTCTTATATTTCCCATAGCCCTAATGTTAGCCCTAAAACTTACAGAAAACCTAGCCCTTATCCTAGCCCTAAACCTAGCCCTAATCGTAACCCTAACCATAATCCTAGACCTAAGCCTAATCCTACACTCGCCCTAGCCCTAAACCTAGCTCAAACTCTATCTCTTACCTTAAATATAAACCTAACCCTAACCCTAGCCCTGACTGTGACCCTAACTCTTGCCCAAGAACTAACCCTAGCTCAAATGCTAATACTTACCCTAAAACTATGCCTGATACTAACCCTAGGCCTAACCGTAATCTTAGCCCTAATTGTAACCTTATCCCTAGCCCTTACCTTAGCTCTAACACTATCCATTACCCTAAAGATGAGCCTAACTCATATGCAAACCCTAGATGTAAGCTAACCCTATCGATAACAATAACCCAATCCATTTCTCTAAATCTAACCTGAACCCTAAACCTAATCCTATCCATTACCTTATCTGTTACCCTAACACTAAAGCTAATTCAATCCTTAAACCTCAAACTTAACCTAAACCAAAACTTACCCAGACCCTGACCCTAATAATACACCTAGCTTTAAACTTGACCCTTATCTAAACCTTAACCTTGCAATAGACCTACCCGTAACCTAACCCTAAAACTAACACTAACCAAAAATCTAGACCTGACATTTGCCCTATCACTAATCCTAGCCCTAGCCCTAACATAAACCCTCATTCTAGCACTAAATATAGCCTTAATCCAAACCCTAGCTCTAACCCTAATTCTAACCCTTGCCCTAGCCCTAAACCTAGCTATAAACCCATCCCTTTCCCTAAACCTAACCCTAACCCTAGGCCTAAATGTAACACTAACCCTAGCCCTAAATCTAGCCCTAACGTAGCCCTAACCCTAAACGTAACCCTAACACTAGCCCTAAGACTAACTCTAACTCTCGCCCTAGCCCTATTTCTAGTTCTAACTCTGTCTGTTAATAAACCTAACACTAGCCCTAACCTTAGCCCTAAACATAGTAATAGCCCTAAACCTAGATCTAAACATAACAATAAATCTAATCCTAAAACTCACCATACCACTAGCGCTAATGCTATCGCTAATCCTAAAAGTAGCCCTAGCTGTAAAACAAAACTGTGACAAAGCCCTAACCCTAACCCTAACCAAACTATAATCCTAGACTTGAAATTAGACCTATCCCTAATTCTTACCCTAATCCTTACACAAAACCTCACCCTACACCTAGGCTTAACCCTAGCCGTATTCGAGTCTCTCCCTAACTCTGATCAGTAACACTGATCCTGACTCTGACCGTAACATGAACTCAATCTCTAATCATCACCCTAAACCTAAACCTAATCTACACACTAGATTTAGACATAATGATAAACTTAACACTAGCCCTAATCAAAACTCTAGTCTAACATTATCCCTAGTCCTAAATAGCCCTAACATAACTCAAAACCTAGACCTAATCAGAGCCTTAACCCTAGTTTTAACACTAGCCCTAACCCTAACCCTAGCCCTAAAACTTAACCTAAACCTACCCCAACCTAAACATTTTCCTAAACCGAAATCTAACCCAAACCATAGCCCTAATCCTGACCATAATACTATCCCTATCCGTACCTCTAATATTATCCATTACCCTAACCATAACCCTAACCAAATTCTAATCATAGATCTAACCCTAACCATAGCTCTAACCTAACCATAACCCTATTCCTAACTGTAGCTCTAATCCAATCTATTACCCTAACCATAATCCTAACCAAATTCTATCCCTAGACCTATGCCTAGCCCTATCCCTAACCCTAATCCTGTCCATTACTCTAAATCTAACCTTAACCCTAAATTTAACCATACCCATTACCCTAACCCTAACACTAATCCTAATGCTAATTTGAGCCCTAAGCCTAATCCTTAACCTAACACATACCCTAACCCTGACTATGACCTTAGTAATATCCCCACCTGTAAACCTGACACTAAACTTCAACCTAACACTTACAATAGACCTGGCCATGATCCTTAGCCTAAAACTATCCCTAACCATAACCCTAGACCTGACATTAGCCCTATTCCTAATCCTAACCCTAACCTTAACACAAATCCTAGCCCTAATCCTATTCCTAAGCCTAGACTTAATCCTAACCCTAACATTAACCCTAGCCCTAACCCTAATTTTATGCTTTGCACTAGCCTGAAATGTAGCTGTAACATCTTACCTTACCCTAACCCTAATTTTAACCCTAAACCTAGCCCTAAACCTAGGCCTAAACCTACAACTAACCATAGCTCTAATGTAGCCCTAATTTGGCCCTATCCCTAAACCTAACACTATCCTTAGCCCTAAGACTATCTCTAACTCTTGCCTCAGCCCTATCCCTAGTTCTAAACCTATTCGTTACCATAACCCAAACCCTATCCCTATTCCTAGCCCGAACCATAGCCCTAACCTTCATGCTAGCCCTAAACCTGGATCTAACCCTAACCTTAAGCCTAAAGCTCACTCTAACACTAGCCCTAACCCTAATGATAATTGGAAAACTAGCCCTAACATTACCCTAGCCCTAAAACAAAATCGAGCCATAATCCTAACACTAAACCTTATCCTAAACCAAACGCTAACCGTACACCTAGCCATAAACATAGCCCTAATTTGAGTCCTAACCCTAACCCTAGAATTAACCCTGACCCTTAATCAGAACCTACAGAAACCTTAGCTCTAAACATTGCCCTAACGCTAACCCTAGAACTAGTACTAATCAGAATCCTAGATTTTCATTAGCTGTAGCCCTAATGCTAACACAGATCCTTGTTCTATTCCGAGGCCTAAACCTAGGTATAACCCTAAACCTAACCCTAACCCTTACCCAACCCTAACTCTACCTCTAACCCTATCCCTTACCCTAAGCCAAACCTTCACCCTAATGCTACCCTAGTCCTAACCATAATCCTCAGCCTACCTGGAACCTTATATCTATTACTAGACCAAAACCTAGCCCTCATTCTAGCTCTAACCCTAACTCTAACCCTGACCCTTATTCTGACCCTAAAAGTAACCCTAGGTCTAAACCTGACACTAACCCTAAAGCAAACCCTAACCTTAATCCTACTGGTAAGACTATACTTAAACCAAACAGTAACACTAGCACTAGACCAAACCTAATTCTAAATAGAGTCATAAATCTAGCCTTAGCCCTAAGCAAAAAAACTAGCACTAGCTCTAACAATAATCATTAACTTAACTAAAAGACTAACTCTATCCCTAGACCCAACACTAGTCCTAAATCTAGTCCTCACCCTAAACCTAACATTACCCGAACAATGACCATTACCCTAAAACAAACCCTAGCTTTAAATCTTATCCTAATCCAAAACCTAACTAGAACACTACACTTATCCATAACCCTAACCCTAAAACTAGCCCTAAACATATCCTTACCTCTTACATTACCCATAGCCCTTATGATAGCCATAAATATCACACAAACATAGCCCTTATGCTAACCCTAAACCTAGCCCTTATTGTAACCCTAAAAAGAAGCCTAGACCTAACCCTAACCCTAACCCTCGCCCTAACACTAATTCTAGCTCAAATTCTAACCTTAATCTAAACATAACCCTTACCCTAACCCCAACATTAGCCCTGACTCTAACCCTAACCCTCATGCTAGACCTAATCCTACCTCAAATGCTAACACTTACCCCAAACCTAACCCTGACATGAACTCTAGGCCTAACCCTAAACCTAGTCCTAATTCTAAACTTAACCCTAGCCCTAACCTTAGCTCTAACTCTATCTGTTACCCTAAATACAAGCCTAACCAAAATGCTAACCCTAGGCCTAATGCTAACACTATTGCTAACACTAACCCTATTGATTACTGTAAACCTAACCTGAACCCTGAAACTTAACCCTATCAATTACCCTAATCCGAACCCTAACCCTATCCCTAATGCTAATTCAACCCTTAACCCTAAATTTTAACTAAATCAAACCCTACTCAAACCCTGACCCTAATAATACACCTAGCTTTAAACCTGACCCTAAAACTAACCATAACCATAAACCGAGACCTGACATTAGCCTGAGCCGTAATCCTAGCCCTAACGCTAACACAAACACTAGTCCTCATCTTAGGCCTTTACCTAGCCTTAATCCTAACACAAACTCTAACTGTAGCTCTATCTCTAATTTTAACCCTCGCCCCTAAACCTGAAGTTAGGTATAAACCCATCCATTCCCCTAACCATTTCACTAACCCTAACCCTAACACTAACCATATTCCTATCCCTAACTATAGGCTTAACCCTAACACTAACCCTAGCACTAATACTAGCCATAATTTAGCCCTAACCCTAACTCTACCTTAACCTTGGCCTAAGACTCACTCTAACTCTCCCCCTAGCCCTATTTCTAGTTCTAACCCTATCCATTACAATAAACCTAACACAAGCCCTAACCTTAGCCCTAACCCTAGCCCTAGACCCTACCATAGATCTAACCATAACTCTACATTTGACCCTAACCCTAAACCTAATCCTCAACCTACCACTAGACCTAACACTATCACTAATTCTAAAACTAGCCATAACCCTAGCCTTATCTTTTAAACAAAACAGAGCCATTGTCCTAACCCTAATTGTTAACCTAAACCAAACTTTAACCCTAAACCTATTCATAACTTTCTCTCTCCAATTCATGTCCTAGTTCTAAAATTAACCCTGACCCTGACTTATATTCTAACATGAACCTTAATTTTAAATATCACACTCACCCTATAGATAGCACTAACACTAGATCTAGACCAAATACTAACTCTAATCATAACCTTACTTCTTATATTAGCCACAACCCTAATCCTAGCCCTAAACCTAACAGAAAAACTAGCCCTAATCTGAGCCCTAACCCTAGAAGTAAACCGAAACCGAAACCTAGCCCTAGCCCCAACCCTAACCCTAGCACTAACTCTATCACTTACCCTAAGCCAAACCTTATACATAATGCTAACCTTAGTCATAATCCTAATCCATAGCCTAATCCAAACACTAACACTATTTCTAGTTCTAACCCTAGCCCTCATTCTAGCTCTAACCCTAACCCAAATCATTGCCCTAACACAAATCCTCAGTCTAAATCTGACCCTAACCCTGAACCAAACCCTAAAACTAGCCCTACCAGTAAACTTATACCTAAACCTAAGCTTAACACTAGCCCTAGACCTAAGCCTAATCCTAAATATAGCCATAACTTGACCTAGACCTAAAAAAAACCCTGAGCCCTAACCCTAACATAATCCTTAATCTAAAGCAAACATTAACCCTATCCCTAGACCTAACCCTAGTCCTAATTCTGGCTTTCACCCTAAACCTAACTCTAACCTGAACACTGACCATAACACTAACATTAAACCTACCTCTAAACCAGAACCTAACCCAAAACCTAAATCTATCACTAGACATAGCAATAAATCTAACCTTAAAACTAGCTCTAATCAGGACCCTAGATCTTACATTACACATAGCCTTAACCCTGGGCCTAAACCTAACACAAAACCTAGCCCTAATCTGAGGCCTAAACCTACTCTAAGCATAACAATAATCCTAAATGTAGCCCTAAACCTAACCCTCGCCTTAGACATAACCTTAGCTCAAAGCCTAACCCTTAGCCTAAACATAACCCTACCCCTATTTGTAAACATAAACCTAACACTAGCCCTAAACCTAACCTTAACCCTAGTACTAACCCTAGCTCAAACCCTAACATTACCCTAACCCTAACCTTAACCCTAATAATAACCCTAGCCCTAAAGCTAGCCCTATTTCTAACCATAATCATAAACCTAACCCTCGACCTAACCCTTAACCTAACCCTTGCCATAAACTTAACCCTAAAACTTACTATGAATCAACAATAAACCTATCCCTAAACTTAAATTTAACCATAACCTAAACTTAACCCTAAACCCAATCTTACATCAAATCCAGTACATTACTCTAAAATTAACCCTAACCCTAATGAAAACCCTAGCCCTAAACCGAACCATTACCCTAACCATAACCATAGCCCTAACCTAGACCTAACACTAAACCTAACATGCCCCTTAACCATAGATTAAACCCTAACCCTTACCCTAATCCTAACACTAGCCCTACCCCTAATCATAACCTTAACTCTAGCCCTAACCCTAACATTAAACCTAGCCCTAATTCTAGACCTAATATAGCCCTATTCCTAACCCTAACCAGAACTCTAGGATTAAGACTAACTGTAATTCTCACACAAGGCCTATCCCTACTTCTAACCCTGACCTTGCCATAACCCTAACCCTAGTCATAACCCTTGCACTATTCTTAGCCCTAGCATTAACTCTAGATCAAAACCTATATCTAAAATTAACCCAAACCTGATGCCTCAGCCTAAACCTGAAACTAGCTCTAACCCTAATGCTAATCCTAAAATTAGCCCTAACCCTAGCCCTAGACCTAAAACAAAACTGTGCTATACCCCAACACTAACCCTTACCCTAGACCAAAGCCTAACCCTACACCAGCCCTAACCCTAGCCCTAATTTGAAATCTAACTCTAACCCTAAACTTAACCATGACCCTGACTCATATCCAAACACTAAAGCTAGCTCTAAACATCACCCTAACCTTAAACCTCACCCTAACACTAGGCCTAGCCCTAACCTTAACAATAAAACTAAAGCTAATTGTAACCCTATTTCTTATAATAGCCATAACCATAACACTAGCCCTAACCCTTATACAAAACTAGCCCTAATCAAGCCCTAACACGAGCTTTAAACCTAAACCTAACTCTAACCCCAGTCCTAACCTTAGCTCTAACCCTATCACTTACCCTAAGCCAAACCCTCACCCTAATGCTAACTGTATTCTTAGCACTAATCCTCAACCTAACCAAAATCTAAACCTATAACTAGTCCTAACCCTAACCTTCATTCTAGATCTAACAATAACCCAAACCCTAACCCTATCCCTGATCATTATTCTGACCCTAACACTAATCTTAGGTCTAAACCTAAACCTAACCCTAAACCAAACCCTAACACTAGCCCTACTGGTAACCTCATACCTAAACCTAACCTTAACACTAACCCTAGACCTAAACCTAAACCTAACCCTAAACCAAACCCTAACACTAGCCCTACTGGTAACCTCATACCTAAACCTAACCTTAACACTAACCCTAGACCTAAACCTAATCCTAAATCAAGCCATAACTATAGCTCTAGACCTAAAGGCAAACAAGACCTAGTCTTAACAATAACCTTTAACTGAACCCAAATTCTAACCTTACCTCTAGACCTAACCTTAGTCCTAATTCTGGCTTTAACCCTAATCAATACCCTACCCAAATACTGTCCCTGAAACTAACACTAACCCTAGCTCTAAACTTCACCCTAACCCTAAAACTAACCCTAAAACTACACCTAGAACTAACATTAACCATAAAACTAGTCTTAATCATTACACTAGTTCTTACATTAACCATAGCCCTAACCTATCACAAAGCCTAGTCCTAATCCAAGCCCTACTTTAGCTTTAACCCTAAAGCTAACCCTAACAATAACCCTAGCCCTAACTATAACCCTAAGCCTAAAACTAGACCTAATCCTAACCATAAACCTAGCCCTAACCCAAGCTCTAACCCTATTAATTACCCTAAGATAACTATAATCCTTATGCTAACCCTAGACAGAACCCTAATCCTAGCACTATCCTTAACCCTATCCATTAAACTACACCTAACCTGAGCCCTAAACCTAACTGTGTCATTACCTGATCTCTAAACATAAGACTAATTTGAGCCCTAAACATAAACCTTAACCTAACCCCAACCCTAAACATGACCCTGATTCTAATAATACCCATAGATCTAAACCTGACCCTAACAAGAAACCTAAACTTCACAATAGACCTAGCCATAAACCTAACCTTATAACTATCCCTAACCATACCCTAGACCTGACATTAGCCCTAGCTTTAATCTAGCCCTAAAACTAATACAAAATTTAGCCCACATCCTAGCAAGGAACCTAAAATTAATCATTACCCTAACCCTAACGTTAACCTTAACCTTAACCCTAATTCTCACCCTAGTACTAGAACTAGCTGTATTCCCATCCCTTACCCTAAACCTAACCTAACCCTAAACCTAACACTAACCCTAGACCTAAGCCTGGGCCTAACCCTAACACTAACCCTAGCCCTATACTTAGGACTATCACAGAACCTAGGTCTAAACTAACTCTAAATTTAACCCTAACTCTAAGACTAAACCTAACCATAACTCTACTCTTAATCCTAATCCTTAACCTAATCTTAAATTTCACACTCACACTAGCCCTAACCATAAGACTAATCATAAAACTAGCCCTAGCCCTACACCTAGCCCTAACACAAAATCAAGTCATAGCCCTAACATTAATCCTTAACCTAAACCAAATCCTAAACCTACACCTAGCCCTAACCCTATTCCTAATTTTAGTCTAACCCTAACTCGAAAACTAACGCTGACCCTGATCTGACCCTAACACTAACTCTGGCTCTAAACATCATCATCACTGTAAACTTAACCCTAACACTAGACCTAGACCTAACTTTAACTCTATACCTAGCTGTAATCATAAACCTACTTCATACATTCGCGGTAGCCTTAACCCCAGCCCTAACCTAACCCAAAACCTAGCCTTAATCTTAGTCCTAAATATAAATTTCACCTTAAAATTCAACCGAACCCTAACCCAAACACTACCTTTAATTACCCTAGCCCTAACCTTAGGGCTAACCCTATCCATTACCCTAGCAATAACCCTAACCCTTCTAATAACCCTAGGCCTAACCCTAACCCTAACCCTATACTTTACACTAAACCAAACATAAACCCTAAACCTAACCCTGTCATTACCCTAACCCTAAATCTAACACTAATTCGAGCCCTGCACCTAAACACTAACTTAACCCAAACCCTAATCCTGGCCATGATTCTAAAAATAAGCCTAGATCTAAACCTGACCCTAACCAAAAACCTAACCCTTACACTGGACAAACCCTTAAACCTAACACTAAATCTATCCCAAACTGTAACACCAGACCTGACATTTGTCATAGTCCTAATATTATCCCTAACCCTAAAACAATTCCTAGTCCTCATTGTAGCCCAAAACATAGCCTTAATCATAACCCTAAACCTAACCCTAGTCCTAACCCTAATATTAACCCTCACCCTTGCCCTAATCCTAGCTATAACAACATCCCTTACCCTATATTAAACCCTAACTGTAACCCTAACCCTAGTGGTAACCCTTGACTTATCCTTAGCCCTAGCACCAATCCTAGATCAAAATCCAACTCTAAATCTAATCCTAACTTGATGCCTAAGCCTAATCCTAAAACTAGCCCTAACACTAGCCCTAACATAACCCTATCCATAATTTAGCACTATCCTTAAACCTAACCCTAACCCTAGCCCTAAGACTAACTCTCTTATACTAGCCCTATCACTCATTCTAACCCTATCCCTTACTGTAACTCTAACCCTAGTGCTAACCCTTTCCCTATCCTTATCGCTAGCACTAACCTTAGGCAAAATGTAACTGTAAAACAAGCCCTAAACCGAAGCCTAAGCCTAAACCTAACACTAGCCAAACCATAACACTATTCCTAAAATGAACCCTAATGCTAGCTCTAGCCCTAAAACAAAACCGAGCCATAGCTCTAACCCTAAACATTAACCTAAACCAAACCCTAACCGTACACCTAGACCTAAACCTAGACATATTTGAGTTGGAAGCCGAACCCTAAAACTAACCCTGAACCTGACACTGACCCTAACACTTCTAGCTCTAAACATCACCCTAACAGTAAACCTAACCCTAACACTAAACCTAGCACTAAAAGCCTAAAACTAGACCTAATTTTAAACCTAGTAATTACATTAGCTGTAATCCTAGCCTTAACATAACCCAAAACCTAGCCCTAATCAGAGCCCTAACCCTAGCTTTAAACCTAACCTAACCCCAACACTAGCCCTAATTGTAACCACAACTTTAGCCTTAAACTGATCTCAAACTCTATCCATTAACATAACTATAACCAAAACCATAATGATAACCCTAAGCATAAACCTAACCCTATCCCGAATCCTAAGCCTTCCATTGCCGTAAATCTAACCTGTATCCTAAATCTAAACCTATAGTTACCTTAACCCTAATCCTAAAACTAATTCAAGGCCAAAATTAAAACCTTAACCTATCTCAAACGCTAACCCAGACCTTAACCCTAATAATACCCCTAGCTCTAAACGTGACCATAACCCAACACCTAACCCTTAGCCTAGACTTAGCCATAAACCTAACCCTAAAAATATCTTTCAACCACAATTCTGGACCTGAAATTAGCCCTAGCCCTAATCCTAGACCTAACCCTAAAAACACACCTAGCCCTCATTCTTGTCCTAAACCTAGCCTTAATCATAAACCTATATCTAGCCCTACACCTAACCCTAATTCTAACCCTCACCCTACCTCTAAACCTAGCAATAATGTCATAACTTACTCTAAATTTAAACCTAACCCTAACCCTAACACTAGGCTTAAGCTAAATACAAACCAGCCCTAATTTAGCTCTATCTCTAAACCTATCCTAACTCTAGACCTAAGACTAACTCTAACACTTGCCATAGCCCTAGCCCTACTTCTATCTGTATCTGCTACCATAAACATAACACTAGCCCTAACACTTGCCCTAAGGTTAGTCTCAGCCCTAACCATAACTCTAAATCCAACCTTAAACCTAAGCCTAAGCCTAACATTAACACTAGCCCTAACCCTAATGATAATTGTAAAACTAGTCATAACCTAATCCTAGCAGTAAACCAAAACCAAACAATAGCCCTAATCCTAAACCTTAACATAAACCAAACACTAACACTACACTTAGACCTAAACCTAGCCCTAATTTGAGTCCTAAGCCTCACCTTAAAACTAACCCTGACTCCGACTCATATCCTAATGCTCACCCTATATCTAAACACTGCCCTAAACTCAAACCGAACACTAACATTAACAATAGCGCTAATTCGAGTCTTAATGCTAACCCTAAAACTAACCCTGACCCTGACTCATATCCTAACAAGAACTCTAACTATAAATATCACCTTAACCTTAAACCTAACCCTAGCACTCAAACTACCCCTAATCCTAACCCTAAAACTAACCCAAGTTCTTACATTAGCTGTTGCACTAATCCTAGCCCTAACCCTATCACAAAAACTAGTCCTAAACCGAGCCCTATACCTAGCCTTAACTCTAACCCTAACCATAGCCCTAACCCTAGATCTAAATCAATCCCTTACCCTAAGCAAAACCCTAAGCCTAAGAATAACCCTAGACCTATCTCTAGTCTTTAGACTAACCAAAACCCTAACCCTATTAATAGTCCTAATCCTAGCCTTTGATTTAGCTCTAACATTATCCCAAACACTAACTCTAACTCTGATCCTTATTCTGACCCTAACACTAAACATAGGACTAACCCTAACCCCAACCCTAACCCAAAATCTACCATAATCCTATCTCTAGACCTAACTCTCAGCCTAGCCCTAACCATAGCTCAGAACCTAATCCCTATGCTAAACATAACCCTAAGCCTAATCCTACTTCTAACTCTCACCTTAACCCTAAACCAAGACCTAATCTTAACCATAACCCTAACCCTAAACTTAACTCGTTAACTTTATCCATTACCCTAAACATAAACCTTACCATAATGTAACCCTAGGCTTTACCCTAATCCTATCGCTTTCCCCAAACCTATCAATTACCCTAACTTACCGTGAACTGTAAACCTAATCCAATTATTACACTAACCCTAACCTGAATGCTAATTTGAGTCCTAACCCTAACCTCAAAACTAAACCAAACCCTAACACTAACCGTGACCCTAATAATTCCCCTAGCTATAAACCTGACTCTTACCCTACCTAAACCTTACACTAGAACTAGCCATAAAACTAACCCTAAAACTATTCCTAACCTTAACCCTAGACATGATATGAACCCTAGCCATAATCCTAGCCCTAACCCTAACACAAACCCTAGCCCTTATCCTGGCCCTAAACACAGCCTTAATTTTATCCTTAACCCAAACCCTAGACCTAACCCTAACAAAAACCCTAGACCTAATCTTAGCTCTAATTTAGCCTTATCCCTAACCCTAACCCTAACCCTAGCCCAAAGACTAACTCTAACTTTCACCATAACGCTAACCCTAGATGCAACCCTATCCCTTACTAGAACCCTAATACTAGCCCTAACCCTTGGTCTAACCCTAGCCTTATTCATGGCCCTGGCCATAACCCTAGATCTAATCCTAACTCTAAATCTAATCATAAAACTAAGCCTAAACCTAAACATAACACTAGCCCTAACTCTAATGGTAATCCTATAACTAGCCCTAACACTAGGCCTAGCCCTAAAACAAAACTGAGCCATATCCGTAACACTAAACCTTATGCTAAACCAGAACCTAACCCTACACCTAGCCATAATCATATCCTAATTCTAGTCCTAACCCTAACCCGAAAACTAACCAGGACCCTGACTCTTACCCTAACACTAACCCTGGCTCTAAACATCATCATCACCTAAACCTCAACCTAACACTAGATATAGCCCTAACCCTAACCCTATAACTAGTGCTAATCATAACCCTACTTCATACATTAGCCATAGCCTTAATCCTAGCCCAAACCTAACCTAAAACCTAGTTTTAAACCGAGTAGTAAACCTAGCTTTAACCCTAAACATAAACCTAACCCTAACCCAAACCTAGCCCTAATCCAATACATAACCCTAGCCCTAACCTTAGGCTTAAACCTATCAATTACCCTAACAATAACCCTAACTCTTAACTAACCCTAGGCTGACCCTAACCCTATCCATTACACTAAACCAAACCTAAACCCTAAAAATAACATTGTCATTACCCTAAACCTAAACCCTAACCTAACCCAAACCCTAAACCTGATGCTGACCATAAAAACAACACTAGATATAAACCTGAATCTTACCCTAAACCTAATCCTAACACTTGACCAAGCCATAAACATAACACTAAATTTAGCCCTAACTTTAACCCTAGACCTGACATTAGCCCTAGCCGTAATACTATCCCTAAGCCTAACACAAACCCTAAACCTCATCCTAGACATAAACCTAGCCTTAATCATAACCCTAATCCTAACCCTAGCCCTAACCCTAATACTAACCCTTGTCGTAGCCCTAAACCTAGCCAATACCACATCCCTTACCATAAATGTAATCCTAATTCTAACCCTAACCCTTTTTCATCACAATTGCCCTATCCTTATACCTAGCTTTAACACTAGATTGAAACCTAACTTTAAATCTAACCTTAACTCGATGCCTAAGCCTAAAGCTAGACCTAGCCCTGATGCTAATCATAACCCTACTTCATACATTAGCCTTCATACATAGCTCTAACCCTAGCACTAACACTAAACGTAGCCATAATTTAGCCCTATCGCTAACCCTAAACCTAACTCTAGCCCTAAGAATAACTCTAACTCTCACACTGGCCCTATCACTCATTTAATCCTATCCTTTCACATAAACCTAATCCTATCCCAAATCCTTGCCCTATCTTTAGCCCTAGCACTAATCTTACATAAAAACCTAACTCTAAATTTAACCCTAAACTGAAGCCTAAGCCTAAGTCTAACACTCGCCCTAACCCTTACACTAGTCCTAAAAATTTCACTAACCCTAACCCTAGCCCTAAATCCAGACCGAGCCAAAGCTCTAACCATCACCATTAACCTAAACCAAGCCCTAACCCTACAGCTAGCCTTAACACCAGCCCTAATTCGAGTTTTAAGCCAAACCCTTAAACTAATCCTGACCCTTACACTGACCATAACACTAACCCGAGTTCTAAACATCACCCTAAACCTAAACCTAAACCTAACAGTAAACCCAGCCCTAAAACACTAAAATTAGCCATAATCATAACCCTAGTGCTTATATTAGCCATAAACCTAACCCTAGCACTAACTTAACCCAAAACCTAGCCCTAATCATAACCATAACCCTAGCCCTAAACTGATTTCTAACTCTATCCATTACCATAACCATAACCATAACCATAACCATAACCCTAATGCTAATTCAAGCCCTAACTTTAAACCTTAACCTATCCCAAACCCTAACCCAGAACTTGACCCTAATAATACCCCTAGCTCTAAACCTGATGCTAACCCTAAACCTTACCCTTATACTAGACGTACACATAATCCTAATTCTGAAACTATCTTTAGCCATAATTCTGGACCAGAAATTAGCCATAGCATTAATCCTTGTGCTAACCCTTAAAAAACAAAATTCTTAGCCCTCTTCCTAGCCCTAAACCTAGGCTTAATTATAACCCTAACCCTAACCACAGCCCTAACCCTAATTATAACCCTCACCCTACCTCTAAACCTAGCTCTAAAGCCATGCATTACCACAAACTTTTCCCTAACACTAAACTTAAACTCTAAATGCTACGTCTAAACTCTAACCCAAACCCTAACCCTAACCCTAGGATTAAACAAAAGCCTAAACCTAACCCTAATCCTAGCCCTAATTTAGCCCTATCTCTAACCCTAACCCTAATCCTAGCCCTAAGACTAACTCTTGACCTAGCCCTATCCCTACTTCTAACCCTATCCCTTACCATAACCCTAAACCTAGCCATAACCCTAGCCCTATCCTTAGTTGTAGCCCTAACACTAGGTCTAACCCTATTTCCAAATTTAGCCCTAACACTAAGCCTAAGCCTAACACTAACACTAGCCCTAACCCTAACCATAGGACTAAAACAAAACCTAGCATTAGCACTAACTCTAAACCTTAACTTAAACCAAACCCTAATACTACTGCTAGACCTAACCCTAACCCTGATTCTAGTACCAACCCTAAATTTAAAACCAACCCTGATGATGAATCATATCCTAACACTTACCCTAGCTCTAAACACTGCCCTCACCTTAAACAGATCCATAACAGTAACCCTAGCCCTAATTCGAATTTTAACTCTAACCCTAAAACTGAGCCTGACCCTGACTCCTATTCTAACACGAACCCTACGTAAAAATATCACCCTAACCTTAAACTTAACCCTAACACTAAACTTAACCCATACCTTAATACTAAAACTAACCGTAAAGTTAACCCTAGTTCTTACATTAGCCATTGCCTAAACCCTAGCCCTAAAGCTAACACAAAACCTAGGCCTGATCTGAGCACTAAACTTAGCTTTAACCCTAACTCTAACCATGACCATAGCCCTAACCCTAGCTCTAAACCAATCCCTTACATAAGCAAAACCCTAAACCTAAGGATAACCCTAGACATATGCCTAATCCTTAGGCTAACCAAAACACTAACCTTATTTATAGCCCTTACCCTTGCCCTCATTCTAGATCTAACCCTCTCCAAAACACAAACACTAACCCTGACCCTTTTACTGACCTTACCATTAATCCTAGGTCTAATCGTAACCATAACCCTAACCCAAAACCTACCATAATCCTGTTCCTAGACCTAATCCTGAACCTAACACTCAGCATAGCCCTAACCATAGCTCAGAACCTAACCCTTACACTAAACATAACCTTAAACTAACCCTAGTTCTAACCCTCACCCTAACCCTAAATCAAGAACTAATTTTAACCATAACCCTAGCCCTAACCTTAATTCTAACTGTATCATTAACCAAAACATAACCCTTACCCTAATGCTAACTCTAGGCCTAACCCTAAATGTATCACTATCCCCAAACTTATCAATTACCATAAACCAACCCTGAACCCTAGACCTAATCCAATCATTGCCCTACCCTAACTCTAATGATAATTCAAGTCCTAACCCTAAACTCAAATCTAAACCAAACCCTAACACTGACACTGACCCTATTAATTCCCCTAACACTAAACCTCACTCTTACCCTATACCTAACCCTTACACTAGACCTACCCATAAAACTAACTCCAAAACTATCCCTAAGTATAAACCTAGACCTGATATTAGCCCGAGCCATGATACTAGCCCTAACCCTAACAGAAACCCTAGCCCATATCCTAGCCCTAAGCATAGCCTTAATTATAACCCTAACCATAACACCAGGCCTAACTCTAACACTAACCCTAGCCCTAATCTTAGATCTAATTTAGCCCCATACCTAACCTTAACACTGAACCTAGCCCAAAGACTAACTCTAACTATCACCTTAGTTCTAAAACTAGTTCTAACCCTATACTTTACTGAAATCCTAATTCTAGCCCAAACCATGGGTCTAACACTAGCCCTATTCATAGCCCTAGCAGCAACCATAGATCTAACCCTAACTCTAAATCTAACCCTAACCCTTAGCCTAAACTTAAACCTAACACTAGCCCTAACCCTAAGGCTAATCCTAAAACTAGCACTAACCCTAGGCCTAAAACAAAACCAAGTCATAGACCTAACACTAACCCTTAATAAAAACTAAGCCCTAACCATACACTTAGCCATAACTCTAGGCATAATTCGAGTTTTAAGCCAAACCCTAAAACTAACTGTGACCCTGACACTGACCTTAAAACTAACCCTAGCTCTAAACATCACCCTAACCCTATACCTAAACCTAACAATAGACCTAGCCTTAACCCTAACCCTAAAATTAGCCCTAATCGCAACCCACATACTTACATTAGCCATTACCCTAAATCTAACCTTAACTTAAACAAAAACCTAACCTTATTTCAAGCAGTATCCCCAAATTTAACCCTAACCCTAATCCTATCACTAATTGTCACTATTACCCTACCTGTAACCCTAGATTTAAATCTAACCCTAACCCTAATCCTAACCCTATCAATAATCGTAACAATAACCTTAGCCGTACCCCTATCTCTAACCCTATCCATTACCCTAACCATAACCCTAACCCTAATGCTAAACCTGGCCCTAAACCTAACCATAACCCTAATCCTAACCCTATCCATTACCCTAAATATAACCTGAAAACTAAACCTAACACTATCTTTACCCTAATCCTAACTCTAATGCTAATTTGAGCCCTAACATTAAACCTTAACCTATCCAAAACAGTAATTGTGACCCTGACCCTAAGAGTACCCTTAGCTCTAAACCTGACCCTAACCCTAAACCTAAACCTTACACTAGACATAGCCATAAACCTAAACCTAAAACTGTTTTTAACCATAACACTAGACCTGAAATTAGCCCTAGCCATAATCCTAGCCCTAAACATAGGCTTAATCCTAGACTGAACCATAACCCAAGCCCTAACCCTAATTCTATTCCTCACCCTAGCCCTAAACCTACCTATAACCTCATCCTATACCCCCAAACTAACCATAACCCTAAAACTAACCCTAACCCTCACCCTAAACCTAGGCCTAACACAAAGCCTAGTGCTAATCCTAGCCTTTATTTAATCCTATCCAAACCCTAAAACTGGCCATAAGACTAACTCTAACTCTTGCCCTAGACCTAGCCCTAGTTCTATCCTTAGCCTTAATCCTAATCCTAGACTTAAGCCTAAGTCTAAATCTAAACCTAACTCTAAATTTAACTGTAACAATAAGCCTAAACCAAACCCTAACACTACCCATAACCATAACACTAATCCTAAAACGTGCCCTAGCACTAGTCCTAGCCATAAACCAAAACCAAGCCATAGTCCTAATCTTGACCTTAACCCAAATCAAACACTAACCCTACAACTAACCATACAAGTAACTCTATAACTAATCCTGACCCTGACACTGACCCTAACACTAATCCTAGCTCTAAACATCACCCTAACCTAAATTTAACCCTAACACTATATCTAGCCTTAACCTAACCCTAAAACTAGCCTTAATCATAACCCTAGTTCATATTTTAGTCATTGTCCTAACCATAGCCCTAACCTTAACACAAATTCTACACCTAGTCTGAGCCCTAACCCTAGCTTTAACTGTAATACTAGCCCTAACCCTAACCCTAACACTAGCCCTAACCCTGACTCTAACCCTATTCCTTATGCTAAGCCAAACCCTAACCCAAATGCTAACCCTAGTCCTAATCCTAATCCTTAGCCTAACTTAAACTCTAACCATAATACTAGTCTTAACCCTAGCCCTCATTCTACCTATAAACCTAACCCTGACCCTCATCTGATCCTAACACTAACCCTAGGTCTAAACCTGAACCTAACCCTAAACCAAACCTTAACACTAGCCCTACTGGTAAACCTATAACTATAAGTAAGCCTAACACTAGATCTAGACCCAAAGCTAATCCTAAATATAGCTATAACTCTAGACCTAGACCTAAACAAAATCCCAGCAATAGCACTAACAATAACCCTTAACCTATATCGAACACTTACCTTACCCCTAAACCTAAACCTAGTCCTAATTCTGGCTCTAAAACTAACCCTAACCCTATCCCAAAAACTCACCCTAATTCTAACACTGAACCTAGCTTTAAACATGACACTAACTCAAAACCTAGACCTAACACTAGACCTAGCCATAACCCTAACCCTAAAACTAGCCCTAAACATAACCCTAGCTCTTACATTAACCATAGTCCTAACACTAGCCCTAAACCTAACATAAAACCTAGACCTAATCCTAGGCCTAAACTTAGCTGTAAGCATAACCCTTAGCCTAACCCTAGCCCTAAACCTAGCCCTAACTTAAGCCTCTCCTTAGACATAACCCTAGCTCAAAGCCTAACCTTTACAATAAACATAACCCAACTCTATCCTAAACCCCATCCCTAACAATATCCCTAATCCTAATGTTAAACCTAGCCTGAACTTTAGCTCTAACCATATCCATTACCCTAATCCTAACTCTAACCCTATTTAAAACCCCATCCCTAACACTAAACCTAATTCTAACCATAAATGTAAACCTAGACCTAAACCTAAATGTAAACCTAACCTAAATGTAAACCTAGACCTAACCCTCACCCTATCCCTAACCTTAGCTCAAACACTAACTCTTACCCTAATCTAACTATAACCCTAGCCCTAAACTTAACACTTCCCCTAACCCTAAAACTTACCCTAAATCACACCCTAACACTATCCCTAAACCTACCCCTAATCCTACAGTTAATCCAAACCATAACCTAGCCCTAACCCTAGCTCTGAACCAATCCATTACACTAAACTTAACCCTAACCCTAAAGGTAACCCTAACCCGACTGCTAAACCTAACTCATCCATTACCCTAAACCTTAACTGAAACCTAAACTAAACCCTATCCATTACCTAATCTTAAACCAAACACTAATGCTAATTCGAGACTTAACCCTAAACCTTTACCTAAACAAAATGCTAACTCTGACCTTGATCCTGACCCTAATAATAACCCTAACCCTAAAGCTGACCTTTAACTTAAACCTAACTTTTATACTAGACCTAGCCATAACCTAACCCTAAAACAATTTTTAACATTCACCCTAGATCTGATATTAGCCCTAGACCTGGTCATAGACAAAACCCTAACAGAAACCCTAGCCCTTAATTTAGCCCTAAACCTAGCCTTAATCCTAATCTGAAACATAACCCTAGGCCTAATCCTAATTCTAACCCTCACCCTATACCTAAAGCTAGCAATAACCCCATCCATTTCCATAAACTTTACCTTAACACCAATACTAACCCTAACTCTAGCCAAACCCCTTAGTCTAGCCCTAACACTAAACCAAGCCTTAATACTAGCCCTAATGTAGCCCTAACCCCAACACTAACCCTAGCCCTAATCCTAGCCCTAATTTAGCTCTAACCCCACCCCTAACTCTAGCCCTAATCCTAAACCTAATTTAAACCTAACTCTAACACTAACCCTAGTCCTAATCCTAGCCCCAATTTAGTCCTAACCCTAGCTGTAATCCTAGTCCTAATTTAGCCCTAACCCTAAAGCTAACCCTAAGACTACTACTATGACTAACTCCAATTCTCACCCTAGCCTTATCCCTAGTTCTAACCGTATTTGTTACCATAAGCCTAACCCTCACCCTAACCCTAGCCCTAGCCCTAAACCTAGATCTAACCCTAACTCTAAATCTAACCCTAAGCCTAAGCCTAAACCTCAACCTAACACTAGCCCTAACCCTAATACTAATCCATAATCTAGCTGTAACAGTAGCCCTAGCCCTAAAACAAAACCAAACTACATCCTTAACCCTTAACCTAAACCAAACCCTAACATACTAGTACTACTAACTTTAGCCCTAATTCGAGTTTTAATCCTAACCCTAAAACTAACCCTGACTCTGACACTAACCCCAACAAAACCCTTGTTCTAAACATCACCCTAACCCTAAACCTAACCATAACACTAGACCAAGCCCTAACACTAACCCTAAAACTAGCACTAATTGCAATACTAGTTCATACATTACCATAACCCTAATCCTAGCCCTAACCAAACCCAAAACCAAGCCCAAATCCGAGCCTTAACCCTAGCTTTAAACCTAACCTTAACCCAAAACATAGCCCTAAACTTTACCCTAACACTAGCCAGAATTCTAACCATAACCCTAGCCCTATCACTAATTCTAACCCTATCCATTACCCTAACCATAACCATAACTCTAAGGTTAACCCTAGGCCTAACCCTAAACTTAGCCCTAATCCTAGCCCTAAACTCTTTCATTAACCTAAACGTAACCTGAACCCTAAAGCTAACACTATCATTACCCTAACTCTAGCCCTAATGCTAATTCAAGCCCTAACCCTAAACCTTAACCCCTCCCAAACCCTAACTCTGCCCCTTCCCATGATAATATACCAAGCTCTAACCCTGACCCTACCCCTAAACCTAATCCTTATACTAGACCTAGCCATAAACCTAATCCTAAAACTATCGCTAGCCATAATCCTAGACCTGACATTTGTACTAGCCATAATTATAGCCCTAAACTTAACACAAAACAAACCCATAACCCTAACCCTAACCCTAGCTCTAATCCTATCCATAACCCTAGCCCTAAATTTAGCTCTAACCCTATCAATTACCCTAAACATAACCCTAATTATAATGCTAACTCTAGGCCTAAATCTAACCCTTTGCCTAACTGTAACCCTATCCATTATGCTAAATCCAACCTGAACCCTAAACAAAACCCTATCATTACCCCAACCCAAAACCTAATGCTAATTTGAGCCCTAACCCTAAACCCTAACCTAAACAAAACCCTAAACCTGACCCTGACCCTAATAATACCCCTAGTTCTAAATTTGACCCCTACCTGAAACCTAACACTTACATTAAACATAGCCATTAACCTAACCCTAAAACTATCCCTAACCATAACCCTAGACCTGACATTCACCCTAACAGTAATTCTAGCCCTAATCCTAACACAAACACTAGCCCTCATCCTAGCCCTCAACAAAGACTTAACCATAACTCTAATGAACCTAGCCCTAACCCTAATTCTAACCTTCATCCTAGCACTATTCCTAGCTCTAACCCCACCGTTTACATGAAACCTAACCCTAAGCCTAAAACTAACCCTAGACCTAAACATAACCATAAACCTAGCCCTATTATTAGCCCTAATTAAGCCCTATACCTAACCAAACACTAAGCATAGCTGAAAAACTAACTCTCACTCTCACCCTAGCCCTATTCCTAGTTCTAACCCTATCCCTTACCATAACCCTAATCCTAGCCATAAACCAACACCTAACAGTAGCCCTATCCTTAGCACTAGACCTAACCCTAGATTTAATCCTAAATCAAAATCTAACTTTAACCCTAAGCCTAAACCTAAACCTAACACTAGCCCTACACCTAATGCTAAGCGTAAAACTAGCCCTAACCATAGCCCTAGCCATAAAACAAAACTGAGCTATAGCCCTAATTTTAACATTTCACCTAAAACAAAACCTAACCCTACACCTAGCCCTAACAATAGCTCTAATTCGAGTCCAAAAACTAAACCTAAAACTACTCTGACCTTGAATTTAACCCTAACACTAACCCTAGCTCTAAATGTTATACCTAACCCTAACACTTGACCTAGTCCTAACCCTAATACTATACTAGACCAAATCATAACCCTAGTCCATACATTGGCCATAAATCTAAAACTAGCCCTAACTCTAAACAAAACCTAGCCTTAATGCAAGACCTAACCCTAGCTTTAACCCTAAACCTAAACTGAACACTAGCCTAACCCTAACCCTAACCCTAAACATAGCCCTAATCCTAGCTCTAATCCTATCCCTTACCATAAGCTAACCCTAATGCGATGCTAACTCTAGACCTAACCCTAATCCTTAGCCTAACCAAACACTCACCCAATTACTAGTCCTAACCCTAGTCCTAATTCTAGATCTAAACATAACCCAAACCCTAAACTTAACCTCACACTTATTTTGACCCTAAAGGTAACCGTATGTCTAAACCTGACCCTAAACATAAATCGAACCCTAAGACTAGCACTAGCAATAACCCTAAACCTAAACATAACTCTAACACTAACCCTAGACTTAAATCTAATCCTATCTCTAGCGGTATCTCTAGCCCTACACCTAAACAAAAACCTAGCCCTAGCCCTAAAGATAAACCTTAACCTAACACAAACACTAACCCTACCCCTAGACCTAACTCTAGTGATAATCCTTGGTTTAACCCTAACCCTAAATATAACCCGAACACTGACCCTGACCCTAACACTAACCCTAGCTCTAAACATCACGCTAACGGTAACCCTAACACTATTACTTGACCTAGCAGTAATATTTACCCAAAAAGTAGCCCTAATCATAACCCTGGTTTATATATTAGTTGTAGGCCTAACACTAGACCCAACCTAACCCAAAACCTGGCCCTAAGCTGAGGGCAAACCCTAGTTTAAACCTTAACCCTAACACTAGCCCTAATCCTAACATTAACCATAGCCCTAAACATAGCTCTAATTATATCAACTACCCTACCCTAACACTAATCCTAACCATAAGCCTAGCCCTAAACCTAGCTCTAATTCTATTCATTACCCTAAACATAATCCTAATCCTAATGCTGATCCTAGGCTTAACCCTGACACTATCACAATCCATAAACCTATCCATTGCCCTAAAACAAACGTGAACCCTAATCCTAAGCCTATTCATTACCCTAACCCTAACTCTAACCCTAATGCTAATTCGAGCCCTAAACCTAAACCTTAACCTAAACCAAACCTTAAGCCAAAAAACTGACCCTAATAATACACATAGCTGTAAATTTGACCCTTACCTTAAATCTAACCTTACACTAGACCTAACCATAAACATAAACCAAGACCTATCTCTAATGTAACCCTAGACCTGATATTAGCCCTAGACCTAATCCTAGCCTTAACCTAACACGAACACTAGCTCTCATCCTAGCCCAAAACGTAGCCTTAATCATAACCCTAACCCTAATTCTAACACTTTCCCTAGCCTTAAACCGATATAACCCCATTGCTTATGCTAAACCTAACCCAAACCCTAACCCTAACACTAAACCAAGACCTCTTCTTAACTCTAGGACTAACCCTAACACTAACCCTAGCCCTAATCCTAAACCTAAACCTAATCATAGCTTTAAGACTAACTATAATTCTCGCCCTAGCCCTAGCCCTAATTCTAACCCTATCACTTACAAAAATCTTAGAATAACCTAAGAATAGCCTAGAATGACCTAGAATAACCCTAGCCCTAACCTTACACTTTGCCCTAACCTTAGATCTAAACCTAACTCGAAATCTAACCCTAATTCTACACCTAAACCTAACACTAACACTAGCCCAAATCCTATCGCAAATCCTAAAACTAGCCCTAACCATAGGATTAGACCTAAAACAAAACTGAGCCATAACACTAACACTAAACTTTTACCTAAACCAAACCCTAACCTTATATCTAGTCCTAAGCCGAGCCCTAATTTGAGTCCTAATCTTAACCCTAAAACTACCCCTAAACCTGTCTTTGACATTAACACTAACCCTACCTCTAAGCATTACCCTAAACCTAAACCTTAACCTAACACTAGACGTGGTCCTAACCTTAATTCTAAAACTAGTTCTAATCATAAACCTAGATCAGACATTAGCTGTAACCTTAAACCTAATGCTATCTCAAACTTAGAAAATATCTGATACCTAACCCTAGCTTTCACCCTAAACCTAAACCTAACACTAGCGCTAACACTAACCCGAACCCTAGCTCTAACCCTAGCACTAACCTTATACTTTACTTTAGCCAAACCCCAACCCTAATGCTAACCCTAGTCCTAAAACTAATCCTTAGTCTAACCCAATCCCTAACCCTAATACTATTCCTAACCCTAGCCCTCATTCTTGTTATAATCATAAACCAAATTTTAACCCTAACCCTGACCCTTATTCTGACCCTGAACATAAACCAAACACTAACACTAGCCTTACCCATAACCCTATATCTAAACCTAACCCTAACACTAGGCCTAGATTAAACCTAATCCTAAATCTAACCGTAACTTTAAACAAGACCTAAACAAAAAACTAGCCCTAGCTCTAATGATAACCCTTAACCTAAGCCAAACACTAACCTTACCTCTAGTCCTAACCAATCCTAATTCTGGCTCTAGCCCTAACACTAACCCTAATACAAACACAGACCCTGACACTAACACTAAACCTAGCTATAAAACTGACCCTAACCGAAACCTAAACCTAACACTAGACCTAGCCATAACCGTAAACATAACCCTTACATTACCATAGCACTACAACTAGCTCTAAACCTAACACAAAACCTAGCCCTAATCCTAGGCCTAAATCTAGCCCAAAGTGTAACCCTAACCCTAACCTATCCTTATCACTTACCCTAAGCCGAACCCTCACACTAACCCTAACCCTCGCCTTAGACCTAACCCTAGATAAAACCCAAAACTGAACCCTAAACATAACCCTAGCCCTATCCCTAAACCTAATTCTAATCCTAGTCCTAAACATAATGTTAACACTAGCCCTAATACTATCTCTAAAATTATCCATTACCCTAAACCGACCCTTAACCCTAATGATAACCCTAGCTCTAATTCTAATTGTAAACTAATCCTAGACCTAAACCTACCTAATGATAACCCTAGCTCTAATCCTAATTATAAACCTCATCCTAGACCTAACCCTAAACTTAACCCTCATCGAAGCCTTAACCCTAGATAAAAACCTAAACCTTACTCTAACACTAACCCTAGCCCAAACCCTAACAATAACCCTAAACCTAAAACTACCCCTAACCCTAGCCTGACATCTAACCCTATCCATTACCCTAACTCAAATGATAATATTTGCCCTAAACTTAACACTAATCCTAAAACTAAAACTACCCCTAAACCTAACCCGATATCTAACCCTATACATTAACCTAACTCTAAAGATAACCTTAGCCCTAACCCTAACAATAACCATAACCTTAACCATAAATCTAACACTAGACATAATCCTAAACCTAACCCTCACCCTAGCACGAACCCTAGCTCAAAACCTAACCTGTACCCTAAAACTAACATAAACCCTAACCCTAGGTCTAGCACTAACCCTAACTCTAGCCCTAATCCTATACAAAACCCTAGCCCTAACCCTAGCTCTAATGCTATTCATTACCCGAACAATAACCCTAAGCCAAATGCTAACCCAAGGCCTAACCCTAAAGCTATCACTAACCCTAACCCTATCAATTACCCTAATCTTAACCTGAATCCTAAATCTAAATCTATCCATAAACCTAATACTAATTCTAAACCTAAACCTAATCTGAGCACTAAACCTAATAATTAACCTAACACAAACCCGAAACCTCACCCTCACCCTAAAAATACACCTTACCCTTAACCTGGGTCATACCCTAAACCTAACATTAGACCTAGCCATGAAACTAACCCTATAACTGTCCCTAGCCATAGCCATAAACCTGACATTATTCTTATCCCTAAAACTTGCTCTTACCCTAACACAAACCCTAGCCATCATCCTAACCACAAATCTAGCCTTAATTCTAACACAAAACTAACCCTAGACCTAAACCTAATTCTAATCATCGCCCTAGCTTTAAACCTAGCTATAATCCCATCCCTTCCCCTAAACCTAACCCTAAACCTAATCTTAAACATAGCCCTAACCCTAGGCCTAACCCTAACACCAATGCTAGACATATTCCTAGCCCTAATTTAGCCATACACTGAACCCTAACCCTAGCCTTAAGACTAACTCTATCACCCTATATCTATTCCTAGTCCTAACCCTATCCCTTACCGTAACACAAACACTAGACCTAACCTTAGTCCTAACCCTAGCCATAGCCCAAACCCTAAAATTAAACATAACTCTAAATGTACCCCTAAGCCTAAACTCACCCTATCACTAGCAATAATACTAACATTAATTGTAAAAATACCCTTAATTTATCCTTAGCCCTAAAACATAGTGAGCCACAGAACAAACCCCAACCCTTAACCTAAACCAAATTCTAACCCAACATCTAGCCCTAAGCCTACCCCTAATTTGAGTCCTATCCCCATCCCTAAAACTAACTCTGACCCTGACTCTGAACCTAAAACTAACCCTAGCTCAAAACATCACCCTGAACTTAAACCTAACCATAAAACTAGACTTAGCCCTAACCGTAGACCTAAAATTAGCCCTAATCATAACCCTAGTTCTTACATTAGCTATACCCCTAAAACTAGCCTTAATGTTACCCAAAATGTAGCCCTAATGCGAGCCCCAACCCTAGCTTTAACCCTAACTCTAAATCTAAAACAAGCCCTAACTCTTACTCTAAACCTCAACCTAACTTTAATCCTTGCACTAACCATAAACTTAACACTAACCCTAACACTAACACTAACCATAACCATAGCCCTAACACTAGCTCTAATCCTATTCATTACCCTAACCCTAATCCTAATCCTGACCCTAATGCTAACCCTCGGCCTTACCCTAACACATTCACTAACCGTACCTATCCATTACGCTAAACATAACCCTAACCCTAAACCTAACCAAACACTAAACCTAGACGTAACACTAACCCTAAAACTAGCCCTAATTGTAACCCTAGTTCTTACATTAGCTGTAGCCCTAAAGCTAACACAAAACCTAGCCTAGACCTAATCGAAGCTCTAATCCTACCTTTAACCCTAACCTCAAACCGAACCCTAGCCCTAACCCTGACCCTAACCTTAGCCCTAATACTAGTGCTACCCATATCCCTTACCCTAAGCCAAACTCTAAACCTAAAGGTACCCTAGTCCTAAACTTAATTCTTAGCCTAACACAAAACCTAACTCTATTACTAGTCCTAAACCTAATCCTCAATCTAGCTCTATCACTATCCCAAACTCTAACACTAACCCTGACCCTTATTCTGACCCTAACACTAACTATAGATCTAAACCTGACCCTAACCCTAAACCAACCCCTAATATTGGCACTACCAGTAACCCTATAACTAAAGCTTACCCTAACACTAGATTTAGACCTACACTTAATCCTTTATCTAGTGATAACTCTAGGCCTAGCCCTAAATAAAAACTTAGTCCTAGCCCTAATAATAACCCTTAACCTAACCCAAATACTAACCCTACCCCTAGACCAAACCCTAGTCCTAATGCTGGCCCTAACAATAAACCTAACCCTAAACCGAACACTGACTCTTACACTAACACAAACCCTAGCTCTAAACCTTATCCTAACAAAACACATAACCCAAACACTAGACCTAGCCATATCACTAACCCTGAAACTAGCCATCACCATAGGCCAAAACCTACCTCTAAATCTATCCATTACCCTAAACCTAACCCTTACCCTAAAGCTAAACCTAGCCTAAACACCTCAAACTGACTCTAACCCTAATCTTTGTCCTAGCCAAACACTAGCTCAATCCCTAACCCTTAAACTTAACCCAACCCTAACACTAACCCATGGCCTTAAACCTAAACCTAACCTTAACCCTAGCACTAATCCTATCCTTAAACCTATCCCTAACCCTAGCTCTAAGCCTACATATTACCCTAACTCTACCCTAATCTTAATAACCCTAGCCTAACCCTAGCTCTAACCCTACCCATTAACCTAATATTAACCCTGATGATAACCCTAGCTCTTACCCTAAATCTAACCTAACCCTAATCCTAGACATAACCATAAACCTAAACTTTGCCATAGAGCTAACCCTTGCTCAAACCGAAACCATTACCCTAAACCTAACACTAAACCTATCCCTAACCCTAAACTAAAGCCTAACCCTAACCCTAACCCTAACACGACATCAAACCCTATCCAATACCCTAAACCTAATGATAACCCTAGCCCTAAAATTAACACTAACCTTGGCCTTAGCCATAACTATAACCTAGATCTAACCCTAAACCTAACCCTTGCCCTAGTGCTAACCATAGCTCAAACTCTAAACCATACCCTAAACCTAAACCTAACCCTAACCCTAGGATTAACCCTAACTCTAGCCCTAATAATAACCATAACCCAAGCCCTAACCCTATCCCTTACCCTAAGCACAACCATAACCCTAAGGCTAACCCTAGGCCTAAACCTAACCCTTTTGCTAACTCTAACACCATCAATTACCCTACACATAACATGAACCCTAAATCCAAACCTATCATTACCCTAAAAAATCTCTAATGCTAATTCAAGTCTAAACCTAAATCCTAACCTAAACCAAACACGAAACTTAATTCTAACCCTAATAATACCCCTAGCTCTAAACCTCACCCTTACCCTAACCGAAACCTTACACTAGACCTAGCAATAAATCTAACCCTCAATCTATCCCTAATGTAAGCCTAGACCTGACACTAGCTTAGTCTTAGCCCTAATTCTTGCCATAACCCTAAAACAAACCCTAGCCCACATCCTAGCCCTAAACCTAGCCTTATTACTAAATCAAACCATAACCCTAGCCCTAATCAAAATTCTAATCTATGTCCTAGCCCTAAAACTAGCTCTAACCCCAACCCTTCCCCTAAACCTAACCATATCCCTAAACATAAACCTAAGGCTAAACTAGGCCTAACCCTAATACAAACACTAGACCCAATCCTAGCTCTAATTTAGCCTTAAACCTAACCTAACCCTATCCCTAAGACTAACTCTAAATCTCGCCCTAGCCCTATTTCTAGTTCTAACCCTATCCCTTACCAAAATCCTGTCACTTGCCTTTACATTAGCCCTAACCCTTGCTCTAGCCCTTATCCTATATCAAACCCTAACTCTAAATATAACCCTAACCCTAAGCTAAACCTCTCACTAACACAAGCCATAACACTAATGCTAATCCTAAAACTAGCTCTACCCTAGCCCTAGCCCTACTAAACAACCGAGCCATAGTCCTAACCCTAAGCTTTAACATAAACCAAACACTAAGCCTACACCTATCCCTAAACCTAGCTCTAATTCGAGTACTATACCTAACCCTAAAACAAACCCTGACCCTGATTCTGACCCTAACACTAACCCTAGCTCTAAACATCACTCAAAACCTAGTTCTAATTGTAACCCTCGTTCTTACATTGGCTGTAGCCCTAAAAATAGCCCTTACCTAACTCAAAACCTATCCCTAATCAGAGCCATAACAATAACTTTAACCGTAACCATAACCCTAATTCTAGCCCTAACACTTACCCAAAACTTAACTCTAACCCTAATCCCTGACATAACCCAAAACCTAACCCCAACCCTAGACTTAATCCTAACCATAAACCTAG
Source organism: Marmota flaviventris (assembly GCF_047511675.1). NCBI lineage: Eukaryota > Metazoa > Chordata > Mammalia > Rodentia > Sciuridae > Marmota > Marmota flaviventris. Next base: position 75,211,079 of record NC_092511.1, on the reverse strand, counting down.
CCCTAAACCAAGATGCAACCATATCCATTACCCTAATCCTAATCCTAACTCTAATGCTAACCCTAGGATAACCCTAAACCTATTCCTAACTCTAGACTTATACATTACCCTAAACCTAACCTGAACCCTAATCCTAAGCATATCCATAAACCTAATCCTAACCCTAATAATCTTAACCCTAACACTATCTCTAACCATAACCCTACACCTGACATTAGCCATAGCCCTACTGAAGCCCTAACTCTAAAACAAACTCTAGCCCTAATCCTACTTATAATCTTAGCCTTAATCCTAAACATAACCCTAACGATAGACCTAAACCTAATTTTAACTGTCGCCCTAGTTCTAAAGCTAGCTATAACATCATACCTAACCATAACCATAACAATAACCCTAGCCATAAACCTAGGCTCAGCCTTAATACTAACCCTAGCTCTAATTCTAGCTCTAATTAAGCCCTAATTCTAACCCTAAATCGAATCCTAACACTAACTCTAACTCTCGTCCTAGCCCTATCCCTAGTTCCAACCCTATCCCTTATGATAACTTAAACCCTAGCCCTAACCCTAGCCCTCATATTCACTGTAGCCCTAAACCTAGATCTAACCTTAACTCTAAATCTAACACTAACCGTAAGACTAAACCAACCCTAACACTAGCTCTAACCCAAACACTAATTTGAAAACTAGCCCTAAACCAAGCCCTAGATCTCAAGCAAAACTGAGACATTTAAACCAAAGCCTAACTCTACAGCTACTACTAACCCTACCCCAAATTTGAGTCCTAATCCTAATCCTAGAACTAATACTAACCCTGACTCTGACCTTAACACTAACCTTAGCTCTACACATCACCCTATCCCTAAACCTAATTCTAACACTAGACCTCGCCCTAAACCTAACCCTAAAACTAGCCCTAATCATAATGCCAGTTCTTAAACTAGCCATAGTCCTAAACCTAACACAAAGCCTAGCCCTAACCCAAGGCCTAACCCTAGCTTTAACCCTAATCCTAACCCTGGCACTAACTCTAACCCTATCCCTAGTCCTAATCCTAGCTCTAACTCTATTTGTTACACTTAGTTAAACCCTCACCCTATTGCTACCCTAGTCCTAACCCTAATTCTATGCCTACCCCAAACCCTAACTCTATTACTAGTCCGAACCCTAAACTTCATTCTAGCTGTAAACTTAACCCAAAACCTAACTCTAACCCTGACCCTTATTCTGATCCTAACACTAAACCTAGGTTTAAACCTGACCATAACCCTTATCCGAAACCTAACACTAGCCCTACCATTAACCCTAAAACTAAACCTAACAATAACACCAGCCCTAGACCTAAATATAATCCTAAATATAGCCATAACCCTAGCCTTAGCCCTAACAATAACCCTTAACTTAAACCAAACACTAACTCTACCCCTAGACCTAACCCTAGTCCTCATTTTGGACCTAACCCTAAACCTAATCCTAACCTGAACCCTGACATTTACCCTAACAAAAACCCTAGCTCTAAACCTTATTCTAACCCCAAAACTAACCCTAACACTAGATGAACTCTAAATCTAGCCATAACCATAAGTCCAGCTCTTACATTACCCATATACCTAACAGTAGACCTAAACCTCACACAAAACCTATCCCTAATTACAGCCCTAAACCTAACCCTAAGCATAATTCTATTCCTAAACCTAGCCCTAACCCTAATCCTAAACCTAAACCTAACGCTAACCTAAACCTAAACCTATCTTTAACCTGCCATCTAAACCTATTAACCTAACCCTAATAATAACCCTAGCCCTAAGCATTACACTAACCATGACCATAACTATAGACCAAACCATGTTAAGGTTTATAAACAAGTCAAGTTGGCGCCTGGCATTTTGCCAGAGGGAGTGGTTTGAGAAGTAACGCCAGCGAGCCATTAATTGTGGAGATTCCTTATTGGTTGCCTGCTGTATCTAGTTTATGTTAGTTAAGATAAGCTGTGTGAAATGTATATATACCCCTCTTGTCCTACAATAAGCGGCTCCCACTCTTGCTGTATCAATCTACACAAGTTGTTGATCACCCCCTGGTTATTTTGCTGCAGCTGGACTGCGGCAGATGGTGGCCATACCGGGAACCCCGGGACACTCGGCGGTAAGTGACGAAAAAGAGCTGCTCATCCCTAGATAGGACGGGAGCAAATCTGCTCATCCCTAGGCAGATAGGGGGAGAGGAAAAATGGCCATTTTGAGAAAATAGAGAAGATAGATACAGTATGTTTGTGTCTTGTTTTGTCTTGAAATGTTTTATTGTATTTGTGACGAAAATATGGAAGGGGTGTTAAGTAAATTACTAAGGGAAGAAAGCACCCCAGTGGAACCAAGAGCAGTTAGGGCATGTGTTGATGGAAGCCCAGGAACTCTAGTCAGAAAGAAAAAAGTTCAGAGGAGGAAGGATTATCAGGAAAAATGTTGCAGCAAAAGGCTACTACTGACTACTTTTCATTACCGGAGGGTGCTTGAATCGGCAAGGTGGCTGCCATGTGCGCGAGCCGGTCATGGCGCAGCAAAGACTTTCCAAGTGGTGGCAGCCAGCTCTTCCCGACGCCCGGGGAGCGGGACTCCACTGAGAGAGCCCAAATCCAAACTTGACCTGGAGGCACAGTCTCGCAGGCTCTTGCTCCCTGTTCCCAGTGGCAGTTTGAGTCCTGAACACTCCCCGGACTCTCCCCAGGGCCATCTGGGGTTGCCCAGGACGCTGCAGGCAGAAGATGGCCCGAGTCCCTGAAGTTTGATCATTTCCAAGGCCAGTAACTACAATGGTTCTCCCACACCTGGAAGCTAATGAGTAATGAGCACTACTAAGGCTTATTTCAAATGTAAAAAAAACTTGAGATAATGTACTAAATTGTTCAGAAGGTTGTTTTCTTAGTGCCTGCTGGAATACTACAGGGTTTTCTTTAGCCATCTGGAGTTCCCACCTTCATCCAAGTGCCAGTGAAGATGAAAGTGGAAGAATTTCCAGTGTTGCTGAGAACCGGACGAGACTTCGGATCAAGCTAGCTGCCTGCAGAACTTACCTGGACTGTAATTTAAGCTAGCTGCTTGCAGAACTTACCTGGACTATGATTTACCTGGACTGTGAGTTAATCTATTGAGACACTGATTTACCTGGACTGAGACAACAAACTGTAATCTACAACAAATTGTAACTCGGTATCTTTGCTAACGGTGTCATTGCTGGTATAATTTTTCCAAGGGCTTCTTGCATGGAGCCATCAATTGGCTTGGTATTGTGGCATTTTGTATTCTCCCCTTCTGCTTGTAGCAGATTATTTATGATGTTATGTAAGAACCACTATGGTTGTTATTTAAATTTTTAAAAAGCGGGAAATGTTAAGGTCTGTAAACAAGTCAAGATGGCACCTGGCATTTTGCAAGAGGGAGTGGTGTGAGAAGTAACACCAGCGAGCCACTAAGTGTGGAGATTCCTTATTGGTTGACTGCTCTATCTAGTTTATGTTAATTAAGATAAGCTGTGTGGAATGTGTATATACCCCTCTTGTCCTACAATAAATGGCTCCCACTCCTGCTGTATCAATCTACATAAGTTGTTCATCACCCCCGAGTTATTTTGCTGCAACGGACTGCAGCAAAACCATAAATTAATCTTAGCTATAGCAAAAATCCTTGCTCAAACCCTAAATCGAACCCTAAACATAATCCTAAGTGTAACCCTCCCCCTAACCCTTACCCTAACCCTAACTCTAGCCCTAATCCTAACCTTTATCCAAGCCCTAACCCTAGGTCTAATCTTATAAATTACCCTAACAATAACCATAACCCTAATGCTAACCCTAGGCCTAACCCTAAATCTATCACAAACCCTAACCATATCCATCACCTTAAACCTAACCTAAACCTAAACCTAACACTGTCCATTACCCTAACCCTAATTCTATCTTTAATGCTAATGTGAGCCTTAACCTTAAAGCTTAACTGAACCAAAATCCAAAGCCTGAGAGTGATCCTAATAATACCCCAGCTCTTAATCTGACCCTTTCCCTGAATGTAACACTTTAATTTAACCCAGCCATAAACCTAACCCTAAAAATATCACTAACTATAAACCTAGACCTGACATTAGTCCTAGCCCTAATTCTTGCCCTTAACCTAACACAAAACCAAGCCCTAATCCTAGCCTTAAATCTAGCCTTAATCCTAAACCTAACCATAAACATAGCCCTAACCTAAAAGCTAATCATAAAACTAGCCCTAACCCTAAGCTTAGCACTAAAACAAAACTGAACAACAGGCCTAACAGTAACCTTAACTTAAACCAAAACCTAGCACTACACCTAGATCTAACCCTATCCCTAATTCAAGTCCTAATCATATCCTTAAAAATAACCTTGAACCTGACTTATATCCTAACACTCATCCTAGTTCAAAACACCACCCTAACCCTAAACCTACTGTAATCCTATCCCTATATCTAACTCTAAACCTAGCCCTAAACCTAGGTCAAAACCTAAACTTTATGCTAAACATAACCCTAAACCTAAACCTAAACCTAGTTCTAACACGAACTCTAACCCCAACTCAAGGCATATTCCTAACCGTAACTCTAGTTCTAACCCTATCAATTACCCTAACCATAACCCTTACCCTAAGCCTAACCCTAGCCCTATCACTAACGCTAACCATATCAATTACCCTAAACCAAACCTGAACTTTAAAACAAACCCTAAATATACCTTAACCCTAACCCTAATGCTAATTTGAGCCATAAACCTAAATCCTTACCTAAGCAAAATCCTAATCCTAATAATTCCCCGAGCTCTAAACCTGACCCTTACCCTAATCCTAACCCTTACACTAGACGTCCCCATAAGCCTAACCCAAATATATCTTTAACCATAACCCTAGACCTGATATTAGCCCTAACACTAATCCTAGCCCTTAATCTAAAACGAACACTATCCCTCATCCTAGCTGTAAATCTAGCCTTAATCATAACCCTAACTCTAACCCTAGATCTAACCCTAACTCTAATCCTCACCCTATGTCTAAACATAGCTATAACACCATTCTTTATCCTAAACTTAAACCTAACTCTATCCCTATTGCTAGGCCTAAGCTAAACACTAACCCTACCCTAATCCTAGTTTTAATTTAACCCTATCCCAAACCCTAAATCTAATTTTAGCCCTATCACTAACTCTAACTCTCACAGTAGCCCTAACCCTAATTCTAATATTAAAACTAGCCTTACCCCTAGCCCTAGCCCTAAAACAAAACTGAACCATAGCCCTAACCTTAACCCTTAACCTAAACCAAATCCTCACCATAACACTAGCCCTAATTTGAGTTTTAATCCGAACCCTAAATCTAACCCTGACCTGACTCTGACCATAACACTAACCCTAGCTCTAAACATAACCCTAACTCATAACTTAACCTAACACTAGACATAGCCCTAACTCTAACCAAATTTAGCCCTAAACATAACCCTGGTATTTACATTAGTCATAAGCCTAACTCTAGCACTAACTTAACACAAAACCTAGCCCTAATCCAAGCTGTAACCCAAGTTTTAACCCTAATCCTAACACCAAACCTAGCCCTAATCAAAAACATACCCCTATCCCTAACCCTAGCTCTAACCCTATCCATTGCCATAAGCATAACCCTAACGCTAATGCTAAACCTAGTCCTAAACCTAACCCTATCTCTAATTTTAACCTAATCCAAACCTAAACTCTAAGCCTCACCCTATCATTGACCTAACACTATCCCTAATGCTAATTTGAGCCCTAACTTTAAATCTTAACCTAACCCAAACCCTAACCCAGACTCTGACTGTAAAAAGAGTCCTAGCTCTAAACCTGACCCTAACCCTAAAACTAACCCTTACACTACATGTAGCCATAAACCTAACACTAAAAGTATCTTTAACCATAACCCAAGACCTGATATTAGCTCTAGCCCTATTCCCAGCCCTAAATTAGAACAAACCCTAGTCCTCATCCTAGCTCTAAACCTAGCCCTAATCAGAACCCTAACCGTAACCTTAGCCCTAACCTAATTCTAACTCTCACCTTGCCATTAAACCTAGCCTAAAAATATCCCATACCCTAAACTTAATCCTAACCCTAACCCTAACACAAGACCTAAGCTGAACACTAACCCTAGCCCTAATCCTAGCCTTAATTTAACCCTATCCCTAATTCTAATGCTAACCATAGCCCTAAGACTAACTCTAACTCTCACACTAGACCTATCCCTACTTCTAAACCTATCCCTTAACTTAACCCTAACCCTAGCCCTAAACATAGCCATAAACCTAGCCAAAACACTTGCCTAATCCTTATTCATAGTCCTAACCCTAGATCTAACTCTAATTCTAACACTAACCCTAACATTAATACTAGTACTAATCCTAACACTAACCATGAAACTAGCCCTAACCCTAATCATAGAAGAAAAAAAAAAAAAAACAAAAAAAAAAAAAAAAAAAAAAACGAGTAATAGCCCTAACACAAAACCTTAACTTAAATAAATCCTAATACTACCTCCAGTCCTAACCCTAGCCCTAATTCGAGTCCTAACCTTAACCTTAATACTAACCCTGACTCTGACTCATATTATAACACTCACCCTAGCTTCAAACACCACCCTAACCTTAAATCAAACCCTTACAGTAACCCTAGCTTAATTTCAAGTCCTAACCCTAACTCTAAAACTAACTCTGACCCTATTAACCTAACACTAACACATGCTCTAAATATCACCCTAACCTTAAACCTAATCCTAACACTAGAGGATTAACCCCTAATCATAACCCCAAAATTCACATAAATTGTATAGCACTCATTCTAGCTCTAACCATAACCCAAACCCTAACCCTGACCCTTATTCTGCCCCTAAAACTAATCATAGGTCTAAACCTGAACCTAATCCTAAACTGAACCCTAAGAGTAGCCCTTCCTGTAAACTTAGACCTAAACCTAAACCTAACACTAGCTCTAGACCTAAACCTAATCATAAATCTAGCCATAACTCGAACCATAGACCTAATGAAAAACCTAGACATAGCCCTAACAATAACCCTTAGCCTAATACAAACACTGCCTCTTCCCCTAGACCTAATTCGGGCTTTAATTCTAACCATAACACTAACCTGAACACTGAACCTGACACTAACAGTAACCCTAGCTCTAAACACCACCCCAACCCTAAATCTAACCCTAAAACTATACCTAGCCCTAATATTAACCCTAAAACTAGCCTGCATCATAACAAGTACTTACATTAGCTGTAGCCCTAACCTATTGCAAAACCTAGCCCTAATAGAAGGCCTACCCTAGCTTTAACCCTAAAGCTAATCCTAATCCTAATCATAGCCCTAAACATAAGCCTAAGCCTAGCACTAATTCTTAGCATAACCCTAGCCCTAACACTAGCTTTATCCTATCCATTATTTTAATGATAACCCTAACCCTTGTGCTAACCCTAGGCCAAACCCTAATCCTATCCCTAACCCTAACACTATCCATTACCCTACACTTAACCTGAACCCTAAACCTAAAACTATCATTACCCTATCCTTAAAAATAATGCTAATTCGAGCCTTAAACATAAACATTAACCTAACAAAAACCCTAAACCTGACCCTAACCCTAATAATACCCCTAGCTCTAAACTTGACCCTAACCATAAACCTAACCCTTAAAAGAGACCTAGATATAAACCTAACTCTAAACTATCCCTAACTGTAACCCTAGACCTGAATTTTGCCCTAGCTCTAATCCTAGTCCTAACCCTAACACAAAATTTAGCCCACATCCTAGCCATAAACTTCACCTTAATCATAAACCTAACCCTAACCCTAATTATAATGCTCACCCTAGCCATAAAACTAGCTGTAATCCCAACCCTTACCCTAAACTTAACCCTAACCCTAAATCTAATATTAACCCTAGCCCTAACACTAACACTTGCCTTAAGATTAGTTCTATCTCTTGCCCTATGCTGAGTTCTAACCCAATCCCTTACCATAACACTAAACATAGCCCTAACACTAGCCCTATCCTTTGCCCTAGCTCAAAGCCTACATTTAAACCTAACTCTAAATCTAACCCTAAACCTAAGCCTAAACCTCACACTAAAACTAGCCCTAACCCTAATTCTAACACTAATCCTAAAACTAGCCCTAACCTACCCCTAGCCCTAAAACAAAACCGAGTCATACCCCTAATCCTAACCCTTAACCTAAACCAAACCCTAAGCTTAAACCTGGCCCTTCTCCTATCTCTAATTCCAGTCCTAAATCTAACCTGAAAAGTAATACGGACACTGACTCTGACCCAATTACTAACTCTAGCTCTAAATATTGTAATAACCATAAACCTAACCCTAACACTAGACCTAGTCCTAACCCTAATCCTATAACTAGCGCTGATCATAACCCTACTTCATACATTACCCGTAACCTTAACCCTAACCCTAACCTAACACAAAACCTAGCCTTAATCCGAGTCCTAAACCTAGTTTAACCCTAAACTTAAACCTAACCCTAAACAAAAGCCCTAATCATATATATATATATATATATATATATATATATATATATATATCCCTAGCCCTAATCTTAGGTCTATCCCTATTCATTACCCTAATGATGACCCTAACCCTTATGCTAAACATTAGGCCTAAACGTAACCCTATCCATTACACTAAATAACATCTAAACCTAAACCCTAACCCTGTCATTAACCCTAACCATAAACCTAATTCTAATTTGAGCCCTAAAACTTATCTCTAACCTAAACCAAACCCTAACCTTGAACCTGACCCAAATAGTAACCCTAGCTCTAAACCTAACCCTTACCCTAAACCTAACCCTTACACTGGACCAAGCCATAAACCTAACACTAAATCTATCCCTAACTGTAACCCTAGACCTGGCATTAGCCCTAGAGCTAATACTAGCCCTAACCCTAACACAAAACTAGCCTTTATTCTAGCCCTAAGCATAGCATTAATCATAAACCTAACCCTAACCCTAATCCTAACCCTAATACTAACTCTCTCCCTAGTCCTCAACTTAGCTATAACCCACTGCCTTACCCTACCTGAAACCTTAAATTTAACCCTAATCTGAGGTCTAAACCTAACACTAACCTTAGCCCTAATTTAGCCATGTCCCTAAACATAACCCTAGCCCTAGCCCTACGACAAACTCTAACACTCACACTAGCCTATCATTCGTTCTAACCCTATCCCTTACCATAACCCTAAACCTAGCCCTAACCCTAGTCCTAACCCTTGCCATATCCTTAGTCCTAGCCCTAACCAAAGATCAAATCCTAACTCTAAATCTAACCCTAACCCGAAGTCTAAGCCTAACCATTATAAATACATTTATATTTAGATTCTATGTCTACAGATGTTGGCTTCAATTATTATTTAGAATATAGTCATTAGTTTCATAAAAGGCATACCATTTCTGGTGGTATAGAAAGAACTGATGGTCAGCGGTAGGATGCTATGTTACGGGGGAAAGGAGTGAGGGTATGAGATTAATCTATCTTAGCAAATTGGAGGAGAACTGTAATGAATAGACAGGGGTAATGTATGGAGAATGTATAAATTCAAATTCCTTATCTGTATTCATAAAATTACCCTATGTATGAATAGTAAAAGTTTGGAGGTTGAAAGTGGGATAGAGGGAGGAAGAAAAAAAGAAATAAACAAGGAAATAAAGAGAGGAAGAATGAAAATAAGATAAAATAAAGGAGGGGATGAGGTGGGCCTATGCAATTCCTCTATATTAAACTATTCTGGTGATTCAGTTCTTAAAGTCAAACTTCTTGGTTTCACATATGTTGAGATTTTGAGGGCCAGAGGAGGAAAGGTAGAGGAGAATAGATGAGAAGAGCGAGAATAGAAAAGTCTCTCAGAACTCTGTTTTCTCCCAGTAGGTGGAGTTGTCTATTCCTAGCTTGGGTGGTGGAGGTACCAGTTTGAGAGGGCTTGAGCTTCTACCTGGAGCCTCCCTACTCTTAGTCTCTGAGTTGGAAACCATGTACCTGTACAGTTGCTGTTCTGCATTAATAGCTACGCAAACCCCGCCCCCCCCCAAAAAAAAAAAAAACTTGTGAGAAAAATCTTGAGTTATCACAGCTGGAGGTAGGGGAGTTGGAAACCATTTACCTGATCAGCCACAGAACTGAGCTGGTAGCAACGGCCACCAGTAGATGGTGAGTAATATTTTCCAAGATGGATTCCATCTGTTACCTGTGTGGGGTGTTTGGTGAGGTGGGTGGTTCTGGGGTGACCGTTGGCCGTGTCCAGAGCTTGGTCTGGTGACCCACAAACAAAGCCTCTGTGTTCTGTGCTACCTATCCTCTGTGCAGAGAGCACCTGCACAGCCAAGACTTCCGTCTGAGCCGAGAGCAAACCCGCGGCCAAGACTTCCAACTGTGCAGAGAGCTCCAGCAAGCCCCTAGTTTCTTCAAATTTCTATGATATTTAAGATTCATCTTTTCCTTAGCCTTACTATGCTACACAGATTTGAGCCTTCTTGGTTCAATGGTTCGCTGTCAGGAACAGTTTGTATTTTAAGATTTTTCTTCATTATGGCTTATTGATGTGAATGAAAATTGAGCTGGAAATAAAACAGGGTTGGTAGGAGATGCTTGAGACTTCACAAATCAGTTCTCAGTGGGCACTTTCTGGTTTCTTTCTTTTGAAGGTAGTTGAAAGTTGAAGCATGCAAAAGCAACTGTATCTGAGAGCCCTTAAGGAGAAAACATAGAAATATGTTTGTATTAAAATAAGTCTCCCAATGATTTCAGGTTTCTTTGATACTGTACAGTATTCATCATTAACTTTTCCCACTGATCTCCCCAAGTTTGGGACACCTAGGATCAATGGTTTTCTATACAGTTATGTGTTAGGGTTAGGGTTATGGTTAGGGTTAGGTTTAGAGTTAGTGTTAGAGATATTTTTGTTCAAATTTCTTTGCTACAGGGCTGCATTAATCTTTTCACTAGCCTTACTATTCTCCCCAGGTTTGGCACTTCTGGGTTCAGTGGTTTGCTGTCAGGAATAGTTTGTATTTTAAGTTTTCACTTCATTTTGACCTATATGGGTAAATGGAAATAGAGCTTGAATTCAAACAGAGTTGGTTTGAAAGTTTGCTTGAAACATCACACACTCAATCCGTTCCTAGTGTGTATTTTCTGGTTTGTTTCTTGTGAAAGTAGCCCTATGCTGAAATAGAAATACCCTCATCTGTGACTGCTTTAGGAGCAATCTTCAATAATTTTTGGTCAAAATACTTTGATACTGTACAGAATTCATCCTTTACCTAGCCTTAATAGTATCCCCAAATTGGGGCCTTTAAGTTCAATGGTTCACTGTCAGGAACAGTTTGAATTTTTAGGTGTTACTTTATTATGACCTATAGGTGTGAATGACAATGAAGCTTTAGAGATAGTGTTAGTGTTAGAGTTTTTTATTCAAATTTCTTTGATACTGTGAAGGCTTCATCTTTTACCTAGCCTTATTATGTGCCCCAGTTTTGGGCCTTCTTTGTTCAATGGTTCGCTGTTGGGAATAGTTTGTTTTTAATGTCTCACTTCATTTTGACCTATATGGGTAAATGCACATGGAGCTAGATATCAGAGGGTTGGTGCTAGCTGGTTGAAACGTCACATACTCAATCAGTTGTCTTTGGACACTCTGGTTTCTTCCTTGTGAAAGTAGCTGTAAGATGAAGCATGCAAAACTAATTTATCCAAGATCACTTAAGGAGAAAACAGGGAAATATGCATGTAGTGAAATACCACCCCCAATTATTTGGTCAGATTTTTTGATACTGTGCAGAATTCATCTATAAGCTGGCCCCACTAGTCTCCCCAAGTTTGAAACTTTTATGATCAAAGGATCTCTTAACAGGTTAGGGTTACAGTTATGGTTAGAGTTATGGCAAGGGTTAGAGCTAGTGTTAGGGTTAGAGAGAGGCTTTTTTCAACTTTTTTGATACATGGCAGGATTCATCTTTTTCCTATTCTTAGTATACTCCCCATGTTTGGGCCTCCTAGGTAAAAGGAGGTGCTCTCAGGAGCAGTTTTAATTTTCATGTTTCATTTCTTTTTGCCCTATAGGTGTGAATGGAGATGAAGATGGAACTAAAACAGGGTTTGTGCTAGCTGCTTGAAACTTCACACACCCAATCAGTTCTCAGTGCACATTCCTCTCATTTGTTTCCTGTGGAATTAGCCCAAAGCTGAAGTAGAAAGAAACAGCTTTATCTGTGAGCACTTTAAGAGCAAGCTTCAATTTTTTGCTTGATTGCTTTGATACTGTATGTGATTCATCCTTTTCCTAGCCTTAGTAGGATCCCCAAGTTTCGGCCTTCAAGGTTTGCCGGTTCACTGTCAGGAAGAGTTTGAATTTTTAGGTTTCACTTTATTATGGTCTATAGATGTGAATAAAAATGGAGCTGTAAATCAAACAGGGTTAGTACTAGCTGCTTGAAACTTCACACACTCAATCAGCTCTCTGTGGGCACTCTCTGGTTTGTTCCTTGTGAAAGTACCATAAACTGCACCATGAAAAAATAATTTAAACAAGAGCACATTAGGAGAAAAAAAGGAAATATGAATATACTGAAATACCTCCCCCAATTACTTGGTCAGATTTCTTTGATACTGCACAGGATTTTTGTGTTAGATTGCCCCACTAGGTTCCTTTATTTGGGGACTACTATGATCAATGGTTCTCTAAACAGGTTAGGTTAGGTTTAGTATTAGGTTAGGGCTAGGTTAACAGCTAGTGTTTTGTTAGATTTAGTTTTGTTCAAATTTCTTTGATACTGGGCAGGATTCAACTTTTACCTAGCCTTACTCTATTCCCTAGGTTTGGGACTCTTGGGTCAAGGGTTAGCTGTCTAGAACAATTTGTATTTTAAGTTTTCTCATTATTTTGAACTATGTGGGTAAATGGAAATGGAACTGGAAATCAAAGAGGGTTGGTGCTTGCTACTTCAAACCTCACACACTCAATCAGTTCTCTATGCACATTCTCTGGTTTATTCTTTGTGAAAGTAGCCCTAAGAGGAAGCAACTTTATGTGAGAGCACTTTAGGAGAAAATGGAAATATGCATGTGCTGAACTACCTCCCCCAATTATTTGGTCAGATTTCTTTGATACTGTGAAAGATTCATCTGTTAGCCTGCCCCACTTGGCTTGGGACTTCTAGGATCAAAGGGACTCTAAACAGGTTAAGGTTAGTGTTAGGGTTAGTGTTAGAACTAGGATTAGATCTAGTGTTAGGGTTAGAGTTAGTTTTGTTTTCAAATTTCTATGATACTGTGGAGGATTCATCTATTTCCTGTTTTGAGTATACTCCAAATGTTTGGGCCTCCTACATAAAGGGTTTGCTTTCAGGAACAGTTTCAATTTTCATGTTTCTCTTCTTTTTGCCCTATAGGGGTGAATGGAAATGAAGCTGGAAATCAAACAGGGTTTGGGCTAGCTGCTTGAATCATCACACACTCAATCAGTTGTCAGTGAGGATTGTCTGGTTTGTTTCCTGTGGAAGTAGCCCTAAAATGAAGTAGAAAGAAACAGCTTTACCTCTGAGTGATTTAGGAGCAAGCAGAATACACATGTACAGAAAGAGCTTCGAATTTTTTTGGTCGGATTACTTTGATACTGTACAGGATTCATCCTAGACCTAGCCTTAGTAGGCTCCCCAGGTTTGGGCCTTCAGGATTCAATGGTTTGCTTTCAGGAACAGTTTCTATTTTAAGGTTTCACTTCATTTTGACCTAAAAGGAATTGGAGCTAGAAATCAAACAGGGTTGGTGCTAGCTGCTTCAAATTTCGCACACTCAATCAGTTCTTGTGGGCACTCTCTGGTTTGTACCTTGTGAATATTGCTCTAAGCTGAAGCATGAAAAGCAAGTTTATCCAAGAGCACTTTAGGAGTAAAGAGGGAAATATAAATATATTGAAATACCATCCCCAATTATTTAGTCATATTTCTTTGATACTGTGCATGATTCATCTACTAGCATGACCCATTAGGATCCCCAAATTGGGGACTTCTATGATCATAGGTTCTCTAAACAGCTTAGTTCTAGGGTTGGGGATAGATTCAAACCTAGCATTAGAGTTACAGTTAGATTTGTTCAAATTTATTTGATACTGGGCAGTATTCATCTATTTCTTACCCTTGTTAGGTTCCCCAGTTTTGGACCTTCTCAGTTCAAGTGTTCACTGTCAGGAACACTCTAAATTTTAAGGGTTCACTTCATTTTGATCTCTATGGGTGAATGGAAATGCACCTCGAAATCAGTGTTTGTGCTAGCTGCTTGAAACTTCACATACTCAATCAATTCCTTGTTGGTACTCTCTGATTTCTTCCTTGTGGATGCATCACGAAGCTGAAGCATGCAAAAAAAAAAAAAAACTTTTTATGAGAGCACTTTTGGAGATAACAGGAAAATGTGCATGTCCTGAACTAAATCCCCCAGTCATTTGGTCAAATTTCTTTGATACTGCAAATGATTCATCTGTTAGCTTTCCCCACTAGTCTCCACAAGTTTGGGACTTCTATGATCAAAGGTTCTCTAAACAAGTTAGGGTTAATTTTAGGGTTAGGGTTAGGGCTAGTGTTAGAGTGACTGTTAGGGTCAGAGTTAGTTTTGTTCAAATTTCTTTGATATTGGGTAGCAGTCATCTTTTACCTAGCCTTAGTATGTTCACCAGTTTTGGGCCTTCTTGGTCCAACGTTCACTGTCAGGAACAGTTTGAGTTTTAAGGTTTCACTTCATTTGAACCTATACAGATAAATGGAGCTAGAAATCAAACAGGGTTTGTGCTAGCTGCTTGAAACTTCACACACTCAATCTGTTCTCTGTGGGCACTCTGTGGTTTCTTCCTTATAAAAGTAGCTCTAAGAACAAACATGTAAAAACAACTTTATCCAAGAGCACTTTATGAGAAATCAGGGAAATGTGCATGTCCTAAATTACCTCCCCCCAATTATTCGGTCAGATTTATTTGATACTGCACAGGATTCATCTGCTAGCTTGCTGCCCTGGGTTCTCCAAGTTTGGGACTTGTATGATCAAATCTCTATAAACAGGATAGGTTTAGGGTTAGTGTTAGATTTAGGACTAGAGTTAGAAATAGTGTTAGGGTTAGAGTTATTTTTGTTCAAATTTCTTTGATACTGGGCCAGATTTCTCTTTTACCTAGCCTTATTATGTTCCCCAGTTTGGGGCCTTCTAATTTCAATGGTTCACTGTCAGTAACAGTTTGTATTTTAAAGTTTCATTTCAAGTTGTCCTATATGGGTAAATGGAAATGGAGCTGGTAATCAAACAGGGTTGGTGCTAGCTGCTTGAAATTTTACACACTTAATCAGTTCTCTGTGGGCACTCTCTGGTTTCTTCCCAGTGAAAGTTTTCCAAAGCCATGGCAATGAAAGGAACATTATTCAAGAGCACTTTAGGAAAAAAAAAAAAAAAAAAACAGGGGTAATAGGCATGTACTGAAACACCTCCCCCAATTATTTTGTCAGATTTTTTTTTTTTTTTTTTATACTGGGCAGGATCTATCTGTTACCTTGCCCTACTAGACATACCAAGTTTGGGTCTTCTATGATCAAAGGTTCTCTAAAGAGGTTAGGGTTATGGTTAGGGTTAGGTTTAGGGCTACAGTTCAAATTGGTTTTGGGGTTAGAGTTAGTTTTGTTCAAATTTCTTTGATACCAGGGAGGATTCATCTTTTACCTAGCCTTACATATTCCCCATGTTTGGGCCTTCTTGGTTCATGGTTTGCTGTCAGGAACAGTATGTCTTTTAAGGTTTCACTTCATCTTGACTTATATGTGTAATTGGAAATGGCACTGGATAACAAATAGTGCTGGTGTTAGCTGCTTGAAACTTCACACACTCAATCAGTTCTCTGTGGGTACTCTCTGATTTGTTCCTTGTGAATGTAGCCCCATGCTGAAGCGTGCAAAGCATAGGTTTAGGGTGAGGGCGATACATAGGGCTAGGTTTAATGTTAGGGCCATAATCAGGGTAAGGGTTAATTTTAGGGTTAGGGGAGGACTCTATTTATGGCTACAGTTAGGGCTAGTTGTAGGGTTAGGGTTTGGTTTAAGTTAAGGTTTAGGGTTAGGGCTATGGCTCGGTTTTGTTTTAGGGCTAGGGCTAGTGTTAGGGCTAGATTTTGGATTCGTGTTAGAGTTAGGGCTAGTGTTAGGATGAGGTTTAGGATTAGGTTTAGGGTTAGATTTAGATTTAGGGTTAGATCTAGGACGAGGTTTAGGGCTAGGTTAGGGTTCTGGAAGGGATAGGGTTAGAACTAGGGATACAGTTAGGAAGAGAGTTAGTTTTAGACTTAATACCAGGCTTAGTTTAGGGTTAGGGTTACAACTAAATTAGTGCTAGGATTAGGGCTATGGTTAGTGTTAGGGTTAGGCCTAGGGGTAAGGCTGGGTTTAGGGTTAGCATTGGGGTCAAGGTTAAGTATAGGGGAATGGGTGGTGTTATAGCTAGCTCTAGGTCTAGGATCAGGGTTAGAATTAGAATTAGGGTTAAGGTTAGTGTTCAGGGTATGGTTAAGGTAGGTTTAGGGCTAAAATCAGACTAGGGTTTCTTTTACGTTTAGGGCTAGGACTAATGTCAGGTCTAGGGTTTTGGTTAGGGATAGTTTTAGGATTTTGTTATGCCTAGTTTTAGTGAGTTACGTTTAGTGTAAGGGTCAGGTTTAGAGCTAGGGGTTTTATTAGGGTTAGAGTCAGGGTTGGCATTATACTTAGGTTAAAGTTTATGGTTGAGGCTTGAGTTAGTGATAGGTTTAGTTTTAGGGTTAGGGTAATTTATATGGTTAGGTTTATGTTTCATTTAAGGTTTAGGGTAAAGAATGGGTTAGGTTTATTGAGAGGGTTGTGATTAGCATTAGGGTTAGGGTTATGTTTAGTGTAATTGATATGTTCAAAGCTCAGGTTAGGGCTAGTTTATGGTTTGGATTAAGTCTAGGATTAGAGTTTTGGGATAGGGCTAGGGTTTGCTTTAGGATAAGTATTAGGTTTAGAGTAAGTGTTAGGGTTAGGGCTAGGGTTATATTTAGGTTAGAGTAAAAGTTAATGTTTGAGCTAGGGTTAGAGCTAGGGTGAGTGTTAGGTTTAAGTTTAGGTCTAGGTTATGTTTAAGGTTTTGGTTTAGGGTTAGGGTTATGGCTAGGATTTTAATTAGGGTTAGGGTTAAGTTTAGGGTAATGGACAATATTAGAAGTAGGGTAAGGCTTAGGGTTAGGGTATGGGTTAAGGCTAGTGTTAGGTTTAGGTTTAGTGTAAGGCTTAATGTTTCAGATAAGGTTTGGGCTATTGCAAGGGTTAGGTTTTGGATTAGGTATAGGGTTACATTTATGTTTAAGGTTACATTTAGTGTTAGGGATAGGGTTATAATTAGGTATAGTGTAAGTGTAATGGATAGGGTTAGAGCTAAAGTTTGGGCTAGGATTAAAGTTAGGATTAGAGCTAGGATTAGGGTTAGAGTTTACCATAAGGCTTGTGCTGTTTAATCCTTGAGCTAGGATTAGGTCTAAGACATGGGTTAGAATTAGGGTTAGTGTTAGGTCTATAATTAGGGTTATGGTTAGGATCAGGGTTAGGTTTAAAGTTAGGGTTAGGGTTAGTATTAGGGTTATTTTTGCATTAGGGTAAGTGCTAGAATTAATGTTAGCATTAGGGTTATCATTTGTGATAGTGTTTGGATTAGATTTAGGGTTTGCAGGTTAGGGTTAGGGAAAGTTTTATGGTTAGTATTAGTTGTAGCTTGAGGCTTAGGGTTAGTTTTAGGGTTAGAGATTATGTTAGGGTTAGGGTTAATATTAAGGTTAGTGTATAGTTAGGGTTAAGTTTAGTGTAGGTTTAGGGTTAGGGTTAGGGTTAGGTTTAGTATAGGGTTAGGGTTGGGGTAAGTTTTAGTGTTAAGATTTGGGTTTGAATTAGTGTTAGGGTTAGAGTTAGGATTAGGGTTGGGGTTATGTAAGGTTTAGGGTTAGGCTTAGCGTTAGGGTTTGGGTTAGGGGTTTTGTTAGCTTTAGGATTAGGGTTACATTAGGGTTAGGGTTAGAGTTAGGGTTAGGGTTAGGGTTATATTAGGGTTAGGGTTAGAGTTAGGGATAGGGTTAGGTTTATGTTTAATTTTAGGGTATGTTTAGGTTTAGGGCTAGTGTAAAGGTTAGGGTGTTAGTTTAAGTGTTAGGGTTAGGGTTTTGGTTAGTGTTAGGCTTAGGGTTAGGGTTAAGTTTCGGTTAGGGATAGGGTTTGGGATAGGTTAGTGTTACTTTTGGGTTAGGATTAGGGTTAGGGTTAGGGTTAAGTTTAGAATGAGTTTTAGGATTACATTTATGGTTATGATTAGGGTTAGTTTTGGGGTTAGAATTAGACTTAAAGGTAGAGTTCGAGTTACGTATAGGGTTAGAATTAGAGTTAGGGTTAGGATTAGTGTTAGGTTTAGTGTTAGGGTTAGTATGGGATTAGAGTTATGATTTTCATTAGGTAAGTGTTATGGTTAGTGTTTGTGTTAAGGTTAAAGTTAGATTTAGGTTTTGGGTTAGATTTGAGGCTTAGGGTTAGGTTAGGGTTAGGGATATGTTTAGAGTAAGTGTTAGGGTCAGCAATAGAGTTAGATTTAGGGTTATTGTTAAGATTCGGTTAAGCTTTAGGTTTAGGTTTAGGATTAGAATTAGTGTTCGAGTTAAAATTACTGTTAGGGTTAGGGTTTGTGTTAGGGTTAGTTTTATGGTTTATGTCAGGGTTAGGTTTAGGGTTAGGGTTGGGGCTAAGGTTAGTGTAAGATTTAGGTTTAGTGTTAAGGTTAGGTGAAGGTTAAGGTTATTATTATGGGTAGGGTCAGGGTTGGGTTTGGGTTTAGGGATAGAGTTGGGTTAGTGTTAGTGATACTTTATGGATGAGGTTAGAGTTAGGGTTAGCAATAGGGTTAGGGTTACAGTTAAGTTTAGGGTTAGGGTTAGTGTTATTGTTAGGATTAGGTTTAGGTTAGGGTTAGGGTTATTGTTAGGTTTAGGTAAAGGAAAAGTATTAAGGTAAGGTTTAGGGTAAGGGTTAGTGTAAAGTTTAGTGTTAGGGTTAGGGTTATGGTTAAAATTAGTGTTAGTGTAGGTTTAGTGTTAGGGTTAGTGTTAGTGTTAGGGTTAGGGTTAGTGTTAGGGTTAGGGTTAGGATTTGTCTTAGGGTTACAATTAGGCTTATTTTTAAGATTCAGATTATGGTTAGGATTAAATTTAGGTTTAGTGTTAGGGTTAGGTGAGTTAGGGTTCACGACATGATTAGGGTTAGGATAATTGTTATGGCTAGGTTTAGGATTAAGTTTAGGTTAGGGTTAGTGTTAGGTTTTGGGTTCATGTAAGGATTAAGGTTAGGGTTAGTGTTAGCTTTAGTTTTAAAGTTAGGGTTAGGATTAGGGTTAGTGTTAAGGTTAGAGTTAGGGTTAGTGTTAAGGTTAGGGTTAGGGTTATAGTTCAGTTCAGAATTAGTGTTAGGATTAGGGTTAGGTTTAGGGTACGCTTACAGTTAGAATTAGGATGAGGGTTATAGTTAGGCTCAAGATTAGGGTTATTTGGGTTAGTGGTAGGGCTAGGGTTAGGGATAGTTTTAGGGTAGAGTTAGGGTTACAGTCAAAGTTACAGTTATTGTTAGTGTTAGGGTTAGTGTTAGGTTAGAATTAGGGTTGCTGTTAGGGATAAACTTAGGGTTAGGTTTATGGTTTGTGTTAGTATTAGGGTTATGTTTAGTGTTAGGGTTACAGTTAGGGTTAGGTTTCAGGTTAGGGTTAGGGTAAAATTTTGGTTTAGGATTTGGATTAAGTTTAGAGTTAGTATTAGTTTTATGGTTAGTGTTAGGGTTAGGGTTTAGGTTAGTGTTAGATTAAGGGTCATGGTTTGTTTGGGGGTTACAGATTGGGTTATGTTTAGGGTTATGATAAAGATTAAGATTACAGTTAGAGTTAGGTTTAGGGTTAGGTTTTGGTTAAGGTTAGGCTTAGGATTAGGGTTAGTTTTAGGGATGGGGTGAGGGTTAGGGTTAAGATTAGTGTAAGGGTTAGATTTAAGGTTGGGGTTAAATTAGGGTTAGGGTTAGATTTATGGTTCATGTTAGGATTAAAATAAGAGTTTGTGTTAGGTTTAGGTTTAGGTTTAGGTTTAGGGTTAGGGTTAGGTTTAGGGTTAATGTTAGCATTAGGTTAGGGTTAGGGTTATATTTAGTGTTAGGGTTATGGTTAGGGTTAGTGTTAGGGTTAGGTTTAGGTTTAGATTTAGAGTTATGGTTAGTTTAGCATCAGGGTTAAGATTAGGATTAGTGTTAAGGTTAGGGTAAGGGATAAGATTAAGTTTAGTGTTAGAGTTAGGCTTTAGGTTTAGGTTTAAAAAGGGTTAGGGTCAGATTTATGGTTTGTGTTAGGATTAAGGTTAGGTTTTTATGTTAAGTTTAGGTTTAAGATAAGGGTTAGGGTTGCATTAGTGTTAGTGTTATTTTAGGGTTAGGGTTATAATTAGTGTTAGTGTTAGGGTTAGGGTTCATGTTAGGGTTAAGGTTAGGATTAGGGTTAGGGTTAGGGTTAAATTTACTTTTCGGGTTTGAGTTATATTTAGTGTTAGGGTTAGGGTTAGGCTTAGGTTTTGGGTTAAAATTAGGGTTAGGGTTAGGGTTATGTTTAGGGGTAGGTTAGATTGAGGCTTAGGTTTCGATTCAGGGTGAGGGTTAGATTTAGGGTTAGGATTAGGGTTGTTGTTAGAGTTAGGGTTAGGGTTAGGTTAAGGTTAGTGTTTAGTTTAGGGTTAGTGTTAGGGTTATGGTTATTGTTAGTGTTACAAAGAGGGTAGTGTTAGGATTGTGTTTGAGTTAGGATTAGGGTTAAGGTTTGTGTTAGCTACAGTGTTAGGGTTAGCGTTAGGTTTTGGTTTAGGGTGACGGTTAGAGTTAGGGTTAGTGTTAGGGTTAGTGTTAGGTTAGTGTTAGGGTTAGAGTTAGGTTTAGGTTTAGGATTATGTTAAATATTAGGGTTATGGTTAGGGTTAGGTTAGGATTAGGGTTAGGTTTAGTGTTAGGGTTTGTGTTAGGGTTAGTGTTTGGGTTACTGTTAAGATTAGAGTTAGGGTTAGAATTAGCATTAGTGTTTTGGTTTGGGTTATAGTTAGGTTTAGGGTTAGTGTTGCTGTTTGAATTAGGGTTAGTATTAGGTTAGTGTTAGGGTTAGGGAGTGGGTTAGCATTAGGTTTCGGGTGAGGGTTAGGGTTAGGTTAGGTAAGGGTTAGGTATAGGGTTAGGGTTTGGGTTAGGGTTTGTGTTATTATTAGGGTTAGGGTTAGGGTTGCATTAGGGTTAGGTTATGGTGAGAGTTAGGGTTAGGATTCAAGTTAGAGTTAGGTTTAGGGTTATTGTTAGAGTTAGGTTTAGGATCAGGGTTAGGTTTAAAGGTATGGTTAGGGTTAGTCTTAGGGTTATTTTTAGAGTTAGTGCTAGTTTAAAATTAGTGTTAGCATTATGGTTATGGTTTGTGATAGGATTAGGATAAGGTTTAGGTGTTTTGTTAGGGTTAGGGTTAGGGATATTTTTATGGTTAGAATTAGGTATAGAGTGAGGCTTAGGGTTAGTTTTTGGGTTACACTTAGGGTTAGGGTTTGTGTTAGGGTTAGGATTTTGGTTAATGTTAGTGTTAGGTTTAGGTTTAGGGTTAGGTTTGGGGTAAGGGTTAGTGTTAAGATTTGGGTTTGAATTAGTGTTAGGGTTAGAATTAGGGTTAGGGTTAGGGTTATGTAAGGTTTAGAATTAGGGTTAGGGTTATGGTTTGGGTTAGGTTTTTTGTTAGGTTAAGGATTAAGTTTACCTAGGTTAGGGTTAGAGTTATGGTTAGGCTTGGATTAGTGGTAGGGTTAAGGTTAGGTTTATGTTTAATTTTAGGGTATGTTTAGTTTTAGGGGTATTGTTATGGTTAGGGTAATGTTAGTTTAAATGTTAGGGTTAGGGTTGGGGATAGTGTTAGGCTTAGGGTGAGGGTTAGGGTTAGGGTTCGAGTTAGGGTTACGGTAAGGATTCAGGATAGATTAGAGTTACTTTTTAGGTTAGGATTAGGGTTAGGGTTAGGGTTATGTTTAAGTTTAGGGTTAGTTTTAAAATTACAATTAGGGTTATGGTTAGGGTTAATTTGGGGGTTAGAATTAGAGTTAGAGTTAGAGTTTGGGTTATGTTTAGGATTAGTATTAGATTTAAGGTTAGGATTAGGGTTAGGGTTAGTGTTAGGGTTAGTATTAGTGTTAGAGTTATGATTTGTGATATGGTTAGGGTTTGTGTTAGGGCTAAAGTTAGATATAGGTTTGGGGTATGGTTGGTAAGAGAGTTAAGGTGAGGTGTAGGCTTAGGTTAGGGTTATATTTTTGGTTACAAGTAGGTTAGGGTTAGTATTAGGATTAGGGTTAAGTTTAGTGTTAGTTTTAGGGTTAAGGTTAGGGTTAGGGATAGTTACAGGATTGGTTTAGAGTTAGGGTTAGAGTCAGGATTAGTGATAGGATAGGGTTGAGTTTAGGGTTAGTGTTAGGGTTAGGGTTAGTTTTAGTGTTAGGGTTAAGGTTAGGAAGGTTAGGGTTAGGGTTAGGTTTAGTATTAGGTTTAGTGTTAGGGTTAGCATTAGGGTTAAAGTTAGGAAATGGTTAGGGTTAGGTTTATGATTTTGTTAGGGTTAGTGTTAGCGTTAGTGTTAGGATAAGGTTTATGTTTAGGTTTAAGTTTAGTGTTAAGGTTAAGGTTAGTGTTAGGGTTAGTTTTAGGATTAGGGTTAATGTTAATTTTAGGGTTAGGGTTAGGTTTAAGATAAGGGTTAGGATTAGGGTTAGGGTTAGTGTTAGCATTAGAATTAGTGTTTGGGTTAGGGTTTGGGTTAGGGTGAGTGTTAGTGTTAGGGTTAGGGTTAGGGTTAGGGATAGGTTTGTGTTAGGGTATGGGCTAGGTATAGGTTTGTGTTAGGGTTAGGGTTAATTATTCAGTTAGAGTTAGGGATTGGTTTAGAGTTAGTGTTAGGGTTAGGGTTAGTTTTATGGTTAGTGTTAATGTTAGGATTATGATTAGGCTTAGTGTTAGGGTAAGGGTTAGGTTTAGGGTTAGTGTTAGGTTTACTATTAGGTCAGTGTTAGGGTTAGGGTTAGTTAGGGTTAAGGTTAGGGTTAGGGTTTGTGTTAGGGTTAGGTTTAGTGTTAAGTTTAGGGTATGGGTTAGTTAGAATTAGGGGTAGGGTTAGGGTTACAGATAAGATTAGGGTTATATTTAGGGTTAGAATTAGGGTTAGGTTTAGTGTTAGAATTATGCTTAGGTTTAGGGTTAGAGTTAATTTTATTGTTAGGTTTAGGGTTTGAATTAGTGTTAGTGTTAGTGTTAGTGTTAGGGTTAGGGTTAGGGTTAGTGTT
Source organism: Marmota flaviventris (assembly GCF_047511675.1). Classification (NCBI taxonomy): domain Eukaryota; kingdom Metazoa; phylum Chordata; class Mammalia; order Rodentia; family Sciuridae; genus Marmota; species Marmota flaviventris. Next base: position 75,187,573 of record NC_092511.1, on the reverse strand, counting down.
AGGTTTTGGAATATGTTTAGGGTTAGGGTTAGTGTTAGTTTGGGGGTTATGGTTAGGGTAAGAATTAGTGATAGGATTAGGTTTGGGTTTAGGTTTGTTGTTAGGGTTAGGGTTAGGGTTAGGATTAGGGTTAATGTTATGGTTAGTGTTAGTGTTAGGGTTAGGGTTAGGGTTAGGCTTAGGCTTAGTGTTAGACTTCGGGTTTGTGTTTGAGTTAGGGTTATGGTTTGGATTAGGGTTAATATTAGGGTTAGGGTTAGGGTTAGTTTTAGGTTTGGGATTAGGGTTAAGTATAAGTTTCATGTTAGGGAAAAGTTAAGGGTTAGGATTAAGGTTAGGGTTAGAATTAGTGTTTGGGTTAATGTTAGGGTTATGGTTAGTGTTAGGTTTAGGGTTAGGGTTAGGGTGAGGGATAGGTTTAGGGTTAGGTTTAGTGTCAGTGTTTGTGTTAGGGTTAGGGTTAGGGTTTATTATAGTACTGGGGATAGGGATAGGTTTAGAGTTAGTGTTAGGCTTAGTGTTAGTGTTATGATTAGTGTAACGGTTAGGGTTAAGTTTAGTGATAGGGTTAGGTTTAGGGTTAAGTTAGTGTTAGGGTAAGAGTTAGGGTTAGGGTCCATGTTATGGTTAGGGTTAGTATTAGGTTTAAGTTTAGGGTTTGAATTAGGATTAGAATTAGGGTTATTGTTAAGGTTAGGTTTACAGTTAGGACTAAGAGAGGGTTAAGGTTAAGGTTAATGTTAGTGTTAAATTTGTGTTAAGGTTAGTGTTAGAATTAAGTTTAGGATATGGGTTAGTTAGAATTAGGGGTAGGCTTAGGGTCAGGTTTAGATTTAGTGTTAGGTTAGGGTTAAGGTAATAGTTAGGATAAGAGTTAGGGTTAGTGTTAGTGTTAGGGTTAGTGTTATGGTTAGTGTTAGTGTTAGGTTTAGGTTTAGGGTGAGTATTAGGGTTACATTTAGGGTTAGAGTTATTTTGTGTTAGGGTTTGTGTTAGGGTAAGGGATAGGTTTAGAGTTAGTGAGTTAGTGTTAGGGTTTGGTTAGGGTTAGTGTTAGGGTAAGGGTTAGGTTTAGGGTTAAGTTTAGGTTTAGTGTTAAAGTTAGGGTTAGGGTTAGGGTTAGAGTTAGGGTTAGAGTTAGAGTTAGGTTTAGTTTTAGGAATAGAGTTAGGGTTTGTATTAGGGTTAATTTTAGGGGTAGGGTTTTGTTAGGGTTTGGGTTAGGGGTAGTGTTAGGTTATGAATAGGATTAGGGTTATATTTTGTTAGAATTAGGGTTAGGTTTAGTGTTAGGATTATGGTAAGGTTTAGAGTTAGAGTTAGAGTTAGGGTTGGAGTATGGTTAGGGTTAGTGTTAGTGGTAGGGTTAGGGTTATTTTTAGGGTTAGGGCTAGTTTTAGTGTTATGGTTATTGTTAGTGTTAGGGTTAAAATTTGGGTTAGTGTTAGGGTTAGGGTTAGACTTAGGGTTAGGGTTAGGGTTAGTGTTATGGTTAGTCTTAGTGTTAGGGTTAATATTTGGGTTACTGTTAGGGTTAGGGTTAGACTTAGGGTTAGTGTTAGGGTTGGTGTTAGATTAGGGTTGGGTTAAGAGTAAGAGTTAGTGTTATTTTTAGGGTTACCATTAGGGTTAGTGTTAGGGTTAGGGTTAGGGTTAGTGTTAGGGTTAGGTTTAGGGTTACAGTTAGGTTTTGTATTAGGGTTAGGGTTAGGTTAGTGTTAGGGTTAGGTTTAGGGTTAGGGTTAGGGTTTATTTTAGGGTTCGGGTTAGTGTTAATGTTAGGGTTAGGGTTCAGGTTGGGATTACAGTTAGAATTAGTTTTTGTTTGTTTTTATGATTAGGGTTAGTGTTAGGGTTAAGGTTATGGTTATGGGTACTGTTAGGGTTTGGGTGAGTGTTAGGATTAGTGTTTGAAATGTGTTAGGGTTAGGATTATTGTTACTGTTAGGGTTATGGTTATGGTTAGGGTTAGGTTCAGTGTTAGGGTTAGGGTTAGGGTTAGAGTTTGAGTTAGTCTTAGGTTTAGTGCTGGGTTAGAGTTAGGGTTAGGCATGGGTTTATGGGTAGTGTTGGGGTTAGATTTATAAGTAGGATTAGGGTTAGATGTAGGGTTAAGGTTAGTGTTAGGTTTATGGTAAGTGTTTTTGTTAGTGTCAGGATTAGGGTTAGAATTAGGGTTAGGGTTACAGTTAATTAGGGTTAGCATTAGGATTAGGGTTAGGTTGAGTATTAGGGATAGGGTTAGAGTAAGGGTTAAGGTTAGGTTTATGGTTAAGGTTTGATTAATGTTAGGTTTAGGGATCGGGTTAGGGTTAGGATTAGTGTTAGGTTTAGGGTTAGGGTTTTTGTTACTGTTTGGGTTAGAGTTAGAATTTGTGTTAGGTTTAGGGTTTGAGTTAGGGTTAGGGTTAAAGTTAGGATTAGGGTTAGGGTTAACTCTAACTGTAACACAAACCATAACCATAACCATAACCAAAACTTAACCCTAACCAAAACTTAACACTAATCCAAACCCTTGCCCTATCCCTAATACTAATCCAAACCCTAAACCTATCCCTTACACTAACCATACCCTAACCCTAACCCTAATTGTAATAAATACCTTAACCCTTAACCTAATGATAATACTTAGCTTAAAATCTTCCCTAACCCTAACCCTAAACCTATCCCTTACACTAACCATACCCTAACCCTAACCCTAATTGTAATAAATACCTTAACCCTTAACCTAATGATAATACTTACCTTAAAATCTTCCCTAACCCTAACACTAAACCTAACCATAAACTTAACCCAAACACTAACAATAACCATATCTCTAACCCTAAACCTAACCTAAACACAAATCCTAAACCTAACCCTAACCCTAACACTAACTCTAACCCCAATCCTAGCCCTAACACTAAACCTAAGCCTCACCTTAAACCTAACAGTAATCCTAATCTTAATTCTAACACTATCCCTAAACCTAACTCTAATATTAACCCAAACACTAAACCTAACCCTAACCATAACGCTAAACTTAACACTAACCCTAACCATAAACCAAACCATAAACCTAACACTAACACTAACCCTACTCCTTATACAAACCTACCCATAACCCTAACCCTAACACTAACACTAAACTTAACCCTTACACTAACCCTAATCGTAACCATAACTCTAACTCTAACCCTAAAACTGACCATAATCCTAACACTAACCCTATTCTTAATCCTAAATCTAACCCTAACCATAAGCCTAAAGTAACCCTAAACCTAACCCTAACTGTAACCCTAACACAAACCCTAACCCAAAAAATAACCCTAACCCTAACATAACACTTACACTAAACATTTCCTAACTTTAACCCTAACCCTAATTCTAAAACTAAACCTAACACTAACAGTAACCCTAACCCTAAACTTAACCCTAACACTAACACTACCCCTACCCCTAACCCTAAGTCTAACCCTATACTCAACCCTATCCCTATCACTAATGCTAACAATAACCCTAACCCTAAACCTAACCCTAACCCTATCTCTAACCCTAACCTTAACACTAACACTAACCATAACCCTAATCCTAACACTAACCCTAACTTACCCGTAACCATAAAACTAACCCTAAACTAACCATATGCCTCACTTTAATCCTCTTTTTAAACATAACCCAAAACTTAAATCTGAGTTTAACCCTAACACAGACCTTAACCATAACACTTACCCTAACATAAATCATATCTCTAACCCTAATACTAAGTCTAACACTAATCCTAACCCTACTCTTAAACTAACCCTAAACATAAACCAAACTCTAACTCTAACTCTGATTCTAATCCAAAAACTAAGCCTAACCATAACCATAAATGTATCCTAAAACTAACCCTAAACTTAACCCTAAACCTAACCATAACAATAACCCTAACCCTAATCCTAACCCAAAGTAACCCCAAGCCATCCCAAAACCTAAACCTAGCCCTAACTCGAACCCTAAATGTAACCCTCACCCTAAGCCTAACACTAAACACAACCCTAACCCTAACACTTAAACTAACACTTACCATAACCTTAACACTAACCATAAACCTAAACATAACCTAACATTAAACATAAAGCTAATCCTAACCCTAATGTAACCCTAACCCTAACCCTAACTCAAAACCTAACCCTAATGTAACCCTAATCCGAATCCTAACAGAAACCCTGAACCAAACCCTAAAACCAACCCTAACCTAACCTTAACCCTAAACCTTACATAACCCCAACCCTAACCCTAACACTAATTCAAACCCAAATCTTAACACTAACCCTTACTCCAACCCTAACCCTATCCTAACCCTAACCCTAAACCTAACACTAAACTCAACTCCATACCCTAACCCTAACATTAACCCTAACCCTAACATTAACCCTAACCTTAAACTAGCCATAGCCTCACACTCCAACTAACACTAACCATAAAAATATCCCTAAACCTGACCCTAACACAAACCCTAAATCTAAGCCTAACCCTATCACAAACGATAACCCTAATGCTACCACTAATTCTAACACTAACCCTAACGCTAAAAATAACCCTAAGACTAACTCTAACCCTAACTTAAACCTAACCCTGATCCTAACCATGTCCCTAACCCTAAACTTAACCCTTACCTAAACATAACCCTAATGTAACCCTATCAATAACCCTAACTGTAATACTAGCCCTCACCCTAACTCTAATCCTAATGAAACCCTAACACTAAACCTAACCCTAATAGTAACACAAACTATAACCCAATACCTTTAACCCTAAACCTAACCCTTATCTAACCCTAACTCTAACCCAGACATGAACCCTAACTTTATCCCGCTCCCTAAACCTAATGCTAAACCTAATACTAACCCTAATTCAAACACTAACACTAACCTAAACCTAACTATAACCCAACCAAAACTAACACTAATCCTAACTGTAACCCTAATGTTAACACTAACCCGAACACTAACCCTAACCCTAATGCAAACCCTAACTCTAACACTAGCTCTAACCCTACCCTTACCCTAACCATAACCCTAACAGTTAACCTAATCCTAAACCTAAACCTAATCCTAACCCTAACCCTAACACTAACCCTAACCCTAACTCTAACCCTAACCCTAAACCAGAACTTAAAACTAAATCTAACCCAATCCCTAACACTAACCCTTACACACATCCTAACCCAAACACAATCCTAACACTAATCCTCTACATAACATTTATTATAACCATAATCTTAAAACTAACCCTAAACTAAACACTAACTTTTACTTAACCCTAACCCTAAACACAACACTAGTCCTAAACCTAAAGCTAACCCTCACCTTGAAACTAACCCTAAGCCTCACCATAACTGTTACCCTAAACCGAATACTAACCCTAACCCAAACACTAAACCTAACCCTAATCCTTACCCTAACCCTAACACTAAATATAACTCCATCCCAAACACTATCCTCAACCATAACCCTAACCCTAATCCTAACTATAACAATAATCCAAACCCTAATCCTAACACTAACCCAAACCCTAATCCTAACACTAAATATAACCCTAAACCTAAACCTAAACCTAACACTAACCCTAACCTTAACCTCTACACTAAACCTAAACCTAACAAAAATCCTAATCTTAATCCTAACATGAACCACAAATTTAACCCTAAACCTAACCCTAATTTAACCCAAACCCTAACCCTAACCATAACACTAATCTTAACCCTAACCTAACCCTATCCCTAACACTAATCATAACCCTAACCCTTATCCTAACCCTAACAGTAACACTAATCATAACCCTAAAGCTAACCCTAACTCTAACCGTAACCATAACACTAACACTAAAACTAACCCTATCCCTAACACTAAATATAAGCATAACCCTAAAACTAACCCTAACACTAACCATAACCCTAAACCTAAACGTAACATGAACCCTAATTTTAATCCTAACATGAACCATAAATCTAGACCTAAATCTAATTTAACTCAAACCCTAACCCTAACACTAACCCTAATCCTAACCCTAACCCTAACCTAAACCTAACACTAAACTAAACTCTAACCCTATTCCTAAACTTTATCATAACCCTAACAATAAACCCAACACAAACCATAACCCTAAACCTAACATTAACCCTAACACTAACCCTAACACTAAGCCTAACCCTAACACTAAAACTAAAACTAATTGTCACCATAAACCTAACCCTAACCCTAAAACTTATGCTAACCCTAATTCTTTCCCTAACCCTAACATTAAACCTAACCCTAATTCTAAAACTAACCCTAACCCTAACCCTAACCGAAATTCTAACCCCAACACTAACCCTAAATCTAACCGTAACACAAACTCTAACCTTAATCCTAACCATAACCAAAACTTAACCCTAACCAAAACCTAACACTAACCCAAACACTTACCCTATCCCTAACACAAACTTTAACCCTAAAGCTATCCCAAACACTAACCATACCCTAACTCTAACCCCAATGGTAAGAAATACCTTAACCCTTAACCTAACGATAACACTAACCTTAAAATTCCCCTAACCCTAACAGTAAACCTAACCCCAAACTTAACCCAAACACTAACAATAACCCTAACCCTAACGCAAACACAAATCCTAACCCTAACCCTAACCCTAACACTAACCCTAACCCTAACCCTAACCCTACCCTAACACTAAACCTAAGCCTCACCTTAACTCTAACCCTAAACCTAACACTACTCCTAACCCTAATTCTAACACTATCCCTAAACCTAACTCTAATATTAATGCAAACACTAATCCTAACCATAACCATAACCCTAAATTTAACACTAACCCTAACCATAAACCTATCCCTAAACCTAACACTAACACTAACCCTAACCTTAATATGAACCCTACCCCTAACCCTAACCCTAACACTAAACTTAACCCTTACACTAACCATAAACCTAACCCTAACACTAACCCTAAAAGTAACCATAACCTGAACGCTAAACCTATTCTTAACCCTAAACCTAACATTAAACCTCACACTAACCCTAAACCTAACCCTAACCATAAGCCTAAAGTAACCCTAACCCTAACCCTAACTGTAACCCTAACACAAACTCTAACCCAAAACATAACCCTAACCCTAAGAAAACAGTAACCCTAACCATTTCCTAACTTTAACCCTAACCCTAATCCTAACACTAAATCTAAAAACTAACCCTAACCCTAACCCTAAACTTAACGCTAACACTACCGCTTACCCTAACCCTAACTCTAACCCTAAACTCAACTTTATCCCTATCACTAATGCTAACCCTAACCCTAACCCCCAAAATAACCTTAACCCTATCTATAACCCTAACCTTAACCCTAACCCTAACACTAACCCTAACCCTAAACTTAACACTAACCCTAACCTACCCTTAACCATAAAACTAACACTAACCTAACCCTATTCCTCCCTTTAACCCTCTTACTAAACATAACCAAAACCTAAATCTAACTTTAACCCTAAAATAATCCCTAACCATAACGCTTACCCTAACATAAATCGTAACTCTAACCCTAATACTAACCCTAACACTAAATCTAACACTAATCCTAACCCTAACTCTAAAACTAAACCTAAACATAACCCAAACTCTAACTCTAACTCTAACCCAAAAACTAACGCTAACCATAACCATAAATGTAATCCTAAAACTAACCCTAAACTTAACCCTAACCCTAACTGTAACACTAACCCTAAACCTAATCCTAATCCAAAAAGTAACTCTAAGCTGTCCCGAATCCCTAACCCTAACCCTAACTCAAACCCTAAACTTACCCTCACCCTAAGCCTAACACTAACCACAACCCTAACCCTAACACTTAAACTAACACTTACCCTAACCTTAACACTAACCCTAAACATAAACATAACCTAACATTAAACATAAACCTAACCCTAACCCTAACTCTAACCCTAACCCTAATGTAACCCTAACTCTCACCCTAAATATAACCCTAAACCTAATGTAACCCTAATCCTAACCCTAACAAAAACCATAACCCAAACCCTTACCATAACCTTAACCTAACCCTAACCCTAAACCTTATAACCCCAACCCTAACCCTAACTCTAACCCTAACACTAATTCAAACCCAAATCTTAACACTAACCATTACCCCAACCCTAACCCTACACTGACCCTAATTCTAACCCTAACCCTAAAGCTAACACTAATCGTAACCCTAACTGTACCCTAACCCTAACATTAACACTAACCCTAAAACCAACCCTAAGCCTCACTCTACACCTAATACTAACCATAAAACTATCCCTAACCCTAACACAAACCCTAAATCTAATCCTAACACTATCACAACCAAAACTTAAACCTAATGCTAACACTAATTCGAACACAAACCATAATGCTAAAAAATAACCATAAGACTAATCCTAACCCTAAATTTAAACCTAACCCTGATCCTAACCATAAACCTAATCATAGCCTTAGCACTAACCTTAACCCTAACCCATGTCTTAGATCTATACCTAGCTCAAGGAAAACGCTTTCACTAAACATAGCACTAGCCCCATCCTTAACCCTAACCCTAATCCTAGCTCTTCCTATATTTAATCCTAGCCCAAACTTTAGCTCTAACCCTATCCATTACACTTAAACTAACCCTAATTATAACCCTATCCCTAACACTAAACCTAACCTAAAACACAAATGTAACCCTAGACGTAACCCCAAGCCTAACCCTTGCAATAGCCCTAAATTTGGCTGAAACATAAAGCCTTACACTAAACCTAATCCTAACACTAGCCCTACCCCATACCCTAGCCCTAAACCTAACCCTACTTCTAATGTTATCCATCACCCTAAACTTAACCCTAACCCTAGCCATAACCCTAACCCTAAACCAAACCATAACCTTAATCATAACCCTAGACCTAAAATTAAACCTAACCCTCACCCTAGCTCTAACCCTAGCTCAAACACTAACCTTTACTCTAACCTAAACATAACCCAAGTCCTAACCCTAACACTTACCCTAAACCTAATACTTACCCTAAACAAAACCCTATCCCTATCCATAAAACTAACCCTAATCCTAGACTTAATCCAAACTATAACCGAGCCCTAACCTAAGCTCTAAACCTATCCATTACACTAAACATACCTAACCTGAATGCTAATCCTAACCCTATCAATTAACCTAACACATTCTTTACCCTAAAACTTAACTGAAACCTAAACCTAACCATATACATTACCCTAACCCTAAACCTAAACCTACCACTAACTCAAGCCTTAACCGTAAACTTTAACCTAAACCAAATGCTAGCCCTGACTCTAAACCTAATAAAACCCCTAGCTCTAAACCTGACCACTACACTAAAAATAACTCACTAAAACTAGGCATAACCTAATCCTGAAATTATCCCTAACCAAAACCCTAGACCTGACATTAGTCCTAGACCTAGTCCTAGCCCAAACCTAACAGAAACCCTAGCCATCATTCTAGACATAAACCTAGCTTAATCCTACCCTGAACACTCACCCTAATCCTAATTCTGTTTCTAACCCTCATCCTAGACCTAAATCAACTTATAAAACCACCAATTACCCTAAACTTAACCTTGACCCCAATGCTAAACCTAAACCTAGCCGTACCCCTAGGCCTAAACCTAACACTAAGCCTAGCCCTAACCCTCGCCCTAATTTAGCTGTAACTTTAACCCTAACCTAAGCCTGGTACTAAGTCTAAAACTAACTCTCTTCCTAGTGGTATCCCTAGTTATAACCCTGTCACTTACAGAACCCTAACCTAGCCCTAAACCTCGTCCTAGATCTAACCCTAAATCTAAATCTAACCCTAAACCTAATCCTAAACCTCATCCTAACACTAGCCCTAACTCTAACACTAATCCAAAATCTAGCCCTAACACTAGCCCTAGCCCTAAAACAAAACCGAGCCATAGCCCTAACCCTAAACCTTAACTTAAACCAAACCCTAACCCTACACCTAGCCCTAACTGTAGCCATAAATAGAGTCTCCCCAACCCTAAAACTAACCTTTACCCTGACTATGACCATAACAATAAACCTAGCCCTATACATCACCCTCACCCTAAACCTATGCTTGCATATTTCAGCATAGGGCTACATTCACAAGGAACAAATCAGAGAGTGCCCACAGAGAACTGATTGAGTGTGTGAAGTTTCAAGCAGCTAACACCAACACTGTTTGTTATACAGCGCCATTTCCAATTACACATATAAGTCAAGATGAAGTGAAACCTTAAAGACAAACTGTTCCTGACAGCAAATCATGAACCAAGAAGGCCCAAACATGGGGAATATGTAAGGCTAGGTGAAAGATGAATCCTCCCTGGTATCAAAGAAATTTGAACAAAACTAACTCTAACCCCAAAACCAATTTGAACTGTAGCCCTAAACCTAACCCTAACCATAACCATAACCCTAACCTCTTTAGAGAACTTTTGATCATAGAAGACCCAAACTTGGCATGCCTAGTAGGGCAAGGTAACAGATGAATCCTGCCCAGTATAAAAAAAAATCTGACAAAATAATTGGGGGAGGTGTTCCACTACATGCCTATTACCCCTGTTTTTTTTTTTTTTTTTTTTTTTTTTTTTTTTTTTTTTTTTTTTTTTTTTTTTCCAAAAGTGCTCTTGGATAATGTTCCTTTCATTGCCGTGGCCTTGGAAAACTTTCACTGGGAAGAAACCAGAGAGTGCCTACAGAGAACTGATTGAGTGTCTAAAATTTCAAGCAGCTAGCACCAACCCTGTTTGATTACCAGCTCCATTTCCATTTACCCATATAGGACAACTTGAAGTGAAACTTTAAAATACAAACTGTTCCTGACAGTGAACAATTGAAATTAGAAGGCCCCAAACTTAGGAACATAATAAGGCTACATAAAAAGAGAAATCTGGCCCAGTATCAAAGAAATTTGAACAAAAATAACTCTAACCCTAACACTATTTCTAACTCTAGTCCTAAATCTAACACTAACCCTAGACCTATCCTGTTTATAAAGATTTGATCATACAAGTCCCAAACTTGGGGAACTCAGGCAGCAAGCTAGCAGGTGAATCCTGTGCAATATCAAACAAATTTGACTGAATAATTGGAGGGAGGTAATTCAGGACATGCATATTTCCCTGATTTCTCATAAAGTGCTCTTGGATAAAGTTGTTTTTGCATGCTTGTGCTTAAAGCTACTTTCACAAGGAAGAAACCACAGAGTGCCCACAGAGAACAGATTGAGTGTGTGAAGTTTCAAGCAGCTAGCAAAAACCCTGTTTGATTTCTAGCTCCATTTATCTGTATAGGTTCAAATGAAGTGAAACCTTACAACTCAAACTGTTCCTGACAGTGAATGTTGGACCAAGAAGGCCCAAAACTGGTGAACATACTAAGGCTAGGTAAAAGATGACTGCTACCCAATATCAAAGAAATTTGAACAAAACTAACTCTGACCCTAACAGTCGCTCTGACACTAGCCCTAACCCTAACCCTAAAATTAACCCTAACTTGTTTAGAGAACCTTTGATCATAGAAGTCCCAAACTTGTGGAGACTAGTGGGAAAAGCTAACAGATGAATCATTTGCAGTATCAAAGAAATTTGACCAAATGACTGGGGGATTTAGTTCAGGACATGCACATTTTCCTGTTGTCTCCTAAACTGCTCTCATAAAAAGTTTTTTTTTTTTTTTTTTTTTTTTTGCATGCTTCAGCTTCGTGATGCATCCACAAGGAAGAAATCAGAGAGTACCAACAAGGAATTGATTGAGTATGTGAAGTTTCAAGCAGCTAGCACAAACACTGATTTCGAGGTGCATTTCCATTCACCCATAGAGATCAAAATGAAGTGAACCCTTAAAATATACAGTGTTCCTGACAGTGAACACTTGAACTGAGAAGGTCCAAAACTGGGGAACTTAACAAGGGTAAGAAATAGATGAATACTGCCCAGTATCAAATAAATTTGAACAAATCTAACTGTAACTCTAATGCTACATTTGACTCTATCCCCAACCCTAACATTAAGCTGTTTAGAGAACCTATGATCATAGAAGTCCCAAAATTTGGGATCCTAGTGGGTCATGCTAGTAGATAAATCCTGCACAGTATCAAAGAAATATAACCAAATAATTGGGGAAGGTATTTCAATATATTTATGTTTCCCTCTTTTCTCCTAAAGTGCTCTTGGATAAACTTGCTTTTCATGCTTCAGCTTAGAGCAATATTCACAAGTTTCCAGAGTGCCCACAGAGAACTGATAGAGTGTGTGATGTTTGAAGCAGCTAGCACCAACACTGTTTGATTTCTAGCTCCAATTCCTGCTAGGTCAAAATGAAGTGAAACCTTAAAATTGAAACTGTTCCTGAAAGGAAATCATTGAATCTTGAAGGCCCAAACCTGGGTAGCCTACTAAGGCTAGGTCTAGGATGAATCCTGTACAGTATCAAAGTAATCCGACCAAAACATTTTGAAGCTCTTTCAGTATATATGTATTCTGCTTGCTCCTAAATCACTCAGAGATAAAGCTGTTTCTTTGTACTTCAGATTAGGGCTACTTCCACAGGAAACAAACCAGACAATCCTCATTGAGAACTGATTGAGTGTGTGATGATTCAAGCAGCTAGCCCAAACCCTGTTTGATTTCCAGCTTCTTTTCCATTCACTCCTATAGGGCAAAAAGAAGAGAAATATGAAAATTGAAACTGTTCCTGAAAGCAAACCCTTTTTGCAGGAGGCCCAAACATTTGGAGTATAGTCAAAATAGAAAATAGATGAATCCTGCACAGTAACATAGAAATTTGAAAACAAAACTAACTCTAACCCTAACACTAGGTCTAATCCTAGTTCTAACACTAACCCTAACACTAACCTTAACCTGTTTAGAGTCCTTTTGATCCTAGAAGTCCCACACTTTTGGAGCCAATTAGGCAGGCTAAAAGATGAATCTTTCACAGTATCAAAGCAATCTGACCAAATAAATGGGGGAGGTAGTTCAGCACATGCATATTTCCATTTTATCCTAAAGTGCTCTCACATAAAGTTGCTTTGCATGCTTCCTCTTAGGGCTACTTTCACAAAGAATAAACCAGTGAATGCCCATGGAGAACTGATTGAGTGTGTCAGTTTGAAGTAGCAAGCACCATCCCTGTGTTATTTTCAGTTTCATGTCCATTTACCCTCATAGATCAAAATAAAGTGAAAACTTAAAATACAAACTGTTCCAGAGGCCCAAAACTAGGGATTGTAGTAAGCCTAAGTTAAAGCTGAATCCTGCCCAACATCAAAGGTATTTGAACAAAACTAAATTTACCAAAACACTAGCTGTAAACCTAGCACTAACCTAGTACTATACCTAACCTAACCTGTTTAGAGAACCATTGATCACAGTAGTCCCCAAATAAAGGAGCCTAGTGGGGCAAGCTAACCGATAAACCATGTGCAGTATCAAAGAAATCTGACCAGTAATTTGGGGAGGTATTTCAGTATATTCATATTTCCCTTTTTTCTCTTAATGTGCTCTTGGTTAAATTATTTTTTCATGCTGTCGTTTATGGTACTTCCACAAGGAAAAAACTAGAGAGTGCCCACAGTGAGCTGATTGAGTGTGTGAAGTTTCAAGCAGGTAGTACTAACCCTGTTTGATTTACAGCTCCATTTTCATTCACATCTATAGACCATAATAAAGTGAAACCTAAAAATTTAAACTGTTCCTACAATGAACTGGAATACCTTGAAGGCCCAAACTTGGGGATCCTATTAAGGCTAGGAAAAGGATGAATCACATACAGTATCAAAGCAATCAAGCAAAAAAAAAAAAAAATTGAAGCTTGCTCCTAAAGTTCTAACAGATAAAGCTGTTTCTTTCTATTTCAGCTTTGGGCTATTTCCACAGGAATCAAACACAAGGAATGCACACTGAGAACTGATTGAGTGTCTGAAGTTTCAAGGAGCTAGCACAAACCCTGTTTGAGTTCCAGTTCCATTTCCATTCACCACTATAGGGCAAAATGAAAGGAAACATGAAAATTAAAACTGCTCCTGAGAGCACCTCCTTTTACCTAGGAGGCCCAAACATGGGGAGTATACTCAGAATAGGAAAAAGATGAATCCTGCCCAGTATCAAAATTGTTGAAAAAAACAAACTCTAACCCTAACACTAGCTCTAACACTTGCCCTAACTCTAACCATAACTGTAACCCTAACCTGTTAAGAGACCCTTTGTTCGTAAAAGTTTCAAACTTGGGGAGACTACTGGGCAAGCTTACAGATGAATACTGCACAGTATCAAAAAATCAGACCAAATAATTGGGGGTGGTATTTTACTACATGCATGTTGCCCTGTTTTCTCCCAAAGTGATTCTGGATAAATTAGTTTAGCATGCTTTATCTTACAGCTACTTTCACAAAGATGAAACCAGAGAGTGCTCCAAGAAAACTGACTGAGTATGTGAAGTTTCAACCAGCTAGCACCAACCCTCTGATATCTAGCTCCATTGGCATTTACCCATATAGGTCAAAATGAAGTGAGACATTAAAAACAAACTATTCCTGACAGTGAACCACTGAACAAATAAACCCAAAACTGGGGCACATTATAAGGCTAGGTAAAAGATGAAGCTTTCACAGTATCAAAGAAATTTGAACAAAACAAACTCTAACTCTAACACTATCTCTAAATCTAGCCCTAACCCTAACCCTAAACCTAACATTAACCTGTTTAGAAACTCATTGATCCTAGAGGTCCCAAACGTGGGGAGCTTACTGGGGCAAGCTATCACATGAATCCTATGCAGCACCTAAGAAATCTGACCAAATAATTTGTTGTGATATTTCAGTAGATGCCTATTTTCTTGTTTTCCCCTAGTGTACTCTCAGATAAAGTTGCTTTGCATGCTTCAGCTTAGGGTTACATTCACAAGGAACAGACCAGAGAGTGCACACAGATAACTGATTGAGTGTGAGATGTTTCAATCAGCTAGTATCAACCCTCTTTGATTTAGAGCTGCATATCCCTTTACCATATAGTTCAAAATTAAGTGAAACGTCAAAACACAAACTGTTACTGTCAGTGAACCATTGAAAGGAGAAGGTGCAAACCTGGGGAACATAGAAAGGCTAGGTAAAAGATGATTCCTGCCCAGTATCAAGAACATTTGAACAAAACTAACTGTAACCTAACACGAGGTCTAAACCTAGCCCTTACCCTAACTGTAATCTTAACCCTAACCTATTAGATAACCTTTGATCATAGAAGTCCCAAAGTTGTGAAGCCTAGTGGGGCAAGCTAAAACATGAAAAATGCATGGTATCAAAGATTTCTGACCAAATAATTGTGGGAGGTAGTTCATTACATGCTTATTTCCCTGTTGTCTCCTAAAGTGCCCTCAGATAAAGTTGTTTCTACATGCTTCTCCTTTGGCCTATATTCAATAGAAAGAAAGCAGAGAGTGCTCAAAGAGAACTAATTGAGTGTGTGACATATCAAGCAGCTAGTACCAACCCTGTTTGATTTCCAGCTTCATTGTCATTCACACCTATAGGCCATAATAAAGTGACACTTAAAAATTCAAACTGTTCCTGACAGTGAACCATTGAACTTAAAGGCCCCAAATTGGGGATACTATTAAGGCTAGGTAAAGGATGAATCCTGTACAGTATCAAAGTAATTCGACCAAAAAATATTGAAGATTCCTCCTAAAGCACTCACAGATGAAGCTATTTCTTTTTCAGCATAGGGCTTCTTCTACAGGAAACAAACCAGAAAATGCACACTGTGAAATGACTGAGTGTGTGAAGTTTCAAGCAAACTTTCAAACCAACTATGTTTGATTACAATCTCTATTTCCATTTACCCATATATGTCAAAATGAAGTGAAAACTTAAAATACAAACTGTCCTGACAGTGAACCACTGAACCCAGAAATCCCAAACCTGGGGAGAATAGTAAGGCTAGGGAAAAGATGAATCCAGCCAGTATCAAAGAGATTTGAACAAAAATATCTCTAACACGAGCTCTAAACCTAACCCTAACCATAACCCTAACCCTAACTCATACCTGTATAGAAAACCATTGATCCTAGATATCCCAAACGTGGGGAGACCAGTGGGAAAAGTTAAAGATGAATACTGTACAGTATCAAAGAAACCTGATCAAATCATTGGGAGACTTATTTCAATACATACATATTTTTTTTTTCCTTAAGGGCTCTCAGATACAGTTGCTTTTGCATGCTTCAGCTTTGGACTACCTTCAGAAGAAAGAAACCAGAAAGTGCCTACTGAGAACTGATTTGTGAAGTTTCATGCACCTCCTACCAACCCTGCTTGATTTCCAGCTCAATTTTAATTCACATCAATAAGCCATAATGAAGGAAAATCTTAAAATACAAACTGTTCCTGACAGCGAACCCTTGAACCAAGAAGGCTCAAATCTGTGTAGCATAGTAAGGCTAACTAAAAGATGAATCTTGCCCAATATCATAGAAATTTGAAGAAAACTAGGGCCACACTGGAGCTCTCTCTGTGCAGATGGAAGGCTCGGCTATGTGGTTGCTCTTGGCTCAGTCAGAATCCGGAAATCTCGGCCGCGCATGAGCTCTCTGCACAGATGGAAGTCTTAGCTGCAGATTCTCTCTTGGCTCAGATGGAAGTCTTGACCATCCAGGTGCACTCGGCACATAGGATAGGTAGCACAGAACACAGTGGATTTGCTTGTGGTTTACCAGACCAGGCTCTGGACACAGCCAATGGTCACCCCAGACCACCCACCTCACCAAACACCCTACAGAGATAACAAATGAAATCCATCTTGGAAAACCTTACCATCTATCGGTGGCTGTGGCTATGAGCTCAGTTCTGCAGCTTTGAAGGTAACTGGTTTCCAACTCCCCTACCTCCAGCTGTGATAACACAAGATTTTTCTCACAAACTTTTTTTTTTCGGGGGGTGTGTAGCTATCAATGCAGAACAGCAACTGTACAGGTACATGATTTCCAACTCAGAGACTAAAAGTAGAGAGGCTCCAGGTAGAATCTCATGCCTTCTCAAACTGGCTACCTCCACCACCCTTAGCACAGAGACTCAAGCTAGGAATACACACCTCCACCTACTGGAAGAAAATAGAGTTCTGAGAGACTTTTCTATTCTCATTCTTCTCATCTATTCTCCTCTACCCTTCTGCCTCTGGCCCTCACAATCTCAACATACATGAAACCATGAACTTTGCATGAAATTATGCCACAGTTGGGCTGGGCACAAATCACGAGCCACTAAAGCAGGAACAAATTTATTTCCGAACTCCCGTGAACGCTACGCAAGCAGCCTTCTCCTGGGATACACCACACACCAACCAGAAATCCCTCCTCTGGTAATCCCTCCTCTGGCACTTCCCCAACCAATTCAAACTCCCCAGGAATCCCCAGGAGAACTCCAAAGTACCAGGCTGAGGTGGACATCAGGTGTCTAATATACAATTGAATACACAGCTTAACACAACCATCATCATCTCAATGGCTTTCTGGCATCACCTCAACCACTCCATTCTGGCAAAAATGCCATGCATCATCCCGGCTCGGCTGTGGCCCTCAACATCCCCCCCCTTCTGTTTAATTAAACAACAAGCAATGTGGCTTAGGGACCGTTCTTTTTAGGTTGTCCAATACTACATATGGTTCTTACCCATCATTGGATGAACTGACCTCAAGGCGTCAGCATCCTGTCTTAGAATGGTACCATTGCAATTGGATCTTACCCGTTACTGACTACCGGTCCAGCATACAGCCATATTGTGGATAGGCTTTTGCACCAGTGGGGGGGTGAGGTTCTTTGCCTCACCTCTGTTGGCCCCCAAATTTGGCCTTGGTGCCAGTGGGGGGTGAGGTTCTTTGCCTCACCTCTGTTGGCACCCAGATTTTAGCTGAATGACCATCACAAGCAGAAGGGAGGAGGATACAGAAATGCCATGACACCAAGCCAATTGACAACTCCTTTGGAAAAATTGTAGCACTTGTGACACCATCAGCAAAGATACTCCAGCACTACCACAATTCGCTGCACCAAGAGATAGTTCACAATGCATACAAGTGATGCATAGTCCAGGCAAGTTCTGCAAGCAGTTCAAAGCAAAGACAATAGTAAAGGCCTTGTAGCTTTACACAGGTGAAATCTCCATTGCAATGTTTAAAAACTCCACAGTCAAAAAATAAAACTGATCAGGAAAATATTAACCTAGGTCTGTATGAGCTCAAAAAAAATAGAACTTTATGATGTAGGAAAGGGTAAAAATAAAATAGATATTGAAAAATACATCATGGTTACCACCTGCGTTTGACTCATTTTTGGATATCCCATCCCTTTTCCTGTAACTTACATAATGGGTCTAAAGGTATACCCAAGAGCAAGCCCCAAGGTTTTTACATTTGAAATAGGCTTTAATGGTGTTCATTATTCATTAGCCTCCAGGTGTGGGAGAACCACTGTTGCAGATGTAAGAATAGCCAAGCTAAAGTTCTTGATATCAGCTGTTATGGATTTGAGTCAAATTATCTTCTTTTTGGTGTGTAGAAATTGCTTTGGTTAGTCTCTTTGGAATCCAAATAGGCTGCTGTTCTCCCTGTGGAAAGACACAAACAAAACCCTGACTCCAGAAAATCACTGGGTCAGGATCTTTCCATTGTACTGTTAAAATATCCTTCCAAAGTACCTTAAGCTTATGTGCATTTTTTTGGATACATATGTCTTTTCGCAGCACTAAGCCCTGATGAACCAAATTTAAAAAGCTTAGAGTAAAAAGGGTTATTTTAAGTTTATCTTTGGGGGATATATACCCTTTCCAATTCCCTCATTTTGCTTTAATAAGTACATTTTAATAGTTTGATGAGCTCTTTCAACTATGCTTTGTCCCTGTGGATTGTATGGGACACTCTTGCTACATGAGTAATGGCAAATAATGAGCAAAATTGGTTAAAAGAGGTAGAAGTATAACCAGTATCATTATCTGTTTTTAACTGTTTTGGAATGCCCACAGTGGCAAAATTTTGTAAGCAATGAGCTATAATATCTTTAGTTTTTTCTCCAGCATGAAGGGAGCCCATCAAAAATCCGGAAGAAGTATGAACTGTAACATGCAAATATTTTAATTTTCCAAATTCGGTCAAGTGTGTGACATCCATCTGCCAAATATGGTTAGGTATCAGTCCTCTAGAATTGACTCCAAGATTAACTTGAGGTAAAAAGGTCACACAATTTTGACATTGTTTTATTATTTGTCAAGCTTGTTCCTTAGTTATTTTAAAATGCTTTTGTAAAGTATTAGCATTGACATGGAACCTTTTATGAAAATTTATAGCTTCTTCTATTTTAGAGAAAATACGTATGTCTTGTGTAGTTTTATCTGCTAAATCATTGCCAAACTAAGGGCTCCAGGTAATCCTGTATGGTCCCTGATTTATCCTATAAAGAATGGATCTTTTCTGTCTCAGATTAGACTTTGTATAGTGGAAAACAAAGAGAAAGCAGTAGAGGAAGGAGAAATCCTACCAGCATCTTCAAGGGATATTATAGCATTAACTATCAGAAAATAAATTAAATACATAATCTTTAAACATCACAAAAGCTTGTAATACTGCATTAAGCTCTACCTTTTGAGCTGATATTTTGGGTACTAAAAATGTAAAAGTTTGATCACGGGTAACTACTGCTGCTGTACCATTATTTGACCCATCAGTGAATATATTTGGAGCATTCATGATAGGTGCCTTTCTTGTCATTTTTGGAAAAACTACAGGATGCGAAGACCAAAAAGAAAACAAAGGATTAGATGGTAAGTGATTATCAAATGAAACATTAGATTCACACATGATTATTGCCCAAGTATTTAACTCATTAGCTAACTCATCAATTTGATCCCTAGTATATGGAGTAATAATTTTATTGGGAGAAATTCCAAACACTCCCTTTGCTGCTTTTATTCCTTTGAGTATTAATTGTCCTACAGCCTCAGGATACCTAGTAAGAATAGTGGTAGGAGAATAAGATAAATGTAACCACAATAATGGACCTTCTTGCCAAAATACTCCTATAGGAATTTTTTTTGGTATTTCAATAAATAATAAAGGCAAACATATCAATTCTATCCAAATGCATATTTTCCATATATGTTTCAATAATTTTTAATGCCTTTCTTGCTTCAGGTGTTAACATGTGGGGTGAATTTGGATATGATGGACCTTTTAGGATATCAAATAAAAGTCCCAACTCTCCTGTTGGTATGCCTAGATAAGGTCTTATCCAATTTATGTCTCCTAATAACTTTTGAAAGTTGTTAAGTGATTTGAGTTGATCTACTCGTATTTGAATTTTTGTTGGATGGACCATGGTTGAGGATAATAGAACTCCTAAAGAAATAATTGGAAAATTTAATTGTACTTTATCTATTGCTATCTCTAGATTATAATTTTTCAATAAGTTTGTAAGTGGAGCATAACATTCTAGCAATGTGTTTTTATCTTTGTGTGCTAACAATACATCATCCATATAGTGAAATATTTGTAGTTCAGAATTTTGATTTCTAAATGGCTGGATTGCTTTGTTAACATAAATTTGACACATAGTTGGGCTGTTAGCCATCCCTTGAGGGAGTACTTTCCATTCATATCTCTGATCAGGACCTTCATAATTCAATGCAGGGATAGTAAATGCAAAACGTGGACTATCCTCAGGATGATTTGGAATTGAAAAAAATCAATCTTTAATATCTATAGCTAAAACATACCAGGTTTTTGGCAAAGCAGAAAATTGGGGAATTCCCGATTGAGCAGGTCCCATAATAACCCTCTCGTTATTAGTGGCTCTTAAATCTTGCAATAATTTCAATTTACCAGATTTCTTTTTGATGACAAAAATGGGAGTATTATGGGGTGATACGGAAGGTTATATATGTCCCTCCTCTAATTGTTGTTTGATCAGGTCATGGGCTACTTGTATCTTTTCTTTAGTCAGGGGCCACTGAGGAACCCATACTGGTCTTTTTGATTTCCAAGTAATTTTTATTGTGTCAGTGAATAAAAAGGGTCTGAAAACCCAATCCATGTCTATTTTTCCTTGATCTATTTGAATTGGTGCTGCTATACCTTGTTCTTGTTATCCTAATATTTTTTTCTTTCCTAAAACCTTGTCTACATAATAGTGGGCACATTTGGATTGATGTTATTTGTTAATGTCAAGCCTAATTGATCTAGGACTTCTCTTCCCCATAAATTTATAGGAAGATGATCCAATACATATGGCTGTATACATATGGCTGTATAGTTCCTTCACATCCTTCAGGCTCCTTCCAATCTAATACCATTGCACTTCTATGGGGATTAGTTGCCACTCCTAGGCCTCAAAGCATTTTAGTGGCCTGTTGTAATGACCAATGTGTCAGCAATTCTTGACGAGATATTATGCTAAGGTCTGCACCTGTGTCCAGTAGCCCATTAAATTCATGTCCTAGAATATTTAGTTGGAGCATAGGGCGAGAATCTAAATTTAAAGACAGCATAGCCCAATCTACACCTGTGGAGCCTAATCCCCTGGAACCTCTTTCTACAGTATGACTGGAAAATTTATTATGCAGGCTGGGTATTATTAATAAATGTGCTATTCTAACTCATGGTGAAATTACTGAGAGACCTCTTGGAGAACTAGCTATAATTTTTATTTCACCTTCATAATCGGGATCAATTACCCCAGCACTTATCATAAATCCTTTTAGAGTGGAAGAACTGTGTCCCAATAATAAGCCTACTGTTTTTTGTGGAAGAGGTCCTCTTACTCCTGTGGGAATGATTTGAACTCCCATCTCTGGAGTTAGTACTGCTGTGGTGGAGGTGCAGATGTCCAACTCTGTGCTCCCTCTGGTTTGTCTGATGAGGGATCTAATGTATAATGTGTCCTGGGCACTACACTGATGGTGTTGTTGGGTTCCTCCACTGCCCCGTATATTTGTTTTTGTGGGCCCCCAGAGCATTGCCCCGCCCCCGTCCATTTTTTTGGCAATTGAGCCTGATGCTTTTCTCCATGATATCGTGGGTAAACACCTGGTCCTTGTCCGTTTTTTGATAACAGAGTACCCTCTGCGGTGGTTTGAGAACGGCATTCATTAGCCCAATGTCTCCCTTTATGGCATCGTGGGCAAATACCTGGTATTCTACTCCTTGACACTTAGCTTTGTTAAACCCTCCTCGTATGGGGCAACTCCTTTTAAAATGTCCTGTTTGTTCACAATTGTAGCATGTTTTCAGCCTGGCATCTAAAGCCTGTTGTATTGCAGCTGCCAGGACTTGCCCTTGTTCATTAATGTCTCTACATAATTTAATATATGTGTTTAAATCTCCATGTTTCCATCGTCTAATGGCCTCCTTGCACCATCTGTTTGCTTGCTCAAAGGGTAACTGTTTAATTAATGGCATTGCTTGCTCTGTATCCTCCAAAACTCTGGTAGCTGTTTGAATAAGCCTATCTACAAATTCAGCATAAGGTTCATTAGCTCCTTTTATTACCTTAGATAATTGACCCTGTAAATCTCCATGTCCTTGTAAAGTCTTCCATGCCCTAACTGCATCTACAGCATTTTGTGAGTATATAGCAGGATCATATACAATTTGTTGCAGCTGACCCTGATAAGGTCCTTTTCCTAACAACATATCTAGATTTCTCTGAGGATAACCAGCTGCTGCATTTTGCCTAGCTGTATCCATGCAAAATTCCTCATTGGCAATCTTCCATAACAGGTATTGTCCTCCATTTAGCACAGCTTTACACATACTAGTCCAATCTGCTGGCATCATGTTCAAGTTGGTAATGGATTCGACCAAGCTTATAGTGAAGTGTGCGTGAGGACCATAGGTTGTTACAGCCTCTTTTAGCTGCTTCACTGTTTTGAAATCTAAAACATGGTGAATTTGCTGCCCTCCTGCCTGTTCAAATACAGGGCATGCTAATCTTTGAGGTCCTGTCTCAGAATCCCATCTATCAACTACGAGGGTTGAGGGCCCCATAGGTGGAGCTGTTGGTTGGACACTTACGCCCTCTTGTGATAGAAAGGTGCTAGTAGCATCCTCCTGTTTTAACTTTTCCCCTGATGGCTTTTTCTGCTCTAAACTTTCTTCCCCTTTCTGACTATCTCGAGAGGCCTCCTCTTTTTCCTAATCTAATATGTTTTCTACCATAATCTGAACTGAAAAGTTTGGACTAAGCGAACAAAATCGTATCATCATCCACAATGGCAATGTGCCAACTGGCAGAATTCCTGGGGTTTTCTTTTCCCTGTCCCTTATATCTTCACCATGATGGTCCCATTGTGATATATTCAACAATACCTCCTTAAAAAGCCATGAGCTACATTTTTGTATTGTATCAACTTATGCCCTGACTGTTTTTGGTTTTACTGGGGTGCCTCCTTTTTCTAACAATTTACTTAACATTCTTTCTGTTTGTTTTTTGCTAATTTCTGACCCCATATTTCTGCTACAAGGATAATGCAACTCAAACAGATAACTCAAAATAAAACTGAAGCAAAACAAAACAAAAACGGAACAAAAAATCATTGTATCAATTTTCCTATTTTTTTGAAATGTATATTTGTGGTCTATCTCTATCTCTTCCTCAGGGCTGAACAACTTCAAACCTTGAGCCAACCATTTTTTTCCAGTTTGTCTGAGAAAGTTCTAGGGATAGGCAGTTTGAAACAAAAACAAAACAAATCAAAACAAGAACACATTGTTTTTTTGAAATGGTCACACATTCTCTCGCCTTCCCTCAGGGGCGAGCAATTTTATTTACCTCCGAGTTTCAGGCATCCCTGCACGGGCCACCAAATACTGCAGTCTGGCTGGGCACAAATCATGAGCCACTGAAGCAGGAACAAACTTTATTTCTGAACTCCTGCAAACGCCACGCATGCGGCCTTCTCCTGAGACACACCACACACCAACCGGAAATCCCTCCTCTGGAAATCCTGCCTCTGGCAATTCTTCAACCAATGCAAACTCCCCAGGAATCCCCGTGAGAACTCCAAAGTATTGAGAGAACTCCAAAGTAGCAGGCTGAGGCGGACAGCAGGGGTCTAATATACAATTGAATACACAGCTTAACATAGCCATCATCATCTCAATGGCTTGCTGGCATCACCTCTCAACCACTCTGTCCTTGGAAAAATTCCATGCTTCATCCCGACTCGGCTGTGGCCCGCAACAAAATTGGACTTTAACAACTGAATCACCAGAATAGTTTAATATAGAGGAATTGCATAGGCCTATTTCACCCCCCTTTATTTTATATTATTTTCATTCTCCCTCTCTTTCTTTCTTTCCTTGTTTTTTTCTTCTTTTTTTCCTCCCTCTATCCCAATTTCAACCTCCAAACTTTTACTATTTATTCATAAGTTAATTTTATGAATACAGATAAGGAATTTGAATTTATACAATCTTCCATAAATTACCCCTCTCTATTTATTACAGTTCTCCTCCAATTTGCTAAGATAGATTAATCTCATACCCTCACTCCTTTCCCCCTTAACATAGCATCCTACCTCTCACCATCAGTTCTCTATATACCACCTGAAATGTTATGCCTTTTATGAAACTAATGACTATATTCCAATTAATAATTGAAGCCAACATCTGTAGATATAGAATCTAAATATAAATGTATTTATAATGGTTAGGCTTAGGCTTCAGGTTAGGGTTAGATTTAGAGTTAAGATTTGATTTTTGGTTAGGGCTAGAACGAAGGATAGGGCCAGGGTTAGCACTAGGGTTAGGGCTAGGGTTAGAGTTATGGTAAGGGATATGGTTAGAACTAGTGATAGGCTACTGTGAGAGTTAGAGTTAGTCGTAGGGCTAGGGCTAGAATTATGTTTAGGGAAAAGGTTAAATTAAGGCTAGGGTTAGTGTTAGGTTTAGACTTCAGGTTAGGGTTAGAGTTAGGGTTATAAGTAGGGTAAGGGAGTGGGTTATTAATAAGTTGAGGGCTAGGGCAAGGGTTAGTATTAAGGTTAGGGTTAGGGTTATGATTAAGTCTAGTCTTAGGGCTAGAATGAAGGCTAGTGTTTGTGTTAGGGTTAGTATAAGGGATAGGGCTAATGCCAGGTGTAGGGTTACAGTTAGGGATAGATTTAGTGTTAGGTTTATGGCTTGGTTC
This sequence comes from Marmota flaviventris, assembly GCF_047511675.1. NCBI lineage: Eukaryota > Metazoa > Chordata > Mammalia > Rodentia > Sciuridae > Marmota > Marmota flaviventris. The sequence goes on along the minus strand of NC_092511.1, from coordinate 75,162,348 downwards.
AGTGTAAGGGTTAGGTTTAGGGTAAGGGTTAGGTTTAGAGCTAGGGTTACTATTTGGGTCAGGTTCAAGGTTAGGATTTGGTTTAGGTTAGAGGTAAGGTTTAGGGCTTGATTTAGCATTAGGTTTAGGTTTAGGGTTAATGAGAGGGTTAGGTTTAGGGGTTAGATGTGGTTTAGTGTAATGGATAGGGTTAAGTTTAGGCCTAATGTTTAGCATAAGTGTTAGGGTAATGGATATGGTTAGACCTAAGATTAGGGCTAGGGATATGTATAGGATTAGGGCTTTTGTTTGGGTTAAGGTTAGGTTTAAGTTTAGGGTTAAAGCTAGGTTTAGGACTCGGATTAAGGCTAGGTTTTGTTTTAGGTTAGGGCTAGGATTAAGGCTATAATGTACAATGTAGGGTTATTAGCGCTAGTTATAGGGTTAGGGTTAGGGCTAGGTCTAGTGTTAGGGTTAGTTTTATGGTTATGACAATATTTAGAACTAGAGTTAGTGTTAGGGTCAGAGTCAGGGTCCGTAATACATTTCAGGTTAGATGTAGGACTGGAATTAGAGATAGGTGTAGGGCTAAGTGTAAGCTTAGCATTTGGTTTATGTTAAGGATTAGGATTAGGGCTATGACTCAGTTTTGTTTTAGGGCTATGAGTAGGTTAGGGCTAGTTTTAGGATTAGTGTTAGTATTAGAGTCAGGGCTACTGTTAGTGTGAGGTTTAGGCTTAGGTTTAGGGTTACATTTAGAGTTAGGTTTAGATTTAGGGTTTGAACTAGGGCAAAGGATAGGGTTAGGGTTAGGGCTAAGTTTAGGGCTAGGTTTAGGGTGATGGTAACTGATTGGGTTAGAACTCGGTATAGGGCTAGGGCAAGAGTTAGAGTTAGTCTTAGGGCAAGGGTTAGAATTAGGGTTAGGCCTAGGGTTAGGGATAGGGTTAATGTTAGGTTTAGGGTAAGGGTTGGGATTACAGCTAGTTTTATGGCTAGGGTGAGCATTATAATTAGGGTTAGTGTTAGGTTTATGATTAAGGTGAAGTTTATGGTTAGAATGTGGGCTAAGTTTTGTGTTAGGGTTAGGACTAGGATTAGAGCTAGGGCAAAATCAGGTCTAGGTTTACAGTTAGGGGTAGTTTAGGGTTAGGTTTATATCTAGGTCTATTTTAAGGGTTAGGTTTATGGTTAGGGTCAAGTTTAGAACTAGAAGTATTATTAGGATTAGGGTCAGGTTTAGGGTTTTTGTTAGGTTAAGGTTTAGGTTTAGGGCTCAAATTAGCATTATTTTTAAGGATAGGGTAATGATAGTTTTAGGTTTAGGGTTCAGGTTAAGTGTAGGGTAATGGATAGGGTTAGGGTTAGGGATAGGATTAGGGTTAGGCCTAGGGTTAGCATAAGGATTAGGGTTATCATTAGAATAATGCATAGGTTAGAGCTACGGTTAGGGCTAGGGTTATGTTAAGGATTATGTCTAGGCTTAGGCTTAGGCTTAGAGTTAGGGCTATGGTTAAGTTTAGGATTAGTTTTTAGCGTTAAAACTAGGATAGACCTTGGATTAGGGCTAGGTTTTGCCATAGGTTAGGGATACAGCTAATGTAAGAACTTGTTATGATTAAGGCTAGTTTTAGGGTTAATGTTAGGGCTAGGTATAGTTTTAGGGTTAGATTTAGGGTTGGGGTCGTGTTTAGAGGTAGGGTTACTGTTAGTGTCAGGTTCAGTGTTCAGGTTAGTTTTATGGTTAGAATTAAAGCCAGAATTAGGTCTAGGGGAAGAGTTAGTGTTTGCCTTAGGCTAAGGGTTATTGTTAGGGCTATTTCTAGGTTTTTCATTAGGTCTATGGTTCGAGTTATGGGTAGATTTAGGATTAGGTTTAGGTCTAGTGCTAGTGTTAGGGTTAGTTTTAGGTATAAGGTTACTGGAAGGGCTACTGTTAGTGTTCAGTTTAGGGTTAGGTTAAGGTTTAGACCTATGATTAGTGTTAGTGTCAGAATAGGGGTCAGAGTTAGGTTTAGGGTTTGGGTTATGGTTAGAGCTAGAATGAGTGCTAGGGTTAGAACTTGTAATAGGGTTAGGGTTTGTGTTAGATTACGGATTAGGGTTAGCATTAGGGTTAGGGTTTGGCTTAGGTTAATGGATAGGGTTAGAGCTAGGGTTAGGTCTTGGATTAGGGCAAGGTTTAGGGTTAAAGCTAGGTTTAGGGCTTGGATTAAGGCTAGTTTGTGTTGGGTTTAGGCCTAGGCAATGGCTAATGTAAGAACTATTGTTACATTTTGGGTGAATTTTGGGGTTATGGTTAGGGGTTAAACCTCTAGTGTTAGGATTAGGTTTAAGGTTAGGGTGATATTTAGAGCGAGTGTTAGTTTTAGGCTAATAGTCAGGGTCAGAATTAGTTTTAGAGTCAGGGTTAGGACTCGAAATAAAGCTAGGTTACTGTAAGGGTTTGGTTTAATATTAGGGTGGTGTCTAGAGCTAGGTTGAGTGTTAGGATATGAGTCAGAGTCAGGGTTATTATTAAGGTTAAGGTTAGGACTTGAATTAGGGCTAGGTTTAGGTCTAGGTGTAGTATTAGGATTTGTTTAAGTTAAGGTTTAGTGTTAGGACTATTACTCGGTTTTGTTTTACTGCTAGGGTTAGCATTAGGGCTAGTTTCATGATTAGTTTTAGGGTTAGTGATAGTATTAATGTTAGGCTTAGGCTTAGGGTTAGTGTTAAAGTTAGAGTTAGAGTTAGATCTAGGTTTAGGACTAGGAATAAGGATTAGGAAAGTGATATGGCTAGGTTTATAGCTATGGTTAGGGCTAGGGTTAGGGTTAAGTTAAGGGATAGGCTTAGAAGTAGGGATAGGACTAGTGTGAGAGTTAGAGTTTGTCTTAGGGCTATGGTTAGCATTAGAATTAGGGATAGGGTTAAATTAAGGCTAGGATAGGGCTAGGGTTAGTGTTCAGCTTAGGTCTTGTGTTAGGGTTAGGGTTAGGATTAAGTTTAGGGTATGGGATATTTTTAGGCTAGGTTTAATGGCAAGGTGAGAGTTAGAATTAGGTTAGGGCTAAGGTTAAGGTTAGGGTTATGTTTAGGAATAGGTTTAGGGCTAGAATGAGGACTCGGGTTTGTTTTAAGTTGAGGGCCAGGATTAGGGCTAGGGCTAATATCAGGTCTTGGGTTATGGTTAAAGATTTAGTGTTAAGTTTATGGCTACATGTAGTGTAAGGGTTAGTTCTAGGGTTAGGGTCAGATTTAGAGCTAGGACTATTTTTACAGTCAGAGTCTGGGTTAGGGCTTGGGTTAGGTTAAGATTTAAAGTTAGGGCTCAAATTAGCATTAGGGTTAGTGTTAGGTCAATGATAGGGTGGGGTTTAGAGTCTAGGTTTGGATTAGGGTAATGGATAGAGTTAGGATTAGGGATAGGGTTAGGTTTAGGACTAGGTTTAGCATTAGAGTTAGGGTTATGTTTTTGGCAATGCATAGGGTTAGAGCTAGGTTTAGGGCTACGGTTATGTTTATGATTAGGGCTAGTGTTAGGGTTAGAATTAGGGTTAAAAATTGGTTACGGCTCGGATTAGGGCTAGGTTTTGTGTTAAGTTAATGCTAGAGTTAGGGTTATGGCTAATGTAAGTATGTTTAGGGGTAAATTTAGGGTGAGGGTTAAGGCTATGTCCAATGTTAGTTTAGGTTTAGGGTTAGTGTTATGTTTAGAGGTAAGGTTAGTGTTATGGTTAGAGTCAGGGTCAGGGTTAGTTTTAGGGTTCTAATTAAAACTCAAATTAGGGCTAGGGTTAGGATAAGTGTATGGTTTAGGTAAAGGGTTAGGGTTAGGGCTATGGTTCAGTTTTTTTTTTTAGGGCTAGGTCTAGGGTTAGGGCTAGTTTTAAGATTAGCATTAGGGTTAGGGCTAGTGTGAGAATTAGAGTTAGTGATAGGGCTAAAATTAGATTTAGAGTTTGGGATAGGGTTAAATTAAGGCTAGGATTAGGTCTAGGGTTAGTGTTTTGCTTAGGCCTACCCATAGGGATAGGGTTAGGTTTAAGTTTAGGATAAAGAATGGTGTTATAGCTAGGTTTAGAAGAAGGGTGAGGGTTAGAGTTAGGGTTAGAGTTAGGGTTGGAGTTAGGGTTAAAATTAAGGCTAGGTTTATAGCTAGAATGAGGGATAGTGTTTGTTTTAGATTAAGGGCTAGGATTAGTGTTAGGGCTTATATCAGGTCTGGGGTTATGATTAAAATAGTTTTAGTGTTAGGCTTATGACTACATCTAGTTAAGGGTTAGGTTTAGGGTAAGGGTCAGGTTTAGAGCTTGGGCAATTATTAGGATTAGGATTTGGTTTAGGTAAGGATTTAGGTTTTGTGGCTCAAATTAGCTTTAGGGTTAGGGTTAAGGTATAGTTAGGGTTTGTTTCATGGGTCAGGTTTGGTTAAGGGTAATTGATATGGTTCACGTTAGTGATAGGGCTAGGGTTAGGCTTAGGGTTAGCATTAGGGTAAGGGTTATGTTTAGGGTAATTGATAGGGTTAGAACTAGAGCTATGGTTAGGAATATTCCTTGAGTTAGGGTTAGACTTTGTGTTAGAACTAGGTTTAGTGTTAGGTTTAGGGTTATGTCTAGCATAAAGGCTAGGTTTTAAGCTAAGGTTAGGGCTAGGTTTAGGGTTAGGTCTAGGAATAGGATTATGGTAGGATTAGGATTAGGGTGGTGTTTTGAACTAGGATGAGTGTTCGGATATAATTCAAGTTCAGGGTTATTATTAAGGTTATGATTAGGACTCGAATTACGGCTAGGGTTAGATCTTGGTGTAGTGATAGGTTTGGTCTAAGTTAAGGTTAGTGTTAGCCCTTTGCACGGTTTTGTTTTAGTGCTATACTTAGGGTTAGGGCTAGTTTTTTGATTAGATTTAGGGTTAGGGCTAGGGTTATGGTTAGGATTAGGATTAAGGCTAGATTTAAGGCTAGGATTAGGGCTAGGTTTTGTGTTAGGTTTAGAGCAACAATTAGGGCTAGAACTAATGCCAGGTCTAGGTTTATAATTAGTGATTTTTTTTAGGGTTAGGTTTATGGCTAGATCAAATTAAAGTGTTATGTTTAGGCATAGGGTCAGATTAAGAGCTGCGGTATTATTAGGGTCAGGGTCAGGCTTTGGGTTTGGGTTAGGTTAAGGTTTAAGTTTAAGGCTCATATTGGAATTAAGGTTAGAAATAGGGTTAGGGTAATGGATAGTGTTAGGTTTAGGGTTAGGTTAGGTTTAAGGTAACGGATATGGTTAGGGTTTGTGATAGGTTTAGGGTTAGGTCTAGGGTTAGCATTTGGGTTATGGTTATATTTAGGGTAATTTATAGGGTTAGAACTAGGGTTAGGGCTAGGATAATGGTTAGGGTTAGGGCTTGAGTTATGGTTAGGGTAAGGTTTAGGGCGAGGATTACACTTAGGTTTAGGTTTAGGGTACGGATTAGGGTTTGAGCTAGGATTTTTGCTATAGCTAAGATTAATTTATGGTTTGGTCTATTGTTATGGTCCTGGTTAGTGTAACGGTTAGGGCTATGGTTATCATTAGGGTTAGGGTAATAGGTTTTGATGTCAGGTTAAAGATAGGTTTAGTTTTAGGTTTGCATTAGGTTTAGATTTAGGATTAAGGTTAGCATTTGAGCTAGGGCTAGGGTAGGGCTACTTTTAGGACTAGCATTAGTGTTACATCTTGTGTTAGTGAGAGGTTTAGCTTAGGGATAGGGTTAGATTTAGAGTTAGAGTTTGATATAGGATTAGGGCTAGAGCTAGGGTTAGGGCTAATGTAAAGGCAAGTGATAGGATTGTGGTAAGGGGTAGGGTTAGAACTAGCAATAGGGCTAGTGCGAGAGATAGACTTAGTCTTAGGGCTAGGGTTACGTTATGTTTAGGGCTAAATTAGGGCTAGGATTAGGTCTAGTGTTTGTATTAGGGTTAGGCCTAGTTGAGGCTTAGGTTTATGTTTAGGGATGTGGTTAGGTTTAGGGGAAGGGATGGGGTTAGAGCTAGTTTTATGGCTAGGTCATAGGTTAGAATTTCGTTTAGGGCTAGGGTTATGGTTTGATTTAGTAATAAGGCTAGGTTTAAGGCTAGGATGTGGGCTAGGGTTTGTTTTAGAGTTATGGCAAGAATTAGGGCTAGGGCTAGGGCTAGTGTCAGGTCTAGGCTTACATTAGGGATAGATTGAGGGTTAGATTTATGGCTAGGTCTAGTGTAAGGGTTCAGGTTAGGATAGTGTCAGGTTTAGAGCTAGGGGTATTATTATGGTTAGAATTAAGTTTCAGGTTTGGTTTAGGTTAGGGTTTTCCTTTAGACTTGAATTATCATTAGGGTTTGGTTAGAGTAATGATAGATTTGGGTTTAGGGTTCATGTTAGGTGTAGGGTAATTGATAGTGTTAGTGTTAGAAAAAGGGTTAGGGTTAGGCCTAGTGTTAGCCTTAGGGTTATGGTTGTGCTTAAGGCAAGGGCTAGGGTTAGGTCTAGGGTTATGGTTATTATTAGGGCTAGAGTTAAGGTTAAGCCTACGGTTAGGGTTAGGGTTAGGTTTAGGGTATGGTTTAGAGTTTGAGCTATGGTTAGCACTAGGGCAATGGTTAGTTTTAGGGTTAGGTCTAGGTTATAGTTACGGTTATGGTCAAGGTTAGTGTTAACATTAGGGCTAACGTTATCATTAGTTTTAGGGTATTGGATAGGGTTTGATGTTGTGCTAGGGTTAGGGTTGGGTTAGGTTTAGACTTAAGCTTAGGGTTAGGGATAGGTTTAGTGTTAGGTTTAGGGTAATCGTTTGGGTTTGAGAAAGGGTTAGCTCTGGCAAAGTTTAGGTTTATGGTTATGTCTAGGTTAGGGTTAGGGTAGATTTAGGGTAAGGGCTAGGGTTATTATCAGGGTTAGGGTTAGGGTAATGGATGGGGTTATAGCTAGGGTTAGGGCTAGGGTTATCATTAAGGTTAAAGTTAGAGTTAGAGTAATATGTAGGCTTAGGGCTAGGGTTAGTGATAAGGTTAAGGTTAGGATTAGGGCTAGGGTTAAGGTTATGTTTAGGTTTAGGCCATGGGTTAATGTTAGGGTTTGGTTAAGTTTAAGGGTTCGAGATTGAGGTACTGTTTGGACTAGGATGAGGATTAGGGTTACAGTCAGTGTGAGGGTTAGAGCTAGGTTTAGCATGAGGGCTAGGGTTAGGTTTACAGTAATGGATAGAGTTAAAGTAGGTATTGGCCTATAGTGATGGCTAGTTTCAGGGTTAGTGTTATGGCTAGGTCTAGTGTTAGGGTTATGTTTTTTGTTAGGATAAGTTTAGAGCTAGGGTTTGTGTTAGGGTAAGGTTTCGTGTTCGGTTTAGGGTTAGGTTTATTGTTAGGGCCAGCATTAGGACTAGGGTTTGGTCTAGGGGTAGGATTAGTGTTTGGTTTAGGTTAAGGGTTATTATTAGGGCTAGGACTAAGTTTTTGTTTAGTGCTAGGCCTTAGAGTTATCACTAGATAAAGGATTAAGTGTAGGTCTAAGTCTAGTGTTAGGGTAAGGTTTAGTTATATGGTTACTGCTAGTGCCAATGTTAGGGGTCAGTTTAGTGTTAGGGTCAGGTTTAGACCTATGGTTAGTGTTAGGGTCAGAATAAGGGTCAGGTTTAGGGTTAGAGTTTGGGATAGTGATAGAGCTAGATTGAGGATTAGGTTTAGGACTAGTAATAGAGTAAGGTTTTGCATTAGGCTAAAAATTAGGTTTAGGACTAGGGTACATTTAGGTTTAGAGTTTGGCTTAGGGTAAGGGATAGGGTTAGCACCAGTGTTAAGGCTAGGGTTAGGGTTAGGGTTAGGGCTAGGGTTAGGTTTAGGGTTAGGGTTAAAGCCAGGGTTAGAGCTTGGATTAGGGCTAGACTAGGTTTTGTGTTAGCTTTAGGGCTATGGCTAATGTAAAAACTAGGATCATAATTAGGGCTTGTTTTAGGGTTAGTGTTACGTCTAGGTTTAGTGTTTGGTTAGGTTTAGGGTTAGGGTTATGTTTAGGGTAATTGATAAGTATGGTTAGCGAATATATTAGGGTTAGGCTGAGGGTTAGCATTAGGGTTAGGATTATGGTTAGGGTTAGGGTAATGGATAGGGTTAGAGCTAGGGTTAGGACTAGGGTTATGGTTAGTGTTAGTGTTATGGTTAGTGTAAGGTTTAGGGTGAGTGCAAGGATTAAAGTTAGGGTTAGGTTTAGAGTAAGAGTTAGGGCTTGTTTTAGGTTTAGATTTGGGGTTAAAGCAAGGTTTGGGGCTCACATTAGGGCTAGATTTTGGGTAACATTGGGGCTAGTGTTAAGGGTACAGCTAATGTAAGAACTAGGGTTATGATTAGGGCTAATTTTTGGGTTATGGTTAGGGCTAAGTCTAGTTTTATGCTTAGGTTTAAGTTTAGGGTGATGTTTTGAGGTAGGGTTAGTGTTAGGTTCAGAGTCAGGGTCAGGGTTAGTTTTAGGGTTGGGGATAGGATTCTAATTTTGGGTAGGCTTAGGGCTAGATGTAGATTTAGGATTTGGTTTAGGTTAAGGTTTAGGGTTAGTGCTATGGCTCATGATGTTTTAGGGCTAAGGCTATAGTTAAGTGTAGTTTTATAATTAATGTTAGTATTATTGCTAGTGATAGGGTGAGTTTAGGCTTAAGGGTACATTTAAGTTATGGTTAATTCTAGGGTTAGGGCTATGGCTAGGGTTAGGGCTAAGGTTAGGTCTAGTGTTTGGGTTACAGTATGGGGTCGGGTTAGAACTAGGAATAGATATAGGGCGATAGAGTTAGTATTAAGGCTAGGGTTATGGTTAAGTTAAGGGATAAATTAGGGCTAGGAATATGTCTAGGATTGGTGTTAGGGTTAGGCCTAGTGTTAGGGCTATGTTTGAGATTAGGTTTAGGGTTAGGTGTATGAGAAGGGATGGGGTTATAGCTAGGTTTAGGGCTAGGGCGATAATTAGAATTAGGTTTAGGTCTAGGTTTAGTTTTGTGTTAGAATTAAGGCTAGATTTGGGGTTAGGATGAGGGCTAGTGTTTGTGTTAGTGTTAGAGAAAGTTTTAGGGATAAGAATAATGTCAGGTTTAGGGTTATGTCTAGGGATAGTTGTAGGGTTAGGTTCATGCCTAGGTCTAATGTTAGGTTTAGGGTAAGGCCCAGGTTAAGAGTAAGGTGTATTTTTAGGGTCAGGGTCAGGTTTAGGGTTTGTGTTAGGTTATTTATTAGGTTTAGGGCTCAAATTAGCTTTAGGGTTAGAAATAGGGTTAGGTTTATGGATAGTTTTAGGTTTAGGATTCAGGATAAGATTGGGGTAATTGGTAGGGTTAGGGTTAGTGATAAAGTTAGGGTTAGGTCTAGGGTTAGCATTTGGGTTAGGGTTATTTTTAGGGTAATGAATAGCATTAGAGCTAGGGTTAGGCCTAGGGTTTTGGATAGGATTAGGGCTAGAGTTAGGGTTAGGGTTAGGGCTAGGGCTAGGGTTAGGGTTTGGGTTAGGTTTAGGGTACAGGTAATGTTTTGAGCTAGGGTTAGAGCTAGGGTGAGGGTTAGGTATAGGATTATGTCTAGGGTTAGAATTATTGTTAGGTTTAGTGTTAGGGTCAGGGCTAAGGTTATCTTTAGAGCTAGGTTAATGGATAGGGGTAGATATCAGGTTAGGATTAGGTGTCGTTATAATTTTAGGGTTAGTGTTAGGGTTAGGACTAAGATTATCATTAGAGTTAGGATAATGGATAGGGTTAGATTTCAGGTTATGTTTAGGGGTAGTTTTATGTTTAGGGTTATTGTTAGGGTTTTGGCTAGGGTTAGTGTTAGAGTAAGGGTTAGGGTATTATCTAGGGTTAAGGCTACAATGAGGGTTAGGTTTAGGGTTAGGTCTAGTATTAGGTTTACAATTAGGATTAGAGCTAGGGTTATCATTAGGGTTAAGGTTTGGTTTAGGGTAATGAATAATATTAGAGATAGTATTAGGGCTAGTGTTAAAATTATGATTAGGGCTAGGATTAGAATTAGGTTTAGGGATAGGGCTAGGGTTATGTTTAGGGTTCAGTTTTGGGTTTTATCTAGGGTTAGGTCTAAGGTGAGGCTTAGTGTTAGCGTAAGGGTTAGCCTTAGGATAAGGGATGAGATTAGGGTTAGGTTTACACTTTGGGGTAGATTTAGGCCTGGATTAGGGCTAGGTTTTCTGTTAGGTTTAGAGATAGTTTTAGTGCTATGGTAATGTAAGGGTTATGTTTACAGTTATGGCTAGGTCTAATGTTAGGTTTAGGTTTCGGTTAGGGTCAGTTTTATAGCTAGGGTTAGTGTTAGTGTCAGGGTCTGTGTTTGGATTAGGGATAAGGTTAGGGCTAGAGCCAGAATTAGGATTGGTTAAGTCTAGAGGTAAGGTTAGTGTTTGGCTTAGGTTAATAGTTATCATTAGTGGTAGGGCTAGGTTTTTGTTTAGGTCTTGGTTAAAGATATGTCTAGATTTAGGATTAGGTTTAATCTAGGGCTAGATTTAGGGTTAGGTTTAGATATAGGGTTATGGGTAGGGCTAGTGTTAGGGTTTGGTTTAGGTTCAGGGTAAGAATAAGCATCAGGGTTAGGGTTAGGATTTGGGTTATGGTTATAACAAGAATGAGGGCTAGGGTTAGGAATAGTATTAGGGTTAGGGATTGGGTTAGACTAAGGATTAGTTTTAGGACTAGAGTTAGCATTAGGGTTGGGGTTTGGCTAGGGTACATTATAAGGTTAGTGCTAGGGTTAGAGCTAGGGTTCAGGTTAGGGTTAGGGCTAGTGTTAGGGTTAGGGTGAAAGCTAGGTTTAGGGCTCAGATTTGGGCTAGGTTTTGGTTAGCATTAGGTTTAAAGTTGCAGCTAATATATGATCTAGGTTTATGATTAGAAGTAGTTTTAGAATTAGGGTTAGGACCTGGTCTAGTGTTAGGTGAAAGTTTAGGTTTAGGGTGATGCTTAGAGGTAGGGTTAGTGTTAATGTCTCTGGACAGGTTTAGGGGTAGTTTTAGGGTTAAGATTAGGACTCAAATTAGGGCTAGGCTTAGAGCTAGATATAAGGTTACGGTTTGGTTTAGGTAAAAGTTTAGGGTTAGTGTTATGGCTCAGTTTTGTTTTAGGTCTAATCCTATGGTTCAGGCTAGTTTTAGGATTTTGTGACAGGGTTAGGGCTAGTGTTAGTGTTAGGTTTAGGTGTAGAATTAGGGTTAGATTTAGAGTTAGGTCTAGATCTAGTGTTAGGGCAAGGTGTAAGTTTAGGGCTAGGGTTATACTAGGCTATGGCTAGGAATAAGATTTTGGTAAGTGATAGGGTTAGAATTAGGTCTAGGGCTAGGGCGAGAGTTATAGTTAGTCTTAAAGCTAGGATTAGGGTTAGGTTTAGGATTAGGTCTAGGGTTGGTGTTAGGGTTAGTCCTAGGGTTAAGTGTAGGGCTAGGTTTAGTGTTAGGGTTAGGGTTTGGATTAGGTTTAGGGTAAGCAATGGGGTTATAACTACGTTTAGGGCTAGGGAAAGGGTTAGAATTAGGGTTAGGGTTATGATTAAGGCTACGTTTTGGGCTAGAATGAGAGCTACTGTTCGTGTTAGGGTTAAGGCTAGTATTAGGGCTAGGGCTAATTTCAGGTCTAGGGTTACATTAGAGATAGGTTTCGGTTTATGTTTATGGTTAGGTCTAGTGTAAGGGTTAGATTTAGGGTAAAGGTCAATTTTACAACTATGTGTATTATTAGGGTCAGTCTTTGGCTTAAGGTTTGGTTTAGGTTAAGGTTTAGGTTTAGGGCTCAAATTAGCATTAGACTTAGAGTTACGGTTAGGGTAATGAATAGGCTTAGGACTAGGGATCAGGTTAGTTTTAGGGCAATGGATAGGTTTATTGATTGTGATAGGGTTAGTGTTAAGCCTAGGATTAGCATTAGGTTTAGGATTATGTTTAGGGTAGTGGATAGAATTAAAGGTATGGTTAGGGCTAGGCTTATGGTTAGGATTAGGGTTAGGGTTAGGGTAGTTGATATAATTAAAGCTATGTTTAGGGCTATGGTTAATGTTAGGAATAGGGCTAGTGTTAGTTTGGGGTTTGGGATATGGCTAGGGTTATGTTAAGGGTAAAGGTTAGGCTTTTATCTAGGGTTAGGTCTAAAGCGAGGCTTAGGGTTAGGGTTAGGGCTAGGGTTAGGTTGAGGGTTACATTTAGGGCTATGTTCAGGCCTAAATTTAGGGCTAGGTTTTGTGTTAGTTTAGGCCTAGGGTTAGGGCCATGGTTAAATGGGATAGGGTTAGGATTATTGAAAGCGATAGGATTAGAATGAGTAATAGGGCCAGTGTGAGAGTTGGAGTTATTCTTAGGGCTAGGTTAGGTTTAGGTTTAGGGATAGGGCTAAATTATGGCTACGGTTAGTGTTAGGGCTAGGGTTAGAGCTAGTTTTAGAATTAGCATCAGGGTTAGGGCTAGTTTTAGGCTTAGGCATCGAGTTAGGGTTTGATTTAAAGTTAGGTTTCGATCTAGTGTTAAAGCTAGGGCTAAGGATAGGGCATTTGTGATGAAAAGAATTAGGATTAGAATTTGGGTTACGTTTAGGGTAAGGGATGTTGTTTAGGCTAGGTTTAGGGCTACAGCAAGGGTTAGTATTAGGGTTAGGGCTAGGGTTAGGGTTAGGGTTATGATTAAGGCTAGGTTTATGGCTAGGATGAGGTTTAGGGTTTGTGTTAGGTTTAGGGATAGTATTAGGGCTAGGATAATGTCAGGTCTAGGTTTAAAATTAGGGCTAGATTTAGTGTTAGGTTTATGGCTTGGTCCAGTGTAAAGATTCAGTTTAGGGTAAGATTCAGGTTCATATCTAGGGTTATTTTTAGGGTCAGGGTCAGGGTTATGGTTTGGGTTACATTAGGGTTTAGGTTTAGGGTAATGACAGGGTTAGTTTTAGGGTTTAGGTTTGGTTTAGTGTAATGGATAGGGTTATGGTTAAGCCTAGGGTTAGCTTAAGAGTTAGGGTTATTGTTAGGGAAATGGATAGGTTTAGACCTAAGGTTAGGGCTAGGGTTATATATAGAATTAGGGCTAGTTTTGGCTTAGGGTTAGGTTTAAGTTTAGGGTTAAAACTAGGTTTACTACTCGGCTTAAAGCTAGGATTTGGGTTAAGTTAGGGCTAGGATTAAGGCTATGGATAATGTATGAAGTAGGGTTATGATTAGCACTAGTTATAGGGTTAGGGTTAGGGCTACATCTAGTGTTAGGTTGAGGTTTATGTGATGATGATGTTTAGAGCCAGGGCTAGTGTTAGGGTAAGAGTCAGGGTCAGGGTTAGTTTTTGGGTTAGGTTTAGGACTAGAATTAGGATATGGTTAGGGCTAGGTGGAAGGTTAAGGTTTGGTTTACAATAAGGTTTAGGGTTACGGCTGTGGCTCAGTTTGGTTTTAGGGCTAGGCCTAGTGTTAGGGCTAGTTTTAGGATTAGCATCAGCATTAGGGCTAGTGTTCTGTTTAGGTTTAGACTTAGGTTTAGGGTTAGATTTAGAGTTAGGGTTAGATCTAGGTTTATAGCCAGAGCCATCAATATGGCTAGGATTAGACCAAGGATTAGGGCTAGGATTAAGGTTCTAGTCAGGGATAGGTTTGGAACTAGTTTTAGAGTTAGAGTGAGAGATAGAGTTAGTCTTTGGGCGAGGGTTAGGGTTAGGGTTAGGGATAGGGCTAAATTAGAGCTAAGATTTGGGCTAGGGTTAGTGTTAGGGTTAGGTCTAGGGTTTGGGTTAGGGATAAAATTAAGGCTATGTTTATGGCTAGGATAACAACTAGGGTTTGTGTTAGGTTTAGGGCTAGGATTATGGCTAGGGTTCATATCACGTCTAGGGTTAAGGTTAGGAATAGGTTTAGGGTTAGGTTTATGGCTAGTTCTAGTGTAAGGTTTAGGTAGTGTAAGAGTCAGGTTTATAGCTAGGGGAATTATTAGGGTCACGGTCAGTGTTAGGGTTTGGTTTAGTTTTGAGGTTAGGGTTAGGGCTCGAATTAGCATTCGGGTTAGGGTTAGTGTAATAATTGGATTAGGTTTTCGGTTCAAGGTAGGTTAGGGTAATTGATAGATTTTGGGAAAGTGATAGGCTTAAGGTTAAGCCTAGGGTTAGCATTATGGTAAGGGTTATGTTTAGGGTAATGGATAAAGTTAGAGTTAAGTTTAGGGCTAGGGTTATGGCTAATATTAGGTCTTCTCTTAGGGTTAAGATGAGGGTTGGAACTAGGATTAAGTTTAGGATTATGTTTAGCGCAAGGGTTAGGTTCTGAGCTATGGTTAGGGCTAGGCTGAGAGTTAGGTTTAGAGTTAGGTCTAGGGATAGAATTATGGTAAATTTTGGGTTAGGGTTGGGGTTAGGGTTAGTCCTAGGTTTAGTGTTAGGGTCAGAATAAGGATCAAAGTTAGAGTTAGGGTTTAGGATAATGTTAGAGCTAAAACAAAGACTAGGGTTAGGACTATTAATAGGGTTAGGGTTTTGGTTAGTCTAAAGACTAGAGATAGGTCTAGGGTTATTCTTAGGTTTAGAGCTTTGCTTAGGGTAAGGATTGATTTAGATCTAGGGTTAGGGGTATGGTTAGGGTTAGAGTTAGAGTTAAAACTAGGTTTAGGGCTCGGTTTAGGGCTAGATTTTTGATAGAGTTAGGCCTAGGATTAGTGCAACAGCTAATGTAAGAACTAGGGTTACCATTAGGGTTAGTTTTAGGGTTAGGGTTAGGGGTAGTTTGAGTGCTAGGGTTAGGTTTAAGGTTAAGGTGATATTTATAGCTACAGTTCACAGTTCTTGTTAGGATAGGAGTCAGGGTCAGGGTTAGTTTTAGGGTGAGCCTTAAGACTCGAATTAGGGCTACTGTTAATGTTAGTGTTCGGTTTGAGTTTAGGGCAGTGTTTAGATATAGGGTGAGTGTTAGGATATGAGTCAGGGTCAGGATTAGTTTTTAGGTGAGGGTTAGGACTCAAATTAGGGCTACGTTTAGGTCTAAGTGTAGTGTTAGTGTTTGATTTAAGTTAAGGTTTAGGTATAGGGCTATTGCTTGGTTTGGGTTTACTGCTAGGATTGGGTTAGGACTAGTTTTACAATTATAGTTAGGGTTAGGGCTAGTGTTAGTGTTAGGCTTAGGCTTAGGTTTAAGGTTAGATTTAGAGTTATGGTTAGGGCTGAGACTAAATTTAGGGCAAGTGTAAGGGGTAGTGTTAGGTTTATGGTAGCAGATAGGGATAGAACTATGACTAGGGCTATGGCAAGAGTTAGAGTTAGTCTTAGGGCTAGGGTTAGAATAGGGTTAGAGATAGAGCTAAATTAGGGCTAGGATTAGGGCTATGTTTGTGTTTAGCTTAAGCCTAGTGTTAGGGTTAGGGTTAGGTTTAAATTTACAGTAAGTTATGACATTATTGCTAGGTTTAGAGGTAGGGTGAGGGTTAGAATTAGGGTTAGGTGTAGGGCTAGATTATGATTAAGGTTATGACTAAGGCTAGGTTTAGGACAAGAATGAGGGCTAGGTATGTTTTTAGGGTTAGGTCTAGGATTAGGGCTAGGGCTAATTTCAGGTCCAGAATTGTGGTTGAAAGATATTTTTAGGGTTAGGTTTATGGCTAAGTCTAGCCTAAGGGTTAGGTGTTGGATTATGGTCAAGTTTAGAGCTAGGGGTATTATTAGGGTTAAGGTCTGGGTTAGCATTTGAGATAGGTTAAGGTTTTAATTTTGGCCTTGAATTAGTTTTAGGATTAGGGTTAAAGTAACGATAGGTTTAGATTTAGGATACAGGTTAGGTTTATGGCAATGGAAGGGTTAGGATTCGGGATAGGATTAGGTTTATGCTTAGCGTTATCATTTTGGTTTGGGTTATAGTTATGTTAATGGATAGAGTTAGAGATCAGTTTAAGGCTAAAGTTGTGGTTACAATTAGGGCTAGTGTTGGGGTTAGGTTAGGTTTAAAGCTAGGGTTAGGGCTCTGATTAGGGCTAGGTTTTGGGTTATGTTAAAGCTAGGGTTAGGGTTACAGCTAATGTAATTACTAGGTTTAAAATTAGGGCTGGTTTTAGGCTTTTAGTGCTAGGTATAATGTTAGTTTTAGGTTTACTCTTAGGGTGATGTTTAGAGCTAGAAGTATTAGGATCAGTGTCAGGTTCAGGTTTAGTTTTAGGGTTTGGCTTCCAACTCAAATAAGTCTAGGTTTAGGTCTAGGTGTAAGGTTAGGGTTTGGTTTAGGTTAATGTTTAGGGTTAGAGCTACGGCTCTGTTTTGTTTTAGGGCTAGCACTAGCATTAGGGCTCATTTTAGTAATAGTGTTATGGTTTGGGCTAGTGTTAGGTTTAGGCTTAGGCTTTGGTTTAGGGCTCGTTTTAGAGTTACATTTTGCCTAAGGTTAGTGCTAGCGATAAGGATAGAGAAAAGGTTAGCACTAGGGTTAGGGTTACAGTAAGGGATAGGGTTAGAATGAGTGATAGGGCTAGTATAAGAGAGTTAGTCTTAGGGCTAGGGTTAGGGTTAGATTTAGGGATAGGGCTAAATTATAGCTAGGGTTATGCTAGGGCTAGGGTTAGGGCTAGTTTTAGGATTAGGCTTAGGCATCGAATTAGGATTAGATTTAGAGTTAGATTTTGATCTAGGGTTAGTGCTAGGGCTAAGAATAAGGCAAGGGTTACCCCTAGGGTTAGGGTTTGAGTTAGGGTTTAAGGAAGGGTAAAGGATGTGGTTATAGCTAGGATTAGGGTTAGGGAGAGGGTTAGTATTAGGGTTTGAACTAGGGTTAGGTTTAGGGTTATGATTAAGGCTATGTTTTGGGCTACGATGAGGACTAGGATTTGTTTTAGGGTTAGGGATAGTATTAGGGCTATGGCTAATGTCAGGTCTAGGGTTTTATTTAGGGATAGATTTAGTGTTAGGTTTATGGCTTGATCCAGTTTAAGGGTTAGGTTTTTGGTTAGGGTCAGTTTTAGATCTAGGGTTATTTTTAGAATCAGGGTCAGGATTAGGCTTTGGATTAAGTTAGTGTTTATGTGCAGGGCTCAAATTAGTGTTAGATTTAGGGTTAGGGTAATGACAGTGTTAAGTTTAGGGTTTAGGTTTGGTTTAGTGTAATGTATAGGGTTAGGGTTAGGCCTAGGGTTATCAGAAGGGTTAGGGTTATTGTTAGGGTAATGGATAGAGTTAGCCCTAAGGTTAGGGCTAGGGTTAAGATAGGATTAGGGCTAGTATTTGGGTTAGGGTTAGGTTGAATTTTAGGGTTAAAGTTAGATTTAGGGCTAAGATTAAGACTAGGTTTTGGGTTGGGTTAGGGCTAGGGTTAAGGCTACCGCTAATGTATGAAGTAGGTTTATGATTACAGCTAGTTATAGGTTTAGAGTTAGGTCTAGATCTAATGTTAAGGTTTGGATTACAGTGATGATGATGTTTAGAGCCAGGGTTATTGTTAGGGTCAGAATCAGGGTCAGAGTTAGTTTTTGAGTTAGGATTAGACTATAATTAGGGATAGGGTTAGGGCTAAGTGTAGGGTTAGGATTTGGTTTAGGTTAAGGATTAACGTTAGGGCTATGACTTGGTTTTGTTTTAGGGCTAGGGGTAGAGTTAGGGCTAGTTTTATGATTAGTCTTATGGTTAGGGCTAGTGTAAGTGTGAGATTTAGGCTTAGGTTAAGGATTAGGGATAAGAGTAGAGTTATGGTTGGGTTTAGTCTTAGAGTTAGGGTTAAATTTAGAATTAGGTTTAGATCTAGGTTTTGTGATAGTCCTAAGTATTAGGTAGGGCTACGTTTAGGGCTAGGTATATGGTGATGATAAGGGATAGAGTTTAGAACTAGGTATAGGGCTGGTGTGAGAGTTAGAGCTAGTCTTAGGGCTAGGGTTAGGGTTAGGGATAGGGCTAAATTAGGGCTTGGTTTAGGGCTAGTGTTAGTGTTAGAGTTAGGCCTAGGCTTAGGTCTAGGGTTAGTGTTAGGTATAGGGTTAGGTTAGGTTTAGGGTAAGGGATGGGAATATAGCTAGATCTAGGACAAAGGTGAGAATTAGGGTTAAGGTTAATATTAGTGTTAGGCTTATGATTAAGGTGAGGTTCCTTGCTAGGATGTGGGCTAAATTTTGTATTAGGTTTAGGGCTAGATTAAAGCTAGTGCTAATGTCAGGTCTAGGGTATGGCTAGGGATATTTTTAAGGTTAGTTTTATGGCTAGGTCTATTGTAAAGGTTAGGGTTCTTTTTAGGGTCAGGTTTAGATCTATGGGTATTATTAGAATCAGGGTCACGTTTAGGGTTGGAGTTAGGTTAAGGTTTTGGTTTAGGGCTCAAATTAGTCTTATATTTAGGGAATGGGTAATGACACAGGATTAGCGTTCAGGTTAGGTTTAGGTTAATAGATAGGATTAAGGCTAGTGCTAGGATTAGGGTTCCGCCTAGGGTTAGTATAAAGATTATAGTTATCTTAGGGTAAGGAATAGGGTTAGAGCTAGGGTTAGGGCTAGGTTTATGGTTAGGATTAGGTCTAGGGTTAGGCTTAGGTTTATAGTTAGGGCTAGGATTATTGTTAGGGTTAGCTTTAGGGTTAAAGCTAAAGTAGGTCTTGGATTACGGCTAGGTTTTGCAATAGGTTAGGGCTATGGCTAATGTAAGAATGAATGTAATGATTAAGACTAGTTTTATGGTTAATGTTAGGGCTAGGTGTTGTTTTAGGGTTAGTTTTAGGATTAGGGTGAAATTTAGAGCTAGGGTTAGTGTTAGTGTCAGGGACAGTGTTCGGGTAGGGTAATGGTTAGGGTTAAAGCCAGAATTAGGACTAGGGTTAGGTCTAGAGGTAGGGTTAGAGTTTGGGTTAGGTTAAGGGTTATTGTTAAGACTAGGTCTAGTTTGCGTTTAGGTCTAGAGCTATAGTTATGGCTAGATTAATATTAGGTTTAGGTCTAGGGCTAGTGTTAAGGTTAGGTTTAGGTATAAGGTTACCATTAGGGCTAGAGTTAGGGTTCGGTTTAGGGTTAGGTTTAGATTTAGACCTAAGATTAGTGTTAGCGTCAGAATAATGGTCAGAGATGGGGTTAGGGTTTGGGTTATGGCTAGATCTAGAATGAAGGCTAGGGTTAGGACTAGTTATAGATTTAGATTTTGGTTAGGTTGAGGATTAGTGCTAAGAATACAGTTAGCATTAGGGTGAGGGTTTGGCTTAGGGTAAGCGATAGGGTTAGAGCTAAGGTTAGGACTAGGGTTAGAGTTAGGTTCAGGTTTAAAGCTCGTGTTAGGGCTTGATTAGGGCTAGTTTTGTAATAGAGTTAGGACTAGTGTTATGATTATGGCTATTGTAAGAATTAGGGTTACAATTAGGGTTAGTTTTCAGGTTAAGTTTAGGGCTACACCTAGTGTTAGGGTGAGGTTTAAGGTTAGGGTGATGTTTAGAGCTAGCTTTAGTGTTTGGATATGAGTCAGGATCATGGTTAGATTTTGGTTATTGTAAGGTTTCAAATTAGGGCTAGGGTTAGGGCTTGTGTAGGTTTAGGCTTTGGTGTATGGTAAGGGTTAGTGTTATGGGTATGGCTCAGTTTTGTTTCAGGGCTAGGGCTAGGGTTAGGGCTAATTTTAGGAAAAGCATTAGTGTTAGAGCTAATTTAAGGGTTAGGCTGAGGCCTCAGTTTAGGGTTAGTTTTAGAGATAGGTTAGTGCAAGGGCTAAGGATTATGACTAGGGTTAGGGCTTGGGTTAGGATTATGGTAAGGGATAGGGTAAGTTTCAGAGATAGGTTTCTATCTAGAATTAGTGCTAGGGCAAGGGTTATGCCTAGGGTTAGAGCTTGGGTTAGGGTTACGGTAAGGTATAGGGTTAGAAGTAGGGATAGATCTTGTGTGAGAATTATAGTTAGTCTTAATTCTAGGGTAAGGGTTAGGGTTAGGAATAGGGCTATATTAGGGCTAGAAGTAGGGCTAGGTTTAATATTAGGGTTAGGGCTAGAGTTAGGCTTATAATTATGGCTAGGGCTAGGGTTAGGGTTAGCGTAAGGGTTAGAGTTTAAGCTACAGTTAGGGCTAGGGGGAGTGTTAGGTTTAGTGTCAGGTCTAGGTTAGGGTTATGTGTATGTTTAGGGTTAGGGTTGAGGTTAGGGCTAGGGTTTTCATTAGGGTTAGACTTAGTTTTAGATTAATGTATGGATTAGATGTAAGATTAGTCTTAGGGTTAAGTTTAGGTTATGGTTAAATTTAGGTTCAGTGATAGGTTTAGTTTTGATTTATGATAAGGTTTAGGGTTAAGTTATGGCAAGGTTTAGGTTTAGGTTTAAGTCGAGGGTTAGGTTTATGATTAGGGTTGGGGATAGGATTAGGTTTAGGGCTAGGGTTACTATTAGGGTTAGGGTTAGGGTAATGTTAGGTTTAGAGCTGGGGTTAGTACTATGGTTAAGTTTAAGATTAGGGTTAGGGTTAGGTTTATGTTTACAAATAGAGCTAGAGTTATGTTTAGGCTAAGGGTTATTTCTAAGGAGAGCGTTAGGTTTATGGCTACATTTAGGATTATGGTTATGCTTAGGGTAGGATTAGCCCTCAGAATAGGGCTAGGTTTTGTGTTAGGTTTAGGCCCAGGGTTAAGGCTATGTTTAATGTAAGATCTAGTGTTCTGATTAGAGCTAATTTTAGGGTTAGGGTTATTCCTATGTCTAGTGTTAGGTTTAGGTTTTGGGTTAGGTTCAGGTTTAGAGCTAGGTTTAGTGTTAGTGTTAGGGTCAGTATTCAGGTTAGAGTTAGGTTTAGTGTGAAAGCCAGAATTGGAACCAGGTTTGGGTCTAGGGATAAGGTTAGTGTGCACTTTAGGTTAAGAATTATGTTGGGACTAGGGCTCAGGGTTTTTTTAGGTCTAGGTCTAGAGTTATGGCTATATTTAGGATTAGGCTTAGGTCTAGGGCTAGTGTTAGGCTTAGGTTTAGGAATAAGCTTACTTGTAGGGCTAGTTTTAGGGTCTGGTTTAGGGTTTGGGTCAGATTTAGACTAAGGGTCTGTGTTAGGGTAATGATTTGAGTTAGGGTTAGAGCTAGAATGAGGGCTAGGTTTAGGACTAGTAATAGGGTTAGGGTTTGGATTAGGCTATTGGTTAGTATTAGGGCTACGGTTATCATTATAGATAGGGTCTGGCTTAGGGTAAGTGATAGAGTTAGAGCTAGGGTTAGGCTAGGGTTAGGGTTAGGGTTAGGGTGAGGGCTAAGTTTAGGTTTAGATATACATCTAGGTTTAGGACTCAGATTAGGGCTAGTTTTTCTGTTACATTTAGGGCTAGGGTTAGGGCTATGGCTAATATAAGAACTAAGGTTATAATTAGAGTTAATATTTGGTCTAGATCTAGTGTTAGTGCTATCTTTTGGGTTAGTGTGACATTTAGAATTAAGGTTAGTGTTAGAATATATGTCAGGGTCAGAGTTAATTTTATGACTAGGACATGAATTAGAGCTAGAAGGTTATGGCTAGGTTTAGGGTAGGGTTTGGTTTAGGTTAACATTTAAGGTTAGGACAATGGCTCTGTTTTGTTTAAGGGATAAGGCTAGGGTTATGGCTAGCTTTAGGATTAGTGATAGTGTTAGGTCTAGTGGTAGATTGAGGGTTAGGCTTAAGTTTAGGGTCAAATGTATAGTTATGCTTAGATCTAGGGTCGGGTCTTGGGCTAGGGTTAGGGTTAAGGTTAGGGCTTGTGTTAGGTTTATTGTAATGGATAGGGTTAGAAGTAGAAATAGGTCTAGGGAGAGAGTTAGAGTTAGTCTTAGGCCAAGGTTAGGGGTAGAGTTAGGGTTAGGGCTAAATTAGGGCTAGTATTAGTGCTAGGGTTAGTGTTAGGGTTAGGCCTATGGTTAGGGATAGAGATATGATTAGTGTTAGGGTTAGGGCTAGTGATAGGGTTAGGGGAAAGGATGGGGTTATACCTAAGTTCAAGTCTAGGGCGAGGGTTAAAATTAGAGATAGGGATAGAGTTAAGATTTGGGTTAGGATTAAGGCTAGGTAAAGGCCTAAGATGAGGACTAGTGTTTGTTTTAGTGTTAGGGCTAGGATTAGGGCTGGGGATAATGTCAGGTCTGGGTTCATGGTTATAGTTATTTTTAGGGTTAGGTTATGGCTAGGTCTAGTGTAATGGTTAGGTTTATGTTAAGGGTCAGGTTTAAAGATAGGTGTATTATTAGGGTCAGGGTTCGAGTAGGGTTTGGTTTAGGTTAAGATTTAGGGTTAAGGCTTAAATTAGCATTAGGGATAGGGTTAGAGTTCGGGTTAGGGTAATTGATAGGGTTAGGTTTAAGGTTCAGTTTAGGCTGAATAGGGTTACTGTTAACAATAGTGTTAGCATTAGGCCTAGGTTTAGCTTTTGGGTTAGGCTTATCTTTAGGGTAATGGATAGGGTTCAAACTAAGGTTAGGGCTAGGGTTAAGGTTAGAATTAGGACTAGGGTTCGGGTTAGGCCTAGAGTTTGTGTCAGGGTTAGGTTTGGGGTAAGTGTTAGCATTTGAGCTAGGATTAAGGCTAGTGTGAGGGTTAGGGTTAGAGTCAAGGCTAAAATTAGGGTTAAGGTTAGGGTTATATTTAGATTAAGGTTAGAGTTTGAGCTAGAATTAGGGTTAGGGCGAGGGTTAGGGTTAGGGTTAGGTCTAGGCTTCTTGTTAGGGTTACAATAAGGGCTAGGTTTAGGGCTAGGATAAGGGCTATGTTTTGTGTGATGTTTATGGCTAGCATTAGGGCTATGGGTAATGTAAGAGCTAGTGATACAGTTATGGTTTGTTTTAGGGTTAGGGTTATGGATAAGTCTAGTATTCTATTTAGGTTTTGGGTTAGGATAAGATTTAGAGCTAGGGTTTGTTTTAGGGTAATGGTCATTGTTTGGGTTAGGGTTAGGTTTAGGGTGAGGGCCAGATTTAGGACTAGTGTTGGGTCTAGGCAACGTTAGGTTAATAGTTATTGTTAGGGCTAGTGCTAGGTTTTGTTTAGGGCTAAGGCTAGATTTATGACTCTATTTAGGATTATATTTGGCCTAGTGCTAGTGTTACTGTTAAATTTAGGTATAGGCTTACCAGTAGGAATAGGGTTAGGGTTTGCTTTATGGTAATGTCAGGTTTAGATGTGGGTTTAGGGTTAGGGTCAGAGTAAGTGTCAGGGTTAGAGTTAAGGTTAGAGCTAGAATGAGGGCTAGGGTTAGGACTAGTAATAGAGATAGGGTTTGAGGTAGGCTAAGGATTATGGTTAGGACTATATATAGGACGAGGGTATCATTAAGGTGAGGTTTTGGCTTAGGGTAAGAGATAGGGTTAAAGGTAGAGTTAAGGATAGGGTTAGGTTTAGGGTTAAACCTATGTTTAGGGCTTGGAATAGGGCTAGGATTTGTATTAGCATTAGGGCTACAGCTAATGAAAGAACTAGGATTCTGATTAGGGCTAGTTCTAGGGTTAGCGTTAGGTCAATGTTTAGAGCTAGGGTTACTGTTAGGGTCTGAGTAAGGGTCAGGGTTACTTCTAGGGTTAGGATTCAGACTCAAATTAGGGCTATGTTTAGGGCTAGGTGTTGGGTTAGGGTTTGGTTTAAGTTAAGGGTTAGGGTTAGGGTTATGGCTTGATTTTGTTTTAGGGCTAGGGTACTGTTAGGGCTAGTTTTCCAATTAGCATTAGGGTTAAGGCTAGTGTTAGAGTGAACTTTAGGCTAAAGGTTACGGTTAGATCCAGGTTTAGGGTTAGGGTGAAGGTTAGGGCTAGCATTGGGGGTAGGCATAGGAATAGGGTTTGAGTTATGGTAATGGATAGGTTTAGGATTAGGGATAGGGATAGAGCGAGAGTTAGAGTTAGTCTTAGGGCTAGGGACAGTGTTAGGTTTAGGGTTAGGGCTAAATTAGGGCTAGATTAGAGCTATGGTTAGTGGTAGGTTTAGGCATAGGGTTAGGGTTAACGTTATGGTTAGGGTAAGGTATGATGTTACAGCTTCATTTATGGCTAGGGAAAAGCATAAAATTAGAGTTAGGGCTAGGGTTAATGTTAAGATTAGTATTAAAGCTAGGCTTAGGTATAGAATTAGGGCTAGGATTTGTGTAAGGGTTAGGGATAGGATTACAGATAGGGCTAATGACAGGTCTAGGTTTATGGTTAGGGATAGTTTTAATGTAAGGATTATGGCCAGATCTATTTTAAGTGTTAGGTTGAAGGTTAGGTTCAGGTTTACTGCTAGGGGTATTATTAGGGTCAGAGTCAGGTTTAGGGTATGTGTTAGGTTAAGGATTAGGCTTAGGGCTCAAATTAGCTTTAGGGTTAGTGTAGGGTTAGGGTAATGGATATGGTTAAATTTAGGGTTAAGGTTAGATTTAGAGTAATAACCAGGTATGGGTAAGGAATAGGGTTAGGTTTAGGCCTAGGGATAGAATTTGGTTAGAGTTATGGTTAGGGTAATAGATTGGATTACAGCTACAGTTAGGACTAGGGTTATGGTTAGGTTAGAGCAATGGTTAGGGTTAGGCCTAAGGTTAGAATTTTGTTAGGGTTATGGTTAGGGTAATGGATAAATTACAGCTAGGGATAGGGCTAGGATTATGGTTAGAATTAGGGCTATGGTTTGGATTAGATTTCGGGTTAGGACAAGTTTTAGCTTTATGGTTAGGTTTAGGTTAAGTTTTAGGGCTAGGGTTAGGTTTAGAGCTAGGGTTAAAGCTAGGGTTAGGGCTCTGATTAGGTATAGGTTTTGAGTTATGTTAGGGTTATTTAGGTCTAGGGCTAATGTTAGAACTAGGGTTATGATTAGGGCTAGTGTTAAGTTTAGCATTATGTCTAAATCTTGTGTGTAGATTAGGTTTAGGTTTAGTGTGATGATTAGAGATAGGGTTAGTATTAC
Organism: Marmota flaviventris; assembly: GCF_047511675.1. NCBI lineage: Eukaryota > Metazoa > Chordata > Mammalia > Rodentia > Sciuridae > Marmota > Marmota flaviventris. Next base: position 75,137,586 of record NC_092511.1, on the reverse strand, counting down.
TGTCAGAGTCAGGATCAGTGTTACTGATCAGTTAGGGATAGACTCAAATTAGGGCTAGAGTTAAGGCTAGGTGTAGGGTTAGGGTTTCTGTAAGTGTTAGGGTAAGAATTAGGGATAGCTCTAATGTCAAGCCTATGATTGTGGTTTGGTTAGGGTTAGGGTTAGGGCTTTGTCAAAGTTTCGTTTTACAGCTAGGGCTATTTTTAGGATTAGTGATAGTGTTAGTGCTAGTGGTATGGTGTGTTTTAGGCTTAGATTTATTGTTATGGTTAGATCTAAGTTTAGGGCTATGGCTATGTTTAGGGCTAAGTTTAGGGCTAGTGTTAGGGTTATTAATGGATAGAGTTAGAACTAGAAATAGGGCTAGGGTGAGAGTTAGAGTTAGTCTTAGGGCTTTAGGGTTAGGTTTAGGTTTAGGTTTAGGGCTAAATTAGGTCTAGATTTAGGACTTGGGTTAGGGGAAGGGATGGGGTTATAGCTAGGTTTAGGGCTAGGGTGAGGGTTAGAATTATGGTTAGGGCTAGGGTTAAGATTAAGGGTATATTTAAGGCTAGAATGAGGGTTTGTGTTAGGGCTAGGGCTAGGATTAGGGATAGGGCTAATGTCAGGTCTAGATTTATGGTTAGTGTTAGATTTAAGTTATGGCTAAGTCTAGTGTAAGGGTTAGGTTTAGGTAAGGGTCAGGTTTAAAGCTAGATGTATTATTATTAGGGTCAGAGTCCAGGTAGGGTTTTGTTTAAGTTAAGTTTTAGGGTTAAGGATTGAATTAGCTTTAGGGTTAGTGTTACAGACAGGGTAATGGATAGGATTAGGTTTAGGGTTCAGGTTAGATTTAGAGTAATGGATAGGGTTCTTGTTAGCGATAGGGTTAGCATTATGCCTAGGGTTAGCATATGAGTTAGGCTCATCTTTAGGGTAATGGATAGTGTTAGAGTTAAGGTTAGGACTAGGGATAAGGTTATGATTACCTAGGGTTAGGGTGAGACCTAGGGTTAGTTTCAGGGATAGTTTTAGTTTAAGTATTAGCATTTGAACTAGGGTTATGTCTTGGGCAAGGGTTAGGTTTAGAGTCAGGTCTAGGGTTAGTGTTAGGGTTATGTTTAGGGTAGGGGTTAGAGTTTGAGCTAGGTTTAGGGCTCGGGTGAGGGTAGTAATAGACTTAGGTCTAGGGTTATGGTTAGGGTTATGATTTGGGATAGGTTTAGGGCTAGGATAAGGGCTAGGTTTTGTGTGAGATTTAGGGCTAACATTAGTGCTATGGGAAATATAAGATTTAGGAATATGTTTATGGCTAGTTTTAGGGTCAGGGTTATGCATATGTCTAGTGTTAGGGTTTGGTTTTGGGTTAGGATAAGTTTTAGAGCTAGAGTTTGCTTAGGATTAAGGGTCATTGTTCAGAATAGGGTTAGATTTGGTGTGAGTGCCAGAATTACAACTAGCGTTGGGTCTAGGGATAGGGTTAGTCTTTAAGTTAGGTTATTGGTTATTGTTAGAGCTAGTGCTAGGTTTTTGTTTAGGACTAGGGCTAGATTTATGACTATATTTAGGATTAGATTTCATCTAGTGCTAGTTCCTGTTAGGTTTAAGTATAGGTTTACAGGTATGGGAAGTGTTAGGATTTGGTTTAGTGTTAGGGTCAGGTTTAGACTTAGGGTTAGTGTTAGGGTCAAGATAAGGCTCACGGTTAGGGTTAGGTATAGAGCTAGAATGAGGGATAGGATAGGACTAGTAATAGAGTTTGTGTTTGAGGTAGGCTACATATTAAGTTTAGGACTAGGGTAGCATTAGAGTGAGGGTTTGGCTTAGGGAAAGAGATAGGGTTAAAGATAGGGTTAGAGTTAGGGTTAGAGTTAAAAAAATAGAGTTAGGTCTTGGATTCGGGCAAGGATTGTTTTATCATTAGGGCTATGATAAGAACTAATGATAAAGGCTAATGAAAGAACTAGGTTTCTGCTTAGGGTTAGTTCTAGGGTTAGCATTAGGGCAATGTTTAGAGCTAGGGTTAGTGTTAGGGGCTGAGTCAGTGTCAGGGTTATTTCTAGGTTTAGGGTTAGGACTCAAATCAGGGTTAGGTTTAGGTCTAGGTGTAGCTTTAGGGTTTGGTTTAGGTTAAAGGTTAGGGTTATGGCTCAGGTTTGTTTTAGGGTTAGGGTAGACTTAGGGCTAGTTTTCCAATTAGCATTAGGGTTAGGGCTAGTGTTAGGGTGAGGTTTATACATAATTTTAGTTTTCATCCAGGGTTAAACCTTGGGCGAAGGTTAGGGCTAAGTTTGGGGCTAGGGATAGGCTAGCTTTTGGGTTATGGTAAGGAATAGGTTTAGAACTAGGGATAAGGCTAGAGCGAGAGTTAGAGTTAGTCTTAGGGATAGAGATAGGGTTAGGTTTACTATTAGGGCTAAATTAGGGCTAGGAATATTGCTAAGTTTAGTGTTAGATTTAGGCCTATGTTTAGGGCTAGGGTTAGGTTTAGCATTAGGGTTAGGGTAAGGTATGATGTTACAGCTATGTTTAGTGCTAGGACAAGAGACAAAATTAGGGTTAGGGCTAGGGTTAAAATTAGGGTTGGGGTTAAGGATAGGCTTAGAACTAGGATTAGGTCTATGAATAGGGCTAAAGTCAGGTCTAGGGTTAAGGTTAGGCTAGGGTTAAGGATAGGGCTATGGCTATGGCTCAGTTTTGTTTTAGAAATAGGCCAAGGTTTAGGGCTAGTTTTATGATTAGTGATAGTGTTAGGGCTAGTGGTAGGGTGAAGTTTTGGATTAGACTTATTGTTATGGTTAGATTTAGGTTTAGGGCTATGGCTAGGGTTAAGGCAAAGGTTAGGGATATTGTAAAGGTTATGGTAATGGATAGGGTTAGAACTAGAAATAGAGCTTAGGGTGAGAGTTTGAGTTAGTCTTTGGGCTAGGGTTAGGGGTAGGTTTAGTGTTAGGGCTAAATTAGGGCTAGGATTAGCGCTAGGGTTAGTGTTAGGGTTAGACCTAGGGTTAGGGTTAGTGTTAGTGTTATGGTTAGGATTAGGTTAACGGGAAGGGATAGGGTTATAGCTAGCTTTAAGTCTATGATGAGGGTTACAATTAGGGTTAGGAGTATGGTAAGGGTTTGGGTTAGGATTCAGGCTAGGTTTAGGGTTAAGCTGAGGGTTTTTGTTTGGGTTAGGGCTAGGACTAGGGATAGAACTTATGTTTGGTCTAGGTTTATGTTTAGTATTAGTTTTAGTGTTAGGTTATAGATATGTCTAGTATAAGGATTAGGTTTAGGGTAGGGGTCTGGTTTAGAGCTAGGTGTATTATTAGGGTCAGGGTTAAGGATTGAATTAGTTTTAGGGTTATGGTTCCGGATAGGGTAATGGAAAGGATTAGGTTTATGGTTAGATTTAGAGTTAGGGTTAGATCTAGGGTTAGGGCTAGAGCTAGGGCTAGGGTTATGGTGAGGGTTAGGGTTATGGTAACGAATATGTTTAGAAGTAGGGATACAGCTAGGGTGAGAATTAGAGTTAGTCACAGTAGTAGTCTTAGGGTTAGCATTAGGGTTAGAACTAAATTAGGGCTAGGATTATAGCTAGCGTTAGGGCTAGGGTTAGGGCTAAATTGGGGCTAGGATTAGGACTAGGGTTAGTATTAGAGTTAGGTCTAAATTAGGTCTATGATTAGGGCTAGAGTTAGGGTTAGGGTGAGAGCTAAATTAGGGCTACAATTAGGGCTATTGTTAGTGTTGGGGTTAGGGCTACATTAGGGCTAGTATTAAGGCTTGGGTTAGTGTTAGGGTTAGACTAATGGGTTGGGCTAGAGTTAGGGTTAGCATTGGTCTTAAGGTAAAGTTTAGGAGAATGGGTGGGGTTATAGCTATCTTTAGGGATAGGGTGAGTGTTAGAATAAGGATTAGGCCTAGGGTTATGTTTCAGTTTTGTATTAAGGCTAGGTTTAGGACTAGGTTAAAGGCTAGGGTTTCTGTTAGGGTTATGACTAGGACCAGGTCTAGGGCTAATATCAGTTCTAGTGTTAACATTAAAAATTGTTTTAGGGTTAGGTTATGGCTAGGTCTAGTGTAAGATTTAGGTTTAAGTTAAAGGTCAGCTTTAGGGCTAGGGTTATTATTAGGGCCAGGGTCAGGGTCAGGGTCAGGTTTAGCATTTGGTTTAGCTAAAGGTTTAGGGTTAACGCTTGAATTACCATTAGGGTTTGGTTTAATATTAGAGTAATATAAGGTTTAGTTTAGGTTTAAGTTAAGGTTTAGGGTAATGGATGAGTTAGGTTTAGCAATCGGGTTAGGTTTACCATTAGGTTAAGGGTTATGTTTAGTGTGATGGATAGGTTTAGATCTAGGGTTAGGGCTAGGTTATGGTTTGGATTAATTCTAGCATTAAGGCTAGGTTTAGGGATAGGGTTAGGGTGTGATTTAGGGTAAGTTTTAGGGTTAGGGTAAGTGTTAATTTTAGGGCGAGGGTTATAGTTAGGTTAGGGTAAGGGTTAGTGTTTGAGCTAAGGTTAGGGATAGGGTGAGGGTTAGGTTTAGGTCTAGGTTTACATTTATGGTTAGGGTTAGGTTTAGTGTTAGGGATGGGGTTTTAATTAGGGTTAGAGTTAGGATTAGAGTAATGGATATGGTTAGAGCTAAAGTTCAGGCTAGGTTTAACATTAGGATTATGGATATTTTTAGGGATAGTTTTTCGCATAGAGCTAGGGTGATGTTTAGTGTAAAGGTTGGGCTTTGAGCTAGTTAAGTGTAAGGTGAGGCTTAGCTTAGGGCTAGGTTTAGGGCTAGGGTTAGGCCAAGGGTTATTCTTACAACTATATTTAGGCCTAGAATTAGGGCTAGGTTTTATGTTAGGTTTAGGGCTAGGGTTAGGACTATGGTTAATTTAAGAGCTAGGGTTATGTTTAGGACTAGTTTTAGGGTTAGGGTTTTGGCTAGGTCTAGTGTTAGGTCTAGGTTTTTGAGTTAGTGTCATGTTTAAAGCTAGGCTCAGTGTTACAATTAGGGTCAGTTTTCACAATAGGGTTAGTGTTAGGGTTAGAGCCAGAATTAGGACTAGGCTTAGGTCTAGGGGTAGAGTAAGTGTTCAGTTTAGGTTAAGGGTTATTGTTACTGCTAGAGCTAGTTTTTTGTTTAGGTCTAGGGCTAGAGTTATAGCTATATTTAGGATTAGCTTTGGGTCTAGGTGTAGTGTTAGGCTTACATATAGGTATAGGGTTACCAGTAGGGTTAGTGTTAAGGTATGGTTTAGGGTTAGGGTCAGGTTTAGACCTAGGGTTACTGTTAGGGTCAGATGAGGGTCGGGGTTAGGTTTAGAGGTAGAATGAGGGCTAGAGTTAAGACTAGTGGCATGGTTAGAGTTTAGGTTAGGCTAAGGATTAGGATTAGGACTAGGGTTAGCATTTGGGTTAGGGTTTGGCTTAGTGTAAGGAATAGGGTTAGAGTTAGGGTTAGGGCTAGTGTAGGGTTAGGGTTAGGGCTAGTATTACAGTTAAAGCTAGGATTAGGGCTTGGATTAGGTGTAGAATTTGTGTTAGGGTTAGGGCTACCATTAGGACAATGACTAAAGTATGAACTAGGGTTATGATTAAGGCTAGTTTTAGGGTTAGGTTAAGGCTAGATATAGTGCTAGGGTTAATTTTAGGGTAGGGTGATGTTTAGAGCTAGGATTAGTGTTAGGGTCAGTGTCAGGGTCAGAGTTAGTTTTAGAGTTAGTTTTAGGGTTAGTTGTAGGGTTAGGGTTTGATTTAGGTTAAGGGTTAAGATTAGGGCTGTGGTTTGGTTTTGGTTTATGGCTAGGGCTAGGGATATGGCACGTTCTTTGATTAGCATTATGCTTAGGGGTAGTGTTAGGGTTTGGTTTAGGCTTATTTTTACAGTTAAATTTAGAGTTAGGTTTAGATTTAGACTTAGGCTTAAGTCTAGGATTAGGATTAAGGCTAAGGATAGAACTAGGGCTAGGGCTAGGGCAAGAGTTAGAGTTAGTCTTATGGCCAGTTTTAGTGTTAGAAGAGGATTAAATAAAGGCTAGGATTAGCACTAGGCTTTGTTTTAGGACTAGGTTTAGGGTGAGGGTTAGTGTTAGGTTTAGGGTTATGGTTAATTTTGGGGTATAGGATGAGGTTATTGGTAGGTTTAGGGCTAGGGTGAGAAATAGAATTAGGGTTAGGGCTTGGGTTATGATCCGCACTAGGATTAAGCCTATGTTTAGGGCTAGGATTATGGCTAGGGCTAGTTTCAGGACTAGTGTTATGGTTAAAAAAAGTTTTAGGTTTAAGTTTATGTCTATGTTAGTGTAAGGTTTAGGTATAGGGTTAGGATCAGGTTTAGAGCTAAGGGTACTCTTAGGGTCAGGCTTGCAATTACTGTTTTGGATAGGTAAAGGTTTAATGTTAGGGCTCGAATTAGCATTAATGTTAGGATTAGGGTAAAGATAATGTTAGGTTTAATTTTCAGGTTAGGTTTAGGGTAGTGGATAGGGTTAGGATTAGGGATACAGTTAAGTTTAGGCCCAGGTTTAGCATTAGGGTTAGGGTTATGGTTAGGGTAATGTATAGGGCTAGAGATAGGGGTACAGCTAGGGTTATTGTTATGATTATTGTAGGGGTAGGCTTAGGGTTAGTGTTAGGGTTACATTTAGGGCTACAGCTAGGATTATAGTTATGATTAGTGATAGGGTTAGGGGTAGGGGTAAATCTATTGATAGTATTCGGAATAAGGCTAGGTTTTGGTTTAAGTTAAGGCTAGGTTTAGGGTACCGGCTAATGTAAGTACCTGGGTTGTGATTAGGACTAATTTTAGACTTAGGGTTAGGTCTAGGTCTACAGGTAGGTTTAGGTATATGGTTAGGGTGATGTTTAGATCTAGGGTCAGTGTTAATGTCAGAATCAGGGTCATGGTTAGTTTTAGGGTTAGGCTTAAAACTGGAATTATGGCTACAGTTATGGCTAAGTTTAGGTTAGGGCTTAGTTTTTATTAAGGGTTAGGTTTAGGGCTATGGCTTTGTTTTGTTTAGGCCTAGGGTTAGTGCTAGTTTTAGGGTTAGCCTTAGGGTTAGGGCTAATGTTAGGTTTAGGTTTAGGCTAAGGGTTAGGTTTAGATTTAGATTTAGAGTTAAGGTTAGATCTAGGGTTGCTGGTAGGGCTAGTGTTAGACCTATGGTTTGGGCTAGGACTAGGGTTCCAGTAAAGGATAGGGTTAGAACTAGGGTTAGGACTAAAGTGATAGTTAGAGTTAGTCTTTGGGCTAGTGTTAGGGTTAAGGTTAGGGATAGGGCTAAATTAGATCTAAGATTAGGGCTAGGGTTAGTGTTAGAAATAGGCCTAGGTTTATGGTTAGGGTTATAATTTAGGCTATGTTTAGGGCTAAGATAAGGGCTAGGGTTTGTGTTAGGGTTAGGGCTATTATCATGGCTAGGGCTAATATCAGGTCTAGGTTTATGCTTAGGAATAATTTGGGGGTTAATTTTATGGCTAGGTCTAGTGTAATGGTTAGGTATAGGGTAAGAGTGAGGTTTAGAGTTAGGGGAATTATTAGGGTCAGTGTCAGTGTTAGGGTTTGGTTTAGGTTTGAGTTTAGGGTCAGGGATCGAATTATCATTAGAGTTAGGGTTAGGGTAATGATTGGATTAGGTCTAGGGTTCAGGGTAGGTTTAGGGAAATTGATAAGTTTGAGGATAGTGATACGTTTAGGGTTAGGCCTAGGGTTAGCATTAGGGTAAGGGTTATGTGTAGTGTAATGATACAGTAAGACTTAAGTTTAGGGCTAGGGTTAGAATTAGGTCTTGATTTAGGGTTAGGGTGAGGGTTAGAACTAGGGCTATGTTAAGGTTATGTTTAGTGTAGGGGTTAGGTTCTGAGCTATGGTTAAGGCTAGGCTGAGTGTTAGGTTCAGGATTCGGTTTAGGAAAAGGATTACGGTAGATTTTGTGTTAGGGTTATGGTTAGGATTAGACTTAGGATTAATGGTAAGGTCAGTAAAAGGGTCAGGGTTAGTGTTAGGGTTTTGGACAGGGTTAGATATAGAATGAGGGCAAGGGTAAGCAATATTAATAAGGTTAGTGTTTTGGTTAGCCTAAGGATTAGTGATAGGTCTAGGGTTACCCTTAGATTTAAGATTTTGCTTAAGTAAGAGATTGGTTTAGAGCTAGGGTTAGGGCTATGGTTATGGTTAGAGTTCCGGTTAAAGCTAGGTTTAGGGCTCGGATTAGGCCTAGGTTTTTTGTTAGGGTTAGGACTAGGGTTAGGGCAATGGCTAATGTAAGAACTAGGGTTACCTTTAGGGTTAGTTTTAGTGTTAGGGTATGGATTAGGTTTAGTGTTAGGGTTAGGTTTAAGGTTAGTGTTATATTTTTACCTAGGGTTCATTTTAGAATAGGAGTCAGGGTCTTTCTTAGTTTTAGGATTACAGTTAAAACTCGAATTAGGACTAAGGTTATTGTTAGGGTTCAGTTTAATGTGAGGGCAGTGTTTAGAGCTAGGGTGAGTATTAGTATATAAGTGAGCATCAGGGTTGGTTTTAAGGTTAGGTTAGGATTTAAACTAGGGCTAGGGTTAGGTCTAGTAGTAGTGTTAGTGTTTGGTTTAAGTTAAGGTTTAGGGTTAGGGCTAATGCTCGGTTTTGTTTTAGTTCTATGGTTAGGGTTAGGGCTAGTGTTAGTGTTAGGCTTAGGCTTAGAGTTAGGGTTAAATTTGGAATTAAGTTTAGACCGAGGGTTAGGGCTAGAATTAAGGATAGGGCAAGGGTTATGGCTAGGTTTAGGGTTAGGGTAAGGGATAGGGTTAGAACTAGGAATAGGGCTAGGGCAAGTCATTCTTAGGGCTGGCATTAGGGTTCAGGTTAGAGATACGGCTAAATTAGGGCTAGGATTAGGGCTAGGTTTAGTGTTTAGTTTAAGCCTAGGATTCGGATTAGGTTTAGGGTTAGGGTTATGTTTAAGTTTGGGTTAGAGTTTAGAGTTAGCGTTTAGAGTTTAGATTTAGCGTTAGGGCATAGTTTGTGGTAATGGATGGCTTTATAGCTAGGTTTAGAGGTAGGGTGAGGGTTATAATTAGGGTTAGGGCTGTGGTTAGGGTTAGGGTTATGAGAAAGCCTAGGTTTAGGGATAGGATGAGGGGTAGGAAAATTTTTTAGAGTTAGGGCTAGGATTAGTGCTAGGGCTAATTTCAGGTCCAGAATTCTGGTTAAAGATAATTTTAGGATTAGGATTATGTGTACATCTAGTGTAAGGGTTAGGTTTAGGGTTAGCTTCAGGTTTAGAGCTAGGGTTTTTATTAGGATCAAGTTCTGGGTTAGGGTTTGGGATAGGTTATGGTTTAAAATTAGGGCTTGAATTTGCACTAGGGTTATGGTTATGGTTATTGTAATGGATAGAGTTAGAAATCAGTTTAGGGCTAGAATTATGGTTATGATTAGGGCTAGGTTTGGGTTAAGTTAGTGCTAGGGTTAGGTTTACAGCTAATGTAAGTACTAGGGTTATGATTACAGCTAATTTTAGTGTTTAAGGGCTAGGTTTACTGTTAGGTTTAGGTTTAGGTTTAGGGTGATGTTTAGAACTCGGGTTAGTGTTATTGTCAGAGTAAGGGTCAGGGTTAGTTTTAGGGTTTGGCTTAAACTCGAATTAGGGCTGGGGTTAGGGCTAGGTGTAGGGTTAGAACTTGGTTTAGGTTAACGGCTATGGTTAGAGCTTTGGCTCAGTTTGGATTTAGGGCTAAGGTTAGGGTTAGTGAAATTTTTAGGATTAGTGAAAGGGTTAGGGCTATTGTTAGAATTAGGCTTAGGCTTCGGTTTAGGGTTAAATTTAGAGTTAGGTTTTTATCTATGGTTAGTGCTAGAGCTAAGAATAGGGCAAGGGTTAGAACTAGGATTTGAGATGGGGTTAGGTTTATGGGAAGGGATAGGATTAGAATGAGTGATAGGGCCAATGTGAGAGTTAGAGTTATTCTTAGGGCTAGGGTTAGAGCTAGTTTTAGAATTAGCATCAGGGTTAGGGCTAGTTTTAGGCTTAGGCTTCAAGTTAGGGTTTGATTTAAAGTTAGGTTTCGATCTAGTGTTCAATCTAATGCTAAGGATAGGGCAACTGTGATGAAAAGGGTTAGGGTTAGAGTTAGGGTTACGTTTAGGGTAAGGGATGTGGTTTTGGCTAGGTTTAGGGCTATGGCAAGGGTTAGTATTAGGGTTAGGGCTAAGGTTAGGGGTAGGGTTATGATTAAGGCTAGGATGAGGTTTAGGCTTAGTGTTGGGGTTAGGGATAGAATTAGGGCTAGGGCTAATGTCAGGTCTAGGGTTATAGTTAGGGCTAAATTTAGTGTTAGGTTTATGGCTTGTTCCAGTGTAAGGATTACATTTAGGGTAAGATTCAGGTTTATACCTAGGGTTATTTTTAGGGTCAGGGTCAGGGTTGGGGTTTGGGTTAGGTTAGAGTTTAGGTTTAGGGTAATGAGTGGGTTAGTTTTAGGTTTTAGGTTTGCTTTGGTGTAATGGATAGGGTTAGGGTCAGCCTAGGTTTAGCTTAAGGGTTGGGGTTATCATTAGGGTAATGGATAAGTTTAGACCTAAGGTCAGGGCTAGGGTTATGTTTGGATTAGGGCTAGTTTTGGGTTATGGTTAGGTTTAAGTTTAGGGTTAAAGCTAGGTTTAGGACTCAGATTAAGGCTAGGTTTCAGGTTAGGTTAGGGCAATGGTTAAGGCTACGGCTAATGTAGGAAGTAGGGTTATGATTAGCACTAGTTATAGGGTTAGAGTTAGGGCTAGGTCTAGTGTTAGGTTGAGGTTTACAGTGATGATGATGTTTAGAGCCAGGGTTAGTGTTAGGGTCAGAGTCAGGGTCAGGGTTATTTTTCGGGTTAGGGTTAGGACTAGAATTAGGATATGATTAGGGATAGGTGTAGGGTTAGGGTTTGGTTTAGGATAAGGGTTAGGGTTATGGCTTTGGCTCAGTTTTCTTTTAGGGCTAGGCCTAGGGTTAGGGTTAGTTTTAGGATTAGCATTATCGTTAGGGCTAGTGTTAGGTTTAGATTTAGGCTTAGTTTTAGGGTTAGATTTAGAGTTAGGGTTAGATCTAGGTTTATAGCCAGGGCCATGAATAGGGCCAGGTTTAGACCAAGGGTTGGGGCTAGGATTAGGGTTCTAGTAAGTGATAGAGTTGGAACTAGGGTTAGGGTAAGGGTGAGAGTTTGAGTTAGACGTTGGGATATGGTTAGGGTTAGGGTTAGGGATAGGGCTAAATTAGAGCTAAGATTAGGGCAAGGGTTTGTGTTAGGGTTAGGTCTAGGGTTTGGGTTAGGGATAAATTAAGGCTATGTTTAGGGCTAGGATAAGGGCTAGGGTTTGTGTTAGGGTAAGGGCTAGGATTATGGCTAGGGTTAATATCACATCTAGGGTTAAGGTTAGGAATAGGTTTAGGGTTAGGTTTATGGCTAGTTCTAGTGTAAGGGTTAGGTAGGGTAAGAGTCAGGTTTATAGCTAGGGGAATTATTAGGGTCATGGTTAGTGTTAGAGTTTGGTTTAGTTTTGAGGTTAGAGTTAGGACTCGAATTAGCATTCAGGTTAGGGTTAGGGTAATAATTGGATTAGGTTTACACTTCAGGGTAATTTAGGGTAATTGATAGGTTTGGGGAAAGCAATAGGGTTAGGGTAAAGCCTAGGGTTAGCATTATGGTAAGCGTTATGTTTAGATTTAGAATTATGGTTAGGGCTGGGACTAATTTAGGGCAAGCGTTAGGGCTAGTGTTAGGTTTATGGTAGCAGGTAGGAATAGAACTAGGGCTAGAGCTAGGGCAAAAGTTAGAGATAGTCTTAGGGCTCGGGTTAGGATAGGGTTAGAGATAGAGCTAAATTGGGGTAGGATTAGGGCTAGGTATTGTGTTTAGCTTAAGTCTAGGGTTAGAGTTCGGTTTAAATTTAGAGTAAGGGATGACATTATAGCTAGGTTTAGAGGTAGGGTGAGGGTTAGAATTAGGGTTAGGTGTAGGGCTAGAGATAGGGTTTTGATTAAGGCTAGGTTTAGGACAAGAATGAGGGCTAGGTGTGTTTTAGGGTTAGGTCTAGAATTAGGGCTAGGTCTAATTTCAGGTTCAGAATTATGGTTAAAGCTATTTTTAGGGTTAGGTTTATGGCTAAGTCTAGGCTAAGGGTTAGGTGTTGGGTTATGGTCAAGTTTAGAGCTAGGGGTATTATTAGGGTTAAGGTCTGGGTTAGGGTTTGAGATAGGTTAAGGTTTCAATTTTGGGCTTGAATTAGTTTTAGGATTAGGGTTAGGGTAATGATAGGTTTAGATTTAGGATTCAGGTTAGGTTTAGGGTAATGGAAGGGTTAGGATTCGGGATAGGGTTAGGTTTATGCTTAGGGTTATCATTATGATTTGGGTTATGGTTATGTTAATGGATAGAATTATGGATCAATTTAATGCTAAAATTATGGTTACAATTAGGGGTAGTGTAAGGGTTAGGTTAGGTTTAAAGCTAGGGTTTGGGCTCTGATTACAGCTACATTTTGGGTTATGTTAGGGCTATGGTTAGGGTTACAGTTAATGTATGTACTAGGTTTAAAATTAAGGCCAGTTTTGGGGGTTTAGTGCTAGGTTTAGTGATAGGGTTAGCTTCACTATTAGGGTGATGTTTAGAGCTAGAAGTTTTAGGGTCAATGTCAGGTTCAGTGTTAATTTTAGGGTTCAGCTTCCAACTCAAATAAGGTTTAGGTCAAGGTGTAAGGTTAGGGTTTGGTTTAGGTTAATGTTTAGGGTTAGAGCTATGGTTCGGTTTTGTTTTAGGGCTAGGGCTAGCGTTAGGGCTCATTTTAGGATTAGTGTTGTGGTTTGGGCTAGTGTTAGGTTTATGCTTAGGCTTTAGGTTAGGGCTAGATTTAGAGTTACGTTTTGCCTAAGATTAGTGCTAGGGATAAGTATAGGTCAAGGGTTAGTACTAGGGTTAGGGCTAGGGTTAGGTTTATGGTAAGGGACAGGGTTAGAACGAGTGATAGGGCTAGTGTGAGAGTTAGAGCTAGTCTTAGGGCTAGGGTTAGTGTTAGGTTTACGGATAGGGCTAAATTAAGGCTAGGGTTATGTAAGGGCTAGGGTTATGTCTAGTTTTAGGATTAGGCTTATGTATTGAGTTAGGGTTAGATTTAGAGTTAAGTTTCAATCTAGGGTTAGTGCTAGGGATAAGAATAAGGCAAGGGTTACCATTAGGGTTGGGGTTAGAGTTAGGAGTTAGTTTAGACTAAGGATGTGGTTATAGCTAGGTTTAGGGAAATGCGAAGATTAGTATTAGGGTTTGAACTAGGTTTAGGGTTAGGGTTAAATTAAGGCTATGTTTAGGGCTACGATGGGGACTAGAATTTGTTTTAGGGTTAGGGATAGTATTAGGGATATGCCTAATGTCAGGTCTAGGGTTACAGTTAGGGATAGATTTAGTGTTAGGTTTATGGCTTGGTCCAGTGTAAAGGTTAGTTTTTTGGTTAGGGTCAGGTTTAAATCTAGAGTTATTTTTAGAATCAGGGTCTGGATTCTGGTTTGGGTTAAGTTAGTGTTTAGGTGCAGGGCTCAAATTAGTGTTAGATTTAAGGTTAGGGTAATGACAGGGTTAGGTTTAGGGTGTAGGTTTGGTTTAGTGTAATGTATAGGGTTAGGGTTAGGCTTAGGGTTATCAGAAGTGTTAGGGTTATCATTAGGGTAATGGATAGTGTTAGCCCTATGGTTAAGGCTAGGGTTATGTGTAGGATCTAAGCTATTGTTTGGGTTATGGTTAGGCTGAAGTTTAGGGTTAAAGCTAGGTTTAAGACTCAGATTAAGGATAAGTTTTGGATTATTTTAGGGCTAACGTTAAGGCTACTGTTATAGTATGAAGTAGGTTTATGATTACAGCTAGTTATAGAGTTAGAGTTAGGTCTAGGTCTAGTGTTAAGGTTAGGTTTATGGTGATGATGATGTGTAGAGCCAGGGTTGGTTTTAGGGTCAGAGTCAGGGTCAGGGTTAGTTTTTGGTTTAGGTTTAGACTATAATTAGGGATAGGGTTAGGGCTAGATGTAGGATTAGGGTTTGGTTTAGAATAAGGGTTAATGTTAGGGCTATGACTCGATTTTGTTTTAGGGCTAGGGGTAGGGTTAGGGCTAGTTTTAAAATTAGTCTTAGGGTTAGGGCTAGTGTAAGTGTGAGATTTAGGCTTAGGTTAAGGATTTGGGATAAGAGTAGAGTTATGGTTAGATTTAGTCTTAGAGTTAGGGTTAAATTTAGAGTTAGGTTTAGATCTAGGTTTTGAGATAAGGCTAAGTATAGGGCTAGGGTAGAGCTACGTTTAGGGCTATGTGTATGGTGATGGTAAGGGATAGGGTTAGAACTAGGTATAGGGCTGGTGTGAGAGTTAGAGTTAGCCTTAGGCTAGGATTAGGGTTAGGGATAGGGCTAAATTAGGGCTTGGATTAGGGCTAGGGTTAGTGTTAGGTTTAGGCCTAGGCTTAGTGCTACGGTTAGTGTTAGGTTTAGGGATAGGGTTAGGTTTATGTAAGGGATGGGAATATAGCTAGTTTTAGGGCTAGGGTAAGATTTAAGGTTAAGGTTAGGGCTAACGTTAGTGTTAGGGTTATGTTTAAGTTGAGGTTCATGGCTAGGATGTGGGCTAACTTTTGTATTAGGGTTAGGGCTAGGGTTAGAGCTAGGGCTAATGTCAGGTCTAGGGTATGGCTAGGGATAGTTTTAGGGTTAGGTTTATGGCTAGGTCTATGTAAAGTTTAGGTTTCTTGTTAGGGTCAGGTTTCGAGCTATGGGTATTATTAGAGTTAGGGTTAGGGTTAGGGTTTGGGTTAGGTTAAGGTTTAGGATTAGGGCTCAAATTAGTCTTATGTTTAGGTATCGGGTAATGACACAGTTAGGTTTAGGGCTCAGGTTAGGTGTAGGTTAATGGATAGGGTTAAGGCTAGTGCTAGGATTAGGGTCCTGCCTAGGTTTAGCATAAGGATTATAGTTATCTTAGGGTAATGAATAGGGTTAGAGCTTGGGTTAGGGCTAGGGTTATGGTTAGGATTAGGTCTGGGGTTAGGCTTAGGGTTATAGTTAGGACTAGGGTTATTGTTAAAGTTAGCTTTAGGCTTAAAGCTAAGGTAGGGCTTGGATTAGGGCTAGGTTTTGCAATAGGTTAGGGCTATGGCTAATGTAAGAACTAGTGTAATGATTAAGACTAGTTTTATGGTTAATGTTAGGGCTAGATGTAGTTTTAGGGTTAGGGTGAAGTTTAGAGCTGGGTTTGTGTTAGTGTCAGGGACAATGTTCAGGAAGGGTAATGGTTAGGGTTAAAGCCAGAATTAGGACTAGGGTTAAGTCTAGAGGTAGGGTTAGAGTTTGGGTTAGGTTAAGGGTTACTGTTAAGGCTAGGTCTAGT
This sequence comes from Marmota flaviventris, assembly GCF_047511675.1. Lineage (NCBI taxonomy): Eukaryota > Metazoa > Chordata > Mammalia > Rodentia > Sciuridae > Marmota > Marmota flaviventris. The sequence continues at coordinate 75,122,239 of NC_092511.1, read as the reverse complement.
TTGTCTTTAGGTCTAGAGCTATAGTTATGGCTAGATTTAGGATTAGGTTTAGGTCTATGTCTAGTGTTAGGGTTAGGTTTAGGTATAAGCTTACCAGTAGGGCTAGTGTTAGGGTTTGGTTTAGGGTTAGGTTTAGATTTAGACCTAAGATTAGTGTTAGAGTCAGAATAATGGTCAGGGATAGGGTTAGAGTTTAGGCTATGATTAGATCCAGAATGAAGGTTAGAGTTAGGACTAGTTATAGACTTGGGTTTTTGTTAGGCTAAGGATTAGTGCTAAGAATACGGTTAGCATTAGGGTGAGGGTTTGGCTTAAGGTAAGGGTTAGGGTTAGAGCTAGAGTTAGGACTAGGGTTAGAGTTAGGTTTAGGATTGAATCCCATGTTAGTGCTTGGATTAGGGCTAGTTTTGTATAAGGGTTAGGGCTAATGTTATGGTTATGGCTACTGTAAGAATTAGGGTTACAATTAGGGTTAGTTTTAGGGTTAAGTTTAGGGCTCGGTCTAGTGTTTGGGTTAGGTTTAAAGTTAGGGTGATGTTTAGAGCTAGCTTTAGTGTTTGGATATGAGTCAGGGTCATGGTTAGTTTTAGGGTTAGGTTTCAAATTAGGGATAGGGTTAGGGCTGGTGTAGGGTTAGGGTTTGGTCTAGTGTAAGTGTTAGTGTTAGGGGTATATCTCAGTTTGTCTTAGGGCTAGGGCTTGAGTTAGGGCTAATTTTAGGATTTGCATTAGGGTTAGAGCTAGTTTCAGGGTTAAGATGAGGCATCAGGTTAGGGTTAGTTTTAGAGATAGGTTTTGATCTAGAGTTAATGCTAGGGCTAAGGATAGTGCAAGGGTTATGACTAGGGTTTGTGTTACGGTAAGGGATAGGGTTAGAAGTAGGGATAGGTCTTGTGTGAGAATTATAGTAAGTCTTAATTCTAGGGTTCAGGTTAGGGTTAGGTGTAGAGCTATATTGGAGCTAGGATTAGGGCTAGAGTTAGGGTTATGATTAGGGCTAGGTCTAGGGTTAGGGTAAGGGTTAGGGTAAGTGTTAGGGTTTAATCTACGGTTAGGGCTAGGGGGAGTGTTAGGTTTAGTGCTAAGTTTAGGATTAGGGCTAGGGTTAGATTTATGTTTAGGAATAGGGCTAGGGTTATGTTTAGGCTAAGTGTTAGGCTTTGAGCTAGGGTTATGTGTAAGGTGAGGGTTAGGGTTAGGGCTACATTTAGGGTTATGGTTATGCTTAGGATAGGTTGAGGCCTCAGATTAGGCCTAGGTTTTGTGTTAGGTTTAGGCCCAGGGTTAAGGCTATGTGTAATGTAAGATCTAGGGTTCTGATTAGACCTAGTTTTAAGGTTAGAGTTATGGTTATGTCTAATGATAGATTTAGGTTTGGGGTTAGGTTCTGGTTTAGAGGTAGGTTTAGTGTTAGTGTTAGGGTCAGTGTTCAGGTTAGAGTTAGGTTTAGGATGAAAGCCAGAATTAGGACTGGGGTTAGATATAGGGATAAGGTTAGTGTTTGCTTTAGGTTAAGGATTATGTTAGAGCTAGGGTTCAAGTTTTTTGTAGGTCTAGGTCTAGAGTTATGGCTATATTTAGGATTAGACTTAGGTCTAGGGCTAGTGTTAAGCTTAGGTTTAAGTATAAGTTTACTGGTTGTGCTAGTTTTAGGCTTTCATTCAGTTTTAGGGTCAGATTTAGACTGAGGATTTGTGTTAGGGTAAGGATTTGAGTTAGGGTTAGAGCTAGAATGAGGGCTAGGGTTAGGACTAGAAATAGTGTTAGTGTTTGGATTAGGCTATGGATTAGGATTAGGACTAATATTAGCATTATGGATAGGGTTTGGTTTAGGGTAAGTGATAGAGTTAGAGCTAGGGTTAGGGTTGGGGCTAGGGCTAGGTTTAGGTTTCGGTTTACTTCTAGGGTTAGGGCTAGTTTTTCTGTTAGGTTTAGAGCTAGGGTTAGGGTTATGGCTAATATAAGATGTAAGGTTATGATTAGAGTTAGTATTTGGATTAGATCTAGTGTTAGCACTTTCTTTAGGGTTAGTGTGATATTTAGAATTAAGGTTAGTGTTAGAATATAAGTCAGGGTCAGGATTAATTTTAGGACTAGGGCATGAATTAGAGATAGAAGGTTATGGCTAGTTTTAGGGTAGGGTTTGGTTTAGGTTAGGTCTAAATTAGGGCTAGTATTAGTGCTAGGGTTAGTGTTAGGGTTAGGCCTATGGTTAGGGATAGAGATATGGTTAGTGTTAGGGTTAGGGGAAAGGATGGGGTTTTACCTAAGTTCAGGTCTAGGGGCAAGGGTTAAAATTAGAGATAGAGCTACAGTTAGAGTTTGGGTTAGGATTAAGGCTAGGTATAGGCCTAAGATGAGGACTAGTGTTTGTGTTAGGGTTAGGGCTAGGATTACGGCTAGGGCTAATGTCAGGTCTGGGTTTATGGTTATGGTTATGGTTAGTTTTAGTTTCAGGTTTAAAGCTAGGTGCATTATTAGGGTCAGGGTTCAAGTAAGGTTTGGTTTAGTTAAAATTTAGGGTTAAGGGTTGAATTAGCATTAGGGATAGGGTTAGGGTTTGGGTTAGGGTAATTGATAGGGTTAGTTTCAGGGTTTAGGTTAGGTTTACAGTAATGAATAGGGTTAGTGTTAACAATAGTGTTAGCCTTAGGCCTAGGGTTAGCATTGAGTTAGGCTTGTCTTTATGGTAATGGATAGAGTTAGAGCTAAGGTTAGGGCTAGGGTAAAGAGTAGAATTAGGACTAGGGATTGATTAGTCCTAGAGTTCATGTCAGGTTTAGGTTTGGGGTAAGTTGAAGCATTTGAGCTATGATTAGGGATAGCATGAGGGTTAGGGTTAGAGTCAGGGCTAATGTTAGTGTTTGGGTTAGGGTTATGTTTAGATTAAGGTTAGAGTTTGAGCTAGAATTATGGTTAGGGCGATGGTTGTGGTTAGGGTTAGGTCTAAGCTTCTTGTTAGGGTTACAATAAGGGCTAGGTTTAGGGCTAGCATAAGGGCTATGTTTGTGTGAGATTTATGGTATCATTAGGGCTATGGGTAATATAAGAACTAGGGATATGTTTAGGGCTAGTTTCAGGGTTAGGGTTATGGATAAGTGTAGTGTTCTAGTTAGGTTTTGGGCTAGGATAAGATTTAGACCTCGGGTTTGTTTTAGGATAACGGTCATTGTTCGGGTAGGGTTAGGTTTAAGGTGAGGGCCAGATTTAGGACTTGCATTGGGTCTAGAGATAGAGTTAGTCTTTAAGTTAGGTTATCGGTTATTGCTACGGCTAGTGCTAGGTTTTTGCTTAGGGCTAAAGCTAGATTTATGACTCGATTTGTTTTACAGCTAGGGCTACTTTTAGGATTAGTGATAGTGTTAGCGCTAGTGGTATGGTGAGTTTTAGGCTTAGATTTATTGTTATGTTTAGATATAGGTTTAGGGCTATCACTATGTTTAGGGCTAAGGTTAGGACTAGTGTTAGTTTTATTAATAGAATTAGAACTAGAAATAGGGCTAGGTCAAGAGTTAAAGTTAGTCTTAGGCTAGGGTTAGGGTTAAGTTTAGGGTTAGGGCTAAATTAGGTCTAGATTTAGGGCTAGGGTTAGTGTTACAGTTAGGCCTAGGGTTAGGGTTAGGTTTAGGGAAAGGGTTGAGGTTATAGCTAGGTTTAGGGCTAGGGTGAGGGTTAGAATTAGGGTTAGAGCTAGGGTTAGGATTAAGGCTATGTTTAGTGTGAGGATGAGGGTTTGTGTTAGGGCTAGGGCTAGGATTCGTGATAGGAAAAATGTCAGGTCTACATTTATGGTTAGTGTTAGTTTTAGGGTTAGGTTATGGCTAGGTCTAGTGTAAGATTCAGGTTTAGATAAGGGTCAGGTTTAAAGTTAGGTGTATTATTAGGGTCAGAGTCTAGGTAGGGTTTAGTTTAGGTTAAGTTTTAGGGTTAAGGATTGAATTAGCTTTAGGGTTTGGGTTACGGATAGAGTAATGTATAGGATTAGGTTTAGGGTTCAGGTTAGATTTAGAGTAATGGATAGGGATAGGGTTAGTGTTAGTGATAGGGTTAGCATTACACCTAGGGTTTACATATGAGTTAGGCTCATCTTTAGGGTAATGGAAAGTGTTAGAGCTAAGGGTAGTGCTAGGGATAAGGTTACGATTAGGGCTAAGGTTAGGGTTAGGCCTAGAGTTAGTGTCAGGCATAGTTTTAGTGTAAGTATTAGCATTTGAGCTAGGGTTAGGTCTTGGGCGTGAGTTAGGGTCAGAGTCAGATATAGGGTTAAGGTTAGGTTTATATTTAAGGTAAGGATTAGAGTTTGAGCTAGGTTTAGGGCAAGGGCAAGTATAGTATTAGGCTTAGGTCTAGGATTATGGTTAGGGATCCGATTAAGGCTAGGTTTAGGGCTAAAATAAAGGCTAGGTTTTGTGTGAGGTTTAGGGCTAACATTAGGGCTATGGGAAATATAAGAGCTAGGAATATGTATGGCTAGTTTTAGGGTCAGGGTTATGGAAATGTCTAGTGTTAGGGTTAGGTTTCGGGTTACGATAAGGTTTAGAGCTAGAGTTTGTTTAGAGTTAAAGGTCATTTTTCAGGATAGGGTTAGGTTTAGGGTGAGTGCCAGAATTACGACTAGCATTGGGTCTAGGGATAGGGCTAGTCTTTAAGTTAGGTTAATGGTTATTGTTATGTCTAGTGCTAGGTTTTTGTTTAGGACTAGGGCTAGATTTATGACTATATTTAGAATTAGGTTTCATCTAGTGCTAGTGTTACTGTTAGGTTTAAATATAGGTTTACCAGTAAGGATAGTGTTAGGGTTTGGTTTATGTTTAGGGTCAGGTTTAGATCTAGGGTTAGTGTAGGATCAAAATAAGGGTCAAGTTTTGGATTAGGGTTAAATCTAGAATGAGGGCTAGGATAGGACTAGTAATAGTTTGGGGTTCGGGGTAGGCAAAGGATTAATTTTAGGACTATGATAGCATTAGGGTTAGAGTTTGACTTAGGGAAAGGGATAGGGTATAAGGTAGGGATAGGGTTAGATTTAGTTTTAGGGCTAGGGTTAGCGTTAGGGTTAGAGATAAAAACAAATATGGTTAGGCCTCAGAGTCGGGCTAGGATTTGTGTTATCATTAGGGATACGGCTAATGAAAAAACTAGGTTTCTGTTTAGGGTTAGTTCTAGTGTTAGTGTTAGGGCAATGTTTAGAGCTAGGGTTAGTTTAGGGGCCGAGTTAGTGTCAGGGTTATGTCTAGGGTTAGGGTTAGGACTCAAATTAGGGCTAGGTTTAGGAGTAGGTGTAGCTTTATGGTTTCATTTAAGTTAAGGTTTAGGGTTATGGCTCGGTTTTGTTTTATGCTTAGGGTAGATTTATGGTTAGTTTTCCAATTAGCATTAGGGTTAGGGTTAGTGTTAGTGTGAGGTTTGTACTTAATTTTAGTTTTAGATCCAGGTTTAATCCTTGGGTGAAGGTTAGGGCTAAGTTTGGGGTAGGGATAGGCTAGCTTTGGGGTTATGGTAAGGGATAGGTTTAGAACTAGGTATAGGGCTAGGGCAAGAGTTAGAGTTAGTCTTAGGGTTAGGGATAGGATTAGGTTAACTGTTAGGGCTAAATTAGGGCTAAGATTAGTGCTAGGGTTAGTGTTAGATTTAGGCCTATGTTTAGGGCTAGGGTTAAGGTTAGCATTAGGGTTAGGGTAAGGTATGATGTTACAGCTATGTTTAGGCTCAGAAAAGGTATAAAATTAGGTTTAGGGCTAGGTTTAAAATTAGGGGTAGGATTAAGGCTAGGCTTAGAACTAGGATTAGGTCTAGGGATAGGGCTAATGTCAGGTCTAGGGTTAAGGTTAGGCTAGGGTTAGGGATAGGGCTGTGGCTCAGTTTTGTTTTAGAACTAGGCCTAGGTTTAGGACTAGTTTATGATTAGTGATAGTGTTAGGGCTAGAGGTAGGGTGAAGTGTAGGCTTAGATTTATAGTTATGGTTAGATCTAGGTTTAGGGCTATGGCTAGGGTTAAGGCTAAGTTTAGGGATAGTGTTAGGGTTATGGTAACGGATAGGGTTAGAACTAGAAATAGGGCTAGGGTGAGAGTTTGAGTTAGTCTTTGGGCTATGGTTAGGAGTACGTTTAGGGTTAGGGCTAAATTAGGGCTAGGATTAGCGCTAGGGTTAGTGTTAGGGATATACCTGAGGTTAGGGTTAGTATTAGTGTTAGGGTTAGGATTAAGTTTAGAGGAGTGGATAGGGTTATAGCTAGGTTTAGGGCTAGGGCAAGGGTTAAAATTAGGGTTAGGACTAAGGTTAGGCATTGGGTTAAGATTAAGTCTATTTTTTGGGTTATGCTGAGGGTTTGTGTTAGGGCTAGGGCTAGGATTAGAGCTAGGGCTAATGTCAGGTCTAGGTTTATGGTTAGTATTAGTTTTAGTGTTAGGTTATGGCTATGTCTAGTATAAGGGTTAGATTTAGGCTAGGGGTCAGGTTTAAATGTAGGTGTATTATTAGGGTCAGGGTCAGAGTCCCGGTAGGGTTTGGTTTAGGTTAAGATTTAGGGTTAATGCCTGAATAAGCAGTGGGTTAGGTATAGGGTTAGGGTAATGGATAGAATTAGGTTATGGTTCTGGTTAGGTTTAGAGTAATGGATAGGGTTAGTGTTAACGATATGGTTATCATTAGTCCTAGGGATAGCATTTGGGTTAGTCTTATCTTTAGGGTAATGGATAGGGTTAGAGCTAAGGTTAGGGCTAGGCTTAAGGTTAGGTTTAGGGTTAGGTTTAGAGTTAGGCCTAGGGTTAATGTTAGGGTTAGGTTTAGGGTAAGTGTAGGAATTTGAGCTAGGTTTAGGCCTAGGATGAGGGTTAGGGTTTGAGTCAGGGCTAGGGTTAGTTTTAGGGTTAGGGTTAAGTTTAGACTAAGGATTAGAGTTGGAGCTAGTTTTAGGGCTAGGGTGAGCATTGGCATTAGGGATAGGTCTAAGGTTATGGTTGGGTTATGATTAGGTCTAGGTTTAAGGCTAGGATAAGGGCTAGATTTTGAGTGATGTTTAGGTCTAACGTTAGGGCTATGCGAAATGTAAGAGCTACTGATATGGTTATGGCTAGTATTAGGGTCAGGGTTATGGATAAGTCTAGTGTTAGGGTTAGGTTTTGGTTTAGGATAAGTTTTAGAGCTAGGGTTTCTATAGATTACGGGTCATTGTTGGGTTAGGGTTAGTTTTATGGTTAGGGCCACAATTAGGACTACATTTGGTCTAGTGATAGGTTCAGTCTTTACGTTAGGTTAAGGGTTATTGTTCGGTCTAGTGATAGGTTTTTGTTTAGGGCTAATTCTAGAATTATGACTCTATTTAGAATTAGGTTTGGTCTAGTGCTAATATTAATGTTAGGTTTAAGTATAGGTTTACCGGTAGTGGTAGTGTTAGTGTTCGGTGTAGGGTTAGGTTGAGGTTTAGATCTAGGGTTAGCGTTAGGGTCACAATAAGGGTCAGGTTTAGGATTAGTGCTAAAGCTAAAATTAAGCCTAGGTTTAGGAATAGTAATAGAGTTAGGGTTTTGGCTAGGCTAAGTATTGAGGTTAGGGCTAGAGTAGCATTAGGGTTAGGGTTTGGCTTAGGGTAAGGAATGGGTTAGAGGTATGGTAGTGTTAGGGTTAGAGTCAGGGCTTGGAATAGGGCTAGAATTTGTGTTAGCATTAGGGCTACAGCTAAGGAAAGAACTAGTTTTCTGATTAGGGCTAGTTCTAGGGTTAGCGTTATGGCAATGTTTAGAGCTAGGTGTGCTGTTAGGGTCTGACCTTTTCCCTAACATAAATCCTAGCTCTAAACCTTATTCTATACCAAAACCTAACCCTAACACAGGATTTATCCATAACCCTAACCTTCAAACTAGCCATAACCATAACCCTAGCTCTGACATTACCCATAGCCCTAATGCTAGCCATAAACCTCACATGAAACATAGCCCTAAACCTAGCCCTAAGCATCACCCTAACATTAACCTAGCCCAAACCCTACCCTAATGCTTGCCATAGCCTGGCATGCACAGGGTACTGGGTTCCATCCTCAGCAGCAATAAAAATATAATTAAAAAAAAAGATGTTGTGTCCACCCAAAACCAAAAAAATTAAAAAAAAAATATTTAAAAATTCTCTCTCTCTCTTTCTTAAAAAAAACCTAAGCAATAGTTCTAATCTTGAACCTTAACTTAAACCAAACCCTAACACTACACCTAGACCAAACCCCAGCACTAATTCGAGTCCTAACCATAACCTTAAACTAACCCTGACCCCGAGTCATATCCTAACACTCACCCTAGGTCTAAACACCACCCTAAACTTAAACCGAACCATAAGAGTAACCCTAGCCTTAATTCAAGTCATAACCCTAACCTTAAAACTAACCCTGATGCTTACTTATATCCTAACAGTTACCCTAGCTCTAAAGACTGCACTCACCTTAAACTGAACCCTATCAGTAATCCTAGCTTATTTTAGTCCTAACCCTAACCCTAAAACTAACACTGTCTCTGAATTATATCCTAATACCAACTTAGCTATAAATATCACCCTAAAATTAAACCTAACCCTAACACTAGACCTATCCCTAACCCTAACCCTAATTGTAACCTAGTTCTTACATTATCCATTGCCATAACATTAGCCCTAACCCTAACACAAAAATTAGCCCTAATCTGAGCCCTAAACCTAGATTTAACCCTAACCCTAGCCCTAACTCTAGCCCTAACCCTAGCTCTAAGCCTATCCCTTACCCAAAGCGAAATCCTAAAACTAATGGTAATCCTAGACCTATCCCTAATCCTTAAGCTAACCAAAGCCCTAATCCTATTAATAGTCATAACCCTACCCTCACTCTAGCTCTAACCCTATTCCAAACCCTAATGTTAACTCTGACCATTATTTTCACCCTAACACTAACCCTAAGTCAAAACCTGGCCCTAACCCCAGACCAAACCATTAAACTAGCCCTAGACCTAAACCAAATCCTAAATCTAACCTTAACTCTAGCCCTAGACCTAAACAAAAACGTATCCCTAGCCCTTTAAGTAACGTTAACCTAACACAAACACTAAATCTACCCCTAGACCTAAACCTAGTTCTAATTCTGGCTGTAACCCTAACTCTAACTCAAACCCAAACACTGACTCTGCCTTTAAGAGTAAACCTAGGTCTAAACCTGACCCTAGCCAAAAATCTAAACCTAACACTAGACCTAGCCAAAATCCTAAACCTCAAACTAGTCCTAATCATAACCCTACCTCTTACATTACCCACAGCCATAACCCTAGGCTAAAACCTAACACAAAACCTGGAGCTAATCCTAGGCCTAAGCATATCCCTAACATTATCTCTAACCTTATCAATTATCCTAACGATAACCATAACCCTAATAATAGGCCTAACCCTAACCCTATCCATTACTCTAAACCTAACCTGAACTCTAAACCTAACCTGAATCAGAAACTTAACCCTATCCATTACCCTAACCCTAACTCTAACCATAATGCTAATTTGAGTCCTAACCCTAAACCTTAATCTACCCTAACCCAAAATCTGATCCTGACAATTTTAATACCCTTAGCTCTAAACCTGAACCTTACCCTAAACCTAACTCTGACAGTAGACATAGGCATAAACCTTACCCTAAAACTATCCCTAACTGTAACCCTAGACATGATATTAGCCCTAGCCCTAATACTTGCCATAACCCTAACACAAATGCTAGCCCTTATCCTAGCCCTAAACCTAGCCTTGATCCTAACATGTACTCTAACTCTAGCCCTGTCCCTAATTTTAACCCTTGCCCTAGTTCTGAACCAAGCTATAAGCCCACTCCTTCCCCTAAACCTAACCCTAAACCTAAACCTAGACCTAACCCTACAACTAACCCTAGACCTGATCCTAGCCCTAATTTAGCCCTAACTCTAACCCTAGCCATAGCACTAAACTAAAACCAACTCTCAACCTAACACTATTCCTAGATCTAACCCTATCCCTTAACATAACCCTAACACTTGCCCTAACCTTAGCCCTAACCCGAGCCCTCGCCCTAACCACATATCTAATCATAACTCTTAATCTAACCCTAAACCTAACCCTAAAACTCACATTAACAATAGCCCTAACACTAATGCTAATACTAAAACTAGCCCTTCCATTCCTAGCCCCCAAATAAAACCGAGCCATAGCTCTAACCCTAAACTGTAACCTAAACCAAAACTTAACCCAACATCTAGCCCAAACCCTAGCCCTAATTCCAGTCCTATTTTAACCCTAAAACTATCCTTGACCCTGACTCTGATCCTCTAACACACCCTAAAAATAAACCTAACCCTAAAACTAGACATAGCCCTAAACCTAACGCTAAAAGTAGCCCTAATTATAACCCTGTTCTTACATTAGCTGTAGCCCTAACTCTACCCTAACCTAACCCAACACATAGCCCTATCTGAGCCAAACACCTCATTTTAAAACTAACCCTAACCCTGGCCCTAGCTCTAAACATTACCCTAAAACTAACCCTAATCCTAAAAATTGCCCTAACATTAAACCTAACCCTAGCCTTAATCCTAACCATAATCCTAGACCTAACCCTAGATCTAAGACTATCCATTACCCTAACCATAACCATAACCCTAATGCTAACTGTAGGATAACCCTAACCCTATCTCTAACCCTAAATTTATCCATTACCCTAAACCTAACCTGAACCCTAAACCGAACCATGTCCATTAACCTACCTTAGCCCTAACCCTAATGCTAATTAGAGCCCTAACCCTTAACCTTAACCTAACCCAAACCATAACCGTTACCATGAACCCAATAATAACCCTATCTCAAAAACTGACCCTAACCCTCAAGATAACACTTACACTAGAACTAGCCATAAACCTCACCCTAAAACTAACCCTAACCATAAACCTAGGCCTGATATTAGCCCTAGCCCTAATCCTAGCCCTAAACCTAACACATAACCTAGCCCTAATCCTAGTGCTTAACTTGGCCTAATCCTAATCCTAACCCTAGCCCTAGCCCTAACAATAATCCTAGTGCTAATCCTAGTACTAATTTTGACCTAACTCTAACCCTAGCCCTAAGACTAACTCTAGCTCTCACTGTATTCCTATCCCTAGTTTTAAACCTATCCCTTAAAGTAACCCTAAACCTAGACCCAACCAGAGCCCTAACTTTTTCCCTAACCCTAAACCTAGATCTAATCCTAACTCTAAATCTAACCCCAAATCTAAGCATAAACCTCACCCTAACACTAGCCCTATGCCTAATGATAATTGGAAAACTAGCCCTAACTCTAGCCCAAGCACTCAAATAAAACTGAGTCATAGGCTTAACCCTAAACCTTACCCTAAATCAAACCCTAATCCTCTACCTAGCCCTAACCCTAGCACTAATTTGAGTCATAATCCTACCTTTAGAAATTATGCTGACCCTGTTTCGGACCATAACATTAACCCTAGCTCTAAACATCACCGTAACCCTAAACCTAACCCTAAAAATAGCCCTAATTGGAACTCTAGATCTTAAATTAGCCATGGCCCTAAACTAATAGAAAACCTAGCACTAATCTGAGACTTAAACCTAGTTTTAAACCTAACCCTAATCTTAACCCTAGCCCTATCCCTAACCCTAATATTATCCCTAAAACTAGCTCTAACCCTGTCCCTTACCCTAAGCCAAACCCTTACCCTAATGCTACCCTAGTCCTAAACCTAATCCGTAGCTTACCCCAAACCATAACTGTAATACTAATCATAAACCTAGCACTCATTCTAGCTCTAACCCTAATCCAAACTATAACCCTAACCATGGCCCTTATTCTGACCCTAACTCTAACCCTAGGTTTAAACCTGACCCTAACCCTAAACTTAATCCTAACATTAGCCCTACGGGTAACCCTATACCTAAACCTAACCCTAACACTGGACCTAGAAAAAAGCCTAATCCTAAATCTAGTCATAACTCTAGCACTAGCTCTAAACAAAAACCTATCCCTAGGCATAACACTAATGCTTAACCTATCTCAAACACTAACCCTACACCTAGACCTAAACCTAGCACTAATTCTGGCCCTAAACTTAAACCTAACCCTAACCCGAACAATGATCCCTACCCTAACATAAACCTGGCTGTAATAACCCAAAATCTAGCCATAACCCTAACACTAGACCTAGCCATAAATCTAAACATAGCTCTTTCATAACCGAAGACAAACCCTAGCTCTAAATCTATCCATTACCCTAAACATAAACCTAACCCTAATGTTAATCCTAGCACTAAACTTAACCCTAATCCTAAACCTAGATCTGACATTAACCCTAACCCTCGCCCTGGTCCTAACCATAGGTCAAACCCTAAAACTTACCCTAAACCTAATCCTAACACTAACCCTAGGCCTAATCCTAACCCTAACATTAATCACAGACCTAATCCTAACCATAACCCAAGCCCTAAACCTATCCATTACCCTAAACATAAGGCTAACCCAAATGCTAACCCTAGGCTTAACCCTAAACCTATCACTAACATTAACCCTATCCATTACCTAAACCTAACCTGAACATTAAACCTAACCTATCAATTACTCTAACCCTAACCCTAATGCTAATTCGAGCCCTAAACCTAAACCATGACCCAAACCAAACTGTGAACAAGACCAGTGTCTAATAATACACCTAGCTCTAAACCTGACCCTTACCCTAAACCTAACCCTTACACTAGACCTAGATATAAAACTAGCCATGACACTATCCCTAACCAAACCATAGACCTGACATTAGCATTCTACCTAATTCTTGCTCTAAACCTAATACAAACCCTAGCCTTCATACTAGCCCTAAACCTAGCCTTAATAATAATCCGAACCCTAATCCTATCCCAATCCCTAATTTCAACCCTTTCCCTAGTTCTGAACCTAGGTATAACCTCATCCCTTCCCTTAACCCTAACCCTAACATTACCACTAACCCTAACCCTAGCCCTAACACTAGGCCTAACCATAACAGAAACCCTTGCTCTAATCTTAGCCCTAATTTACCGCTAAATATAACCCTATTCCAACTCTAGCCCTAAGACTAACTCTAACCCTCAAGCTAGACCTATTTCTAGTACTAACCTTATATTTTACTGTAACTCTAATAGTAGTACTAACCTTAGCCCTAAACCTAGCCCTAATCCTAGATCTAACCATAATTCTAAATCTAACCTTTACTCTAAGCCTAAACCTCACCCTATTACTAGCCCTAACACTATTGCTAATCCCAAAACTAGCGCTAACCCAAGCCCTACACCTAAAACAAACCCAAGCCATAGCCCTACTGCTAATCGTGACCTAACTGTAACCATATACCTGACATTAGCCCTAGCCCTAATTCTTGTTGTAACCCTATTGCAAAACCTAACCTTACACCTACCCTTAACCCTAGCTCTATTTCGAATGTTATCCCTAACCCTAAAACTGACACTGACCCTGACTCTGACCCTATCACTTACCCTATCTCAAATCATCACCCTAAAATAAACCTAATCCTAACACTAGACCTAGCCCTAATCCTATCCCTAAATCTAACCCTAATTGTGCTAGTTTTTACATTAGACATAGCCCTACCTTAGCGCTAACCTAATCTAAAACCTAGCCCTAATCTGATTTCTAACTCTAGCTTTAACCCTAACAATAATCCTAACCCTAGACTTAATCCTAACCATAACCCTAGCCCAAACCCTAGCTCTAAACCTATCCATTACCTTATCTATAACCCTAACCCTAATGCTAACCCTAGAATAACCCTAACCCTATCCATAACTCTAACACTATCTCTTACCTAAATCTAACTTGAACCCTAAATTTAACCATATCCATTACTCTAACCCTAAACCTACCCCTAATGCTAAGACAATACCCTAACCCTAATCCTAAACCTTTTCCTGACCCTAATAATACCCCTTTCTAAAACTGAACCTAACCCTTAACCTAACCTTTACACTATACCTAACCATAAACTTAACCTTAAAACTATCCCTAACCATAACACTACACATAACCATAGCCCTAGTCCTAATGCAAGCCCTAACCCAAACAAAAACTGTAGCCCTACTCCTGGCCATAAAATTAGGCTTAATCCTAACCCTAACCAAACACTAGCCCTAACCCTAAATTGAACTTTCACTCTAGGCCTAAACCTAGCTATAACATTATACCATACCCTAACCCTAATCATAATTCTAGCCCTAAACAAAGGCCTAGCCCTAATATTAACCCTAGGTCTAATCCTATCCCTAATTTAGCCCTAATCCTAAACCTAACCATATCCCTATCCCTAAGACTAACTGTAACTCTCGCCCCAGCCCTAGCCCTAGTTCTATACTTATCCCTTTCTATAAGCTAAAGCCTAGCCCTAACCCTAGCCCAAACCTAGCCCTAAACTTAGGCTAGCAATAAACCTAGATCTAAACCTAACTCTAAATAAAACCCTAAAATAAACCCAAACCTGACCCTAACACTAGCCCTAACCCTAATGCTAATTTGAAAACTTGCCTAAACCTAGCCATAGCCTTAAAAAAGTGAGCTATAGCCCTAATCATAACCCTTAACCTAAACCAAATCCTAATGCTACACCTAGCCCTAACCCTAACCCTTAAATTATTATTGACCCTGACTCTGAACCTAAAACTAACCCTAGCTCTAAATATCACCTAAACCTAACCCAAACACTAGACCTAGCCCTAACCCTAAGCAGAAAACTAGCCCTAATGGTAAAACCTTTTCTTACATTAGCCATAGCCCTAACCCTAATACAAAACCTAGCACTAGTCTGAGCCCTAACTCTAGCTTTAACCCTAGCCCTAACCCTAACCCTAACCCTAGCTCTATTCCTACCCCTTACCCTAAACCAAACCCTAACCCTAATGCTACCCTAGTTCTAACCCTAATCCTTAGCCTAGCCCAACCCTAACTCTATTACTGGTCCTAACCCTAGACTGTATTCTATCTCTAATCCTAACCCAAAGCCTAAGCCTAACCCTGACTCTTATTCTGACCCTAACACTAGCCATAGGACTAAGTCTAATCTAACATTAATCCGAACCTAACTCTATCCCTACTGGTAAACCTATACCTAAACCTAACCATAACACTAGCACTAGATCTAAACTTATTCCTAAATATAGCCATAACTCTAGTCCTAGCCCTAAGCAAAAACCTAGCCCTAGTCCTAACAGTAACCATTAACCTAACACAAAGACTAACCCTACCCATAGACCTAATCTAGTTCTGATTCTGGCCCTAACACTAAATCCAATAATAAACTGACACTGACCTTTTCCCTAACATAAACCCTAGCTCTAAATCTTATTCTCTACCAAAACCTAACCCTAACACGGGATTTATCCATGACCCTAACCTTCAAACTAGCCATAACCATAACCCTAGCTCTTACGTTACCCATAGCCCTAATGCTAGCCATAAACCTCACATAAAACGTAGCCCTAAACCTAGCCCTAAGCATCACCCTAACATTAAACTAGCCCAAACCCTACCCTAACGCTTGCCATAGCCTTACCCTAGGTCAAACTCTAACCCTTACCCTTAGCATAACATTAGCCCTAACCCAACTTAATCCTAACCCAAATCCTAACTGTAACCATAGCCCAAAACCTAGATCTAACTTTATTCATTACTTTATACATAACCCTAACCTTAATGCTAACCCCAGCCCTAACCCTAACCATAACCCTAAAAATAGCCATGACTCTAACCTAACCCTTACGCTAGTGCTAAACCTAGCTCAAACGCTAACACTTACCCTAAACCTAACCCTAACACTAATCCTAGCCCTAATCCTAACCTAACCCAAGCCCTAACCCTATCCATTAATCTAAGCATAAGCCTAACCCAAATGTTAACACTAGGCCTAAACCTAACCCTGTCCCTAACATTAACCCTATAATTTACTCTAAACCTAAACTGAACCCTAAAACTATCCCTATCAATTACTCTAACCCAAACCATAAATCTAATTCAAGCCCTATTCGTAAACCTTAAACCAAACCAACCCTAACCCGGACTCTGAACCTAATACTACACCTTGCTCTAAAGCTGACTCCTACTCTAAATCTAACCCTTATATTAGACCTAGCTGTAAACCAAACCCTAAAACTATTCCTCATTTTAATCCTAGACCTGATATTAGCACTAGCCCTAAATTTAGCCCTAACACTAACACAAACCCTAACCCTAAATCTACCCTGAACATATCCAGAACCCTCACCCTAGCCCTATCCTTAATTTTAACCCTTGCCCTAGTCCTGAACCTAGCTATTTAACCCCATCCTTGCCCCCCAAACTAACCCTAAACATAGCCCTAACCATAGGCCTAAACCTAACACTAATCCTAGTGCTAATCCTAGCCCTAATTTAGCCCTAACCTTAACCCTACCCCTAACCCTAGCCCTAATACTAACTCTAACTCTCAACCTACCCTTATTTCTATTTCTAATCCTATCCATTACAGTAACCCTCACGCTAGCCCTAAAACTTAGCCCTAACCCTATCCATAGCCCTAACCCTAGATCTAACCATAATGCTAAAAATAACCCTAAACTTAAGTCTAAACCTCACCCTACCACTAGACCTAACACTATTGCTAATCCTAAAACTACCTGTAACCCTAGCCTTAGACCTAAAACAAAACCTAGCCATTGCTCTAACCCTAAACTTTACCATATACCAAGCCCTACCACTAGAACTAGCCATAACCCTATGTCTAATTCGAGTCCTAAGCCTAAAATTAACCCTGACCCAACTCTTATCCAAACACTAACCCAAGCTCTATTTATCGTCCTAACCCTAAAGCTAATACTAACAGAAGACTGAGCCCAAACACTAACCCTAAAAATAACCCTAATTGTAACCCTAGTTTTACATTGGAAATAGCCCTAACCCTAACACAAAAATAGCCTAATCCGAGCCCTAACTAGATTTAACCCTAACCCTAACCCTAACACCAGCCCTAGCCCTAAACCTAACCCTAAACGTAGCTCTAACCCTAGCTCACTAAGCCAAATCACTTACACTAAGCCAAATCCTATCCATAATGCTAACCCTAGTCCTAAACCTAATCCTTAGCCTAAACCAAACACTAACCCTATTACTAGTCCTAACCCTAGCCCTCATTCGAGCTTTAATCCTAACCCAAAACCTAACTCTAAACTTCACCCTTGTTCTGACCCTAACACTAATTATAGGTCTAAACCTGACCCTAACCCTAATCGAAATCTGAAACTAGCTCTACCAGTAAACTTATACCTAAACCGAACCCTAACACTAGTCCTAGACCAAAATCTAATCCTAAATCTGGTGATAACTCTAGCCCTAGACCTAAACAAAAACTTAGGACTAGCCCTAACAGTAACCATTAACCTAAAACAAACACTAACCCTACCCTATACCTAACACTAGTCCTAATTCTAATTTTCACCCTAACCCTAACAATTACTTGAACACTAACCCTGACACTAACACTAACACTAAACTTAGCTCTAAACCTGAACCTAAACTAAAATCTAAATTTAACACTAGACATAGCCATAGCCCTAACCCTAAAACTAGCCCTAATTAGAACCCTAGATCTTACATTAACCATAGCACTAAACCTAGACCTAAACCTAATGCAAAACCTAACCTTAATCTGAAGCATATACCTACCCTAAGCATAACCCTCACCCTAACCCTAGCCCTAACCCTAACCCTAACACTCACTTTAGTCCTAACCTTAGCTCAAAGCCTAACCATTAGCCTAAATA
Organism: Marmota flaviventris; assembly: GCF_047511675.1. NCBI lineage: Eukaryota > Metazoa > Chordata > Mammalia > Rodentia > Sciuridae > Marmota > Marmota flaviventris. The sequence goes on along the minus strand of NC_092511.1, from coordinate 75,104,435 downwards.
TAAACCTTACCACTATCCCTAAACATAACCCTAACCGTAGCCCTAATCCTAATGTTAACCCTAGCCCTAACCTTAGCTCTAACCCTAGCCATTACCTTAACTCGAACCCTAACCCTAATGATAACCCTAGCCTTAACCCTAACCAAAACCCTAACACAAACCATAAACCTAACCCTAGACCTAACCCTAAACCTAACCCTTGCTGTATTCCTAACCCTAATTCAAATCCTAACCCTTACCCTAAACCCAACAGTATACCTAGCCCTAAAACTAAACTTAACCATAAATCTAAAACTTAACACTAAAGCTAACCTTACATTTAACCCAATATATTATGGTAAACTTAACCCTAAACCTAATGTAAACCCTAGCACTAACCCTAAACCTAACCCTAAAAATAACCATAAACATAACCCTAGACCTAACACTAAACCTTACCCTCACCATGGATGAACCCTAGGTCAAAACCTAACCTTTACCCTAAACGTAACCATAATCCTACCCTAAGCTAGGCTTACTAGCCCTAACCCAAATCCTAAACCTAACCCTAACTCTAGACCTAATCTTAACAATAACCTTAGCCCTAACCCTAGCTCTAACCCTATACATTATCCTTATGATAAGCCTAATCCTAATGATAACCCTAGGCCTAACCCAAACCGTATAGCTAAACTGAAAGTTCACCATTACCCGAAATATACCCTGAACCTAAACCTAACCTTATCCATTACTCTAACCCTAACCCTAATGCTCATTTGAGCCCTATTCTTAAACATCCTAATCCTGATTCTGACTCTAAAAACACTAGCTCTAAACCTGACCCTTACCCTAAGCCTAATACTTACACTAGTCCTAGACACAAACCTAACCCTAAATCTACCCCTAATTGTAACACTAGGCCTGACATTAGCCCTAGTCCTAATTCTAGAGCTAAAACTACAAAAAAACTACCACTTATTCTAGCCCTAAACCTAGCCTTAATCTTATCCCTAACCCTAACCCTAGCCCTAACCCTAATTCTAACACTCACCCTACCTCTAACATAGCCATCTCTTACACTAAAGATAAGCATAACCTAGTCCTAATGCTACGCCTAAGGTGAACACTAACCCCAGCCCTAATCGTAGCCTTAATTTAGCCCTATCCCTAAAACTAACCAAATCCTAGCTCTAAGACTAACTCTAATTCTCATCCTAGTCCTATCCCTATTTCTAAACCTATCTGTTAACATAATCCTAACCCTAGCCCCAACCCTTGCCCTATACTTAGACCTAGCCCGAACCCTAGATCTAATGCTAACTCCAAATCTAAACCTAACCCTAAGCGTAGCCGAACACTAACACTAGTCCTAACCCTAATGCTAATCAATATAAACTAGTGTTAACCTTAAACATAGGACTAAAACCAAACTGAGCAATACCCCTAACCCTAAACCTTAACATAAATCAAACCCTAACACTACACCTAGACCTAACCCTAGCCCTAATTCGAGTCCTAACCCTAACCTTAAAACTTACCCTTACCCTGACTCATATCCTAAGAGTCACCCTAGCTTTAAACACCATGCTAACTTAAACAAAACTCTAACAGCAACCCTATCCCTTATTTGAGTCCTAACCCTAACCCTAAAACTAACTCTGATTCTTATTTATATCCTAACAATAACCCTACCTCTATATATTACCATAATCATAAATCTAACCCTTACACTACACCTACCCCTAACTCTAACCCTAAAACTAACCCTAATTGTAACCCTAGTTCTTACATTAGCCATTGACTTAAACCTAACACAAAAACTAGCCCTAATCTGAGTCCAAAACCTAGATTTAACCCTAACCCTAATCCTAATGCTAGCCCTAACTCTAGCTCTAAGGCTATCACTTACCCCAACCCAAACACTAACCCTAATGGTAACCCTAGACCTGTCCCTAAACTTTAGGCAAACCAAAACCTTAACCCTATTATTAGTTGTAAACCTAGCCCTCACTCTAGGTCTAACACTATCCTAATCCCAAATAATAACCCTGATCCGTATTCTGACCCTAACACTAACCCTAGGTCTAAACCTGACCCTAACCCTAGACCAAACACAAACACTAGCCCTAGACCTAAACCTAATCATAAATCTAGACTTAACTCTAGTCCTGGACCTAAATAAAACCCTAGACTTAGCCCTAACAATAACCCTGAACCTAACCCTAACACTAACCCTAACCCTAGACCTAAACCTAGTCTAATTCTGGCTGGAATCCTAACTCTAACTCTAACCCAAACACTGACCCTGTCTTTATTGTAAACCTATCTATAAATCAGACCTTACCCGAAAATCTAAACCTAACGCTATACCTAGCCATAACCCTAACCCTTAAACAAGCCCAAAATTAACCCTAGCTCTTACATTACCCACAGCCCTAACCCTAGGCCTAAACCTAACACAAAACCTAGAGTTAATCCTAGGCCTAAACCTAGCCATAAGCAGAACCATAACCCTAGCCCTAGTCCAAACCTTAACATAACCCTCATCTTAGTCCTAATCCTAGCTCAAAGCCTAACCCTTACCTTAAACATAAACCTACATCTATCCCTAAAAATAACCCTAACCCTAGTCCTAATCCTAACCTTAACTCTAGCCTTATACATAGATCTAAACATACCCTTTACCCTAAACCTAACCCTAACCCTATTGATAAACCTAGGCCTAAGCTTAATGCTATAACTAACCAGAAAACTAACCCTAGACATAACCCTCACCCTCACACTCGCCATAGATTAAAACTAGCTCAAACCCTAACCCTTATCATAAACCTAAACATAACCATAGCTATAACCTGAACCCTAAACCTCTATCTACCCCTAACCGTAATCCTAAGCCTACATCTAAATGTATACATTACCCTAACTTTAACCCAACCCCTAATGATGACCTAGCCCTTATCCTAACCCTAACCCTAATCATACTGTAATCTTATCCCTAGATCTAACCTAAACCTAACCCTCACCCTAGGCAGTACCCTAGCTCAAAATCTAACCCTTATACTAAACAAAACACTAAGCCTAGTTCTAATCCTAACCCTAACCATACCTCAAGACCTATCCTAAACATAAACCTAGCCCTAAACTTAGCCCTAAACTATCCATTATACTAACCCTAATCCTTACCCTAATGCGAACCCAAGACCTAATCTAATCCTAACAATTAGCTAAACCTAACCTGAACCCGAAACAAAACCCTATCATTGCTCTAACCCACACCCAAATGCAAACTCGAGCCCTAACCCTAAACCCTAACTTTAACCAAACTCTAACTCTGACCCTAAAACTAATAAATTCTCTAGGTCTAAAGCTGACCCTTACCCTAAACCTAACCCTTATACTACACCTAGCAATAAATCTAATCTTAAAACTATCCCCAACATTAAGCATAGATCTGACATTAGCACTAGCCCTAATCCTAGCCCTAAACTTAACACAAATCACACTAAACATACCATTACTCCTAACCTAACCCTAACACTAGCTCTAACCCTAACACTAACCCTAGCCCTAATCTTAGCCCTAATTTAGCTCTATTCCTAAACCTAGCACTAACCCTAGCCATAAGACTAACTCTACCTCTCACCCTAGACCTATCCCTAGTTCTAACCCAATCCCTTATAAGAACCATAATCCTAGCCCTAACCCTAGCCCTATCCTTAGCCCTAGCCCTTACCTAATCTAACTTTAACTCTAAATCTAACCCTAACCCTAAGCTTAACCCTAACCCTAACCCTAACTCTAAATGTAACTTTAACCCTAAGGCTAAACCTAAACCTAAATATAACCCTAGCTCTTACATTACCCACAGCCCTAACCCTAGGCCTAAACCTAACACAAAACCTAAAGTTAATCCTAGGCCTAAACCTAGCCTAACCCTAGCCCTAACCCTAAAACAAAACTGAACCATAGCCCTAACCCTAACCTTTAACCTAAATCAAACCCCTAAACCTAACCTTAGGCCTAATATGAGATTTAATCTGAACCCTAAAACTAACCCTGACTCTGACTCTGACCATAACTTTAACCCTAGCTCTAAACATAACCCTAAACCTAAACCTAAACCTAACACTAGATATAGCCCTAACCCTAACCCTAAATTTAGCCCCAAACATAACCCTGGTACTTATATTAGCCATAACTGTAACCCTAGCATTAACTTAACACAAAACCTAGCCCTAATCCGAGCCGTAACCCCAGTTTTAACCCTAATCCTAACCGTAATGCTAGCCCTAATCATAAACATAACCCTAGCCCTAACCCTAGCTCTAACAGTATCCATTTCCATAACCATAACCCTAACCCTAATTGTAACCCTACTCCTAAACCTAACCCTATTCTTAAGCCTATCCATTACCCTAAATGTAACCTAGACCCTAAACCTCACCCTATCATTAACCTAACACTAACCCTAATGCTAATTTGAGCCCTAACTTTAAACCTTAACCTATCCCAAACCATAACCCAGACCCTGACTCTAACAATATTACTTGTTCTCAACCTGACTCTAACCCTAAAACTAACCCTTACACTACATGTAGCCATAAACCTAACACTAAAACTATCTTTAACCATTACCCAAGACCTGATATTAGCCATAGCCCTAATATTAAAACAAACACTAGCCCTAATCCTAGTCCTAAACCTAATCCTAATCACAACCCCAACCTTAACCATAGCCCTAACCCTAATTCTAACTCTCACACTAGCACTAAACCTAGCTATAACACCATCCCTTACCCTAAACTTAATTCTAACCCTAGCCCTAACGCTAGACCTAAGCTGAACACTAACCCTAGCCCAAATCCAAGCCCTAATTTACCCCTATCCCTAATTCTAATGCTAACCATAGCCCTAAGACTAACTCTCTCACACTAGCCCTATCCCTAGTTCTAACCATATCCCTTATCTTAACCCTAACCCTAGACCTAAACATAGCCATAACCCTAGCCATAAATCTTGACTAAACTTTATTCCTAGTCCTAACCCAAGATCTAACTGTAAGTCTAACTCTATCACTAACCCTAAGCCTAACATTAACACTAGACCTAACACTGACACTAATCATAATTCTAGCCCTAACCCTAATCCTAGCAGTAAAACAAAACCAAGCTATTGCCATAACACTAAACCTTAACTTAAACCAAACCCTAGCACTACACCTAGATCTAACCCTAGCCCTAATTTGAGTCCTAACCTTAACGTAAATACTAACCCTGACTCTGACTCATATCCTAACACTCACCCTAGCTCTAAACACACCCTAAACTTAAATCAAACTCTTACAGTAACCCTAGCCTTATTTTGAGTCCTAAACCTAACCCTAAAACTAACCCTTACCCTGACTATTCACCTAACACTAAGACTAGCTCTAAATATCAGCCTAACCTTAAAACTAATTCTAACATTAGAGGTTTAACACCTAACCATAATCCAAAAATTAACCCTAATTGTAAACATAACCCTAGCTCTAACAGTATCTAGCTCTAACCCTAGTTCTTAAATTAACCATTGCTCTAAACCTAGACCTAACCCTAACACAAAAACTAGCCCTAATCTGAGCCCTAAACCTAGTTTTAACCCTAACCCTTGCCCTAACTCTAGCCCTAACCGTAGCTCTAACCCTATCCCTTACCCTAAGCCAAACCCTAAACCTTAAGCTAACCCTAATCCTTAACCTAACCCAAACCCTTATCCTACTAGTCCAAACCCCAGCTCTCTTTCTAGCTCTAAACATAACCCAAACCCTAATCCTAATCCTGACCCTTATTCTGACTCTAACACTAATCATAGGTAAAAAACAAAACCTAAACCTAAACCGAACCCTAACACTAGCACTTCTGGTAATTTATACCTAAACCGAACCCTGACACTAGCCCTAGACCTAAACCTAATCCTAAATATAGCCATAGCTCAAACCCTAGACCTAAAGAAAAACCTAGCCCTAGCCCTAACAATAACCCTTAGCCTAAGACAAACACCAACTCTTCCCCTAGACCTAACCCTAGTCCTAATTCTGGCTTTTACCCTAACCATAACCCTAACCTGAACACTGACTTTGACTCTAAAAATAACCCCAGCTCTAAACATCACCTTACCCCTAAACCTAACCCTGAAATTATACCTAGCCCTAACATTAACCCTAAAACCCTAAAATGAGCCTGAATCATAACAAGTTCTTACATTAGCTGTTGCCCTAACCTATTGCAAAACCTAGCCCTAATCCAAGCCGTACTCTAGCTTTAAACCTAAAGCTAATCCTAATCCTAACCATAGCCCTAACCCTAACCCTAACCTAACCCTAGAACTAATCCTTAGCATAACCCTAGCCTTAACCCTAGCTCTAAACTATCCATTACTATAATGATAACCATAACACTTATGCTAACCCTAGACCAAACCCTAATCCTATCCCTAATCCTAAACTATCCATTTCCCTACACTTAACCTGAACCCTAAACCTAAAACTATCATTACCTATCCTTAACAATAATGCTAATTTGAGCCCTAAACCTGAACCTTAACCTAAAAAAAAACCTAAATCTGACCCTAACCCTAATAATACCTGGAGCTCTAAACCTGACCTAACCATAAACCTAACCCTTACAATAGACCTAGCTATAAACCAAATTCTAAAACTATCCCTAAATGTAACCCTAGACATGACTTTTTCCCTAGTTCTAATCCTAGTCCTAATCCTAACACAAAACTTAGCCCACATCCTAGCCATAAACTTCACCTTAATCATAAACCTAACCCTAACCTAACCCTAATTCCTACCCTCATCCTAGCCCTAAAAATAGCTATAATTCCAACCCTTGCCCTAAACCTAAACCTAACTCTAAACCAAACACTAACCCTAGCCCTAACCCCAGGCCTAACCCTAACACTAACCCTAGCCCTAACCCCAGGCCTAACCCTGACACTAACCCTAGCTCTAATTCCAGGCCTAATTTAGCCCTATGCTTAACCCTAACCTTTACCCTAAGACTAACTCTAACTCTCACCCGAGCCCTATACCGAGTTCTAACACAATCCCTTACCATCACCCTAAACCTAGCCTAAACTTAGCCCTATCCCTAGCCCTATGCATATTTCTACCTCAAACCCATGATCTAAACCTAACTCTAAAATCTAACCCTAAACCTAAGCCTAAACCTACAATAACACTAGCCCTAAACCTACCACTAGCCCGAAAACAAAACCAAGTCATAGGCCTAACCCTAACCCTTAACCTAAACCAAACCCTAACATTACACCTAGCTCTAAACCTATCTCTAATTCTAGTTAAAGTCTAACCTGGAATGTAATCCTGACACTGACTCTGACATTAACAATAACTCTAGCTCTAAATATCATCAGTACCATAAACCTAACCCTACACTAGACCTAGCCCTAACCCTAACCCTATAACTAGCACTAATCATAACCTTACTTGGTACCTTACTTGTAGCCTTAACCCTAGTGTAACCTAACCCAAAACCAAGCCTTAATCTGAGTCCATAACCTAGCTTTAACCCTAAACTAAACAACCCTAACTCAAACAAAAGCCTGAATCCTATACATAATCCTAGCCCTAATCTTAGGTCTAACCCTATCCACTACCCTAATGATAACCCTAACCCTTATGCTAAACATTAGGCCTAACCTTAACCCTCTCCATTACACTAAACCACATCTAAATCCTAAAAATATCGCTGTCATTACCCTAACCCTAAACTTAATGCTAATTGAAGACCTAAATCTAACCTCTAACATAAAATAAACCCTAATCTTGAACCTGACCCTAATAATAACCCTAGATCTAAACCTGACCCTTACTATAAACGTGACCCTTACACTGGACCAAGCCATAAACCTAACACTAAATCTATTCCCAAGTTTAACCCTAGACCTTGCATTAGCCCCAGCCCTAATACTAGCCCCAACCCTAACACAGACACTAGCCCTCATTCTAGCCATAAGCCTAGCCTTAATCAAAACCCTAACCCTAACCCTAGCCCTAACCCTAATACTAACCCTCACCATAGCCCTCAACCTAGCTATAACCCATTCCCTTACCCTACGTGTAATCCTAATTCTAACCATAAGCTGAGGTCTAAACCTAACACTAACCCTAACCCTAATTTATCCCTATCCCAAACCATAACCCTAGCCCTAGGCCTAAGACTAATTCTAACTCTCATACTAGCTCTATCACTAGTCCTAACCCTATACCTTATCATAACCCTAACCCTAGCCCTAACCCTAGTCCTAACCCTTGCCCTATCCTTAATCCTCTCCCTAACCATAGATCAAAACCCTAACTCTAAATCTAACCCTAACCCAAAGTCTAAGCCTAACCATTATAAATACATTTATATTTAGACTCTATTTCTACAGATGTTGGCTTAAATTATTATTTAGAATATAGTCATTAGTTTCATAAAAGACATACCATTTCTGGTGGTATAGAGAGAACTGATGGTCAGCGGTAGGATGCTATGTTAAGGGGAAAAAGAGTGAGGGTATGAGATTAATCTATCTTAGCAATTGGAGGAAAACTGTAATGAATAGACAGGGATAATTTTTGGAAGAATATATATAAATTCAAATTCCTTATCTGTATTCATAAAATTACCCTATGTATAAATGGTAAAAGTTAGGAGGTTGAAAGTGGGATAGAGGGAGGAAGAAAAAAGAAGAAAAAATAACAAAGACAGAAAGTAAGAGAGGAAGAATGAAAATAAGAGAAAACAAAGGGGGGATGAGGTAAGCCTATGCAATTCCTCCATATTATACTATTCTTTTGATTCAGTTCTTAAAGTCCAATTTCAGGCAAAGTTCTTGGTTTCATGTATGTTGATATTGTGAGGACCAGAGGGGGAAGGGTAGGGGAGAATGGATGAGAAGAGCAAAAATAGAAAAGTCTCTCAGAATTCTGTTTTCTTGCAGTAAGTGGAATTGTCTATTCCTAGCTTGAGTCTCTGCTAAGGGTGGTGGATATTGCCAGTTTGAGAGGGCTTGAGCTTCTACCTGGAGCCTCCCTACTCTTAGTCTCTGAGTTGGAAACCAGGTACCTGTACAGTTGCTGTTCCACATTGATAGCTACACCCCAAAAAAAGCTTGTGAGAAAAATCTTAGTTATCACAGCTGGAGGTAGGGGAGTTGGAAACCAGGTACCTGAGCAGCCACAGAACTGAGCTGGTAGCCATGTCCACAGACAGAGGGTGAGTAAGGTTTTCCATGATGGATTCCATCTGTTACCTGTGTAGGGTGTTTGGTGAGGTGGGTGGTTCTGTGGTCTAGAGCTTGGACTGGTGAGCCACAAGCAAACTTCTGTGTTCTGTGCTACCTACTCTCTGTGCCGAGAGTGTCTGCATGGCCGAGACTTCCCTCTGAGCCAAGACGGAACCCGCGGCCAAGACTTCTATCTGTGCCAAGAGCTCATGGCCGAGACTTCCCTCTGAGCTGAGAGCACATGTGCAGCCGAGACTTCCGTCTGTGCTGAGAGCTCATGCGTGGCCAAGACTTCCCACTGAGCCAATATCAACCACAAAGCCGAGCCTTCCATGTGTACAGAGGGCTCCAGCATGGCACTAGTTTTCTTCAAATTTCTATGATATTGGGCAAGATTCATCTTTTACTTAGCCGTACTATGCTACACAGGGTTGGGCCCTCTCACTTCAATGGTTCACACTCAGGAACAGTTTGTATTTTAAGATTTCCTTTGATTATGGCTTATTGATATGGATGAAAATTGAGTGGAAATCAAACAGGGTTGGTAGGAGGTGCTTGAAATGTCACACAATCAGTTCTTAGTGGGCACTCTCTGGCTTCTTTCTTTTGAAGGTAGGCCAAAGCTGAAGCATGCAAAAGCAACTGCATCTGAGAGCCCTTAAGGAGAAAACAGAGAAATATGTATATATTGAAATAAGTCTCCCAATGATTTGATCAGATTTCTTTGATACTGTGCAGTATTCGTCTTTAATAGACCTCGCTAGGATCCCCAAATTTGGGACATCTAAAATCAATGGTTTTATGTACAGGTAAGGGTTAGGGTTAGGTTTAGAGGTAGTTTTAGAGTTATTTTTGTTCAAATTTATTTGATATTGGGCTGGATTCATCTTTTCCCAACCTTACTTTGCTCCCAGGTTTGGGCCATCTGGGTTCAGTGGTTCGCTGTCAGGAGCAGTTTGTATTTTAAGGTTTCACTTCATTTTGACCTATATGGGTAAATGAAAATCAAGCTTGAAATCAAACAGAGTTAGTTTGAAAGTTTGCTTGAAACTTCACCCACTCAATCAGTTCTCAGTTGCATTTTCTGGTTTGTTTCTTGTGGAAGTAGCCCTATGCTGAAAGAGAAAGAAATAGCTTGATCTGTGAGTGCTTTAGGAGCAAGCTTCAATAGTTTTTGGTCAAATTACTTTGATACTGTACAGGATTCATCCTTTACCTAGCCTTAGTAGGATCCCCATTTTGGGGCCTTTAAGTTCAATGGTTCACTGTCAGGAACACTTTGAAATTTTAGGTGTCACTTCACTATGGCTTATAGGTGTGAATGACAATGAAGCTGGAAATCAAACAGGGTTGGTACTAGCTGCTTGATATATCACACATTCAATTAGTTCTCTGTGAGCACTCTCTGCTTTCTTTCTATTGAATATAGGCCAAAGGAGAAGCATAAAAAAAAAAAAAAAAAAAAAAAAAAAAACTTTATCCGAGAGTACTTTCAGAGACAACAGGGAAATAAGCATGTAATGAACTACCTCCCACAATTATTTGGTCAGATTTCTTTGATACTGTGCATGATTCATCTCTTAGCTTGCCCCACTAGGCTTCACAACTTTGGGACTTCTATGATTAAATGTGATATAAATAGGTTAGGGTTAAGGTTATAGTTAGTTAGGGCTAGGTTTAGACCTAATGTAAGGTTTAGAGTTACTTTTGTTCAAATTTCTTTGATACTGGGCAGGATTCATCTTTTACCTAACCTTACTATGTTACTCAGGTTTGGGCAGTCTCAGTTCAATGGTTCGCTGACAGTAACAATTTGTATTTTGAGGTTTCACTTCATTTTGACCTATATGGTAAAGGGAAATGGAGCTCAAAATCAAAGAGTCTTGGTGTTAGCTGACTGAAACAGCACACACTCAATCAATTCTCTGTGTGCACTCTCTGGTTTGTTCCTTGTTAAAGTAACCCTAAGCTGAAGCATCCAAAACAACTTTATCTGAGAGTAATTTTGGGGAAAACAGGAATATAGGAATGTACTGAACTATCTCTTCCAATTATTTGGTCAGATTTCTTAGATGTTGCAAAGGATTCATCTATTAGCTTGCCCCAGTAGGCTCCCCACATTTGGAACATCTAGGATCAATGATTTTCTAAACAGGTTAAGGTTAGATTTAGGATTAGGGTTAGGCCTAGCTTATAGCTAGTGTTAGGGTTAGAGTTTGTTTTGTTCAAATTTCTTTGAAACTGGGAAGGATTCATCTTTTACCTCACCTTATCATGTGCCCTGGTTTTGGGCCTTCTTTGTTCAATGGTTCGCTTTTGGGAATAGTTTGTTTTTAATGTCTCATTTCATTGTGACCTATATGAGTAAATTCAAATGGAGCTAGAAATCAGAGGGTTGGTGCTAGCTGGTTGAAACTTCACATACTCAATCAGTTGTTTTTGGGCACTCTCTGGTTTCTTCTTGTGAAAATAGCTATAAGATGAACCATGCAAAACAAATTTATCCAAGATCACTTTACTAGAAAACAGGGCAATATGCATGTAGTGAAATACCTCCCCCAATTATTTGGTCAGATTTCCTTGATACTGTGCAGAATTGCAGAATTCATCTGTAAGCTTGCCCCACTAATCTCCACAAGTTTGAAAACTTTATGATCAAAGGTTCTCTTAACAGGTTATGGTTACTGTTATGGTTAGAGTTAGGGCAAGGGTTAGTGTTAAGGGTAGAGTTAGTTTTTTCAACTTTTTTGATACTTGAAAGGATTCATCTTTTTTTCTTATTTTTAGTATACTCCCCATGTTTGTGACTCCTAGGTAAAAGGAGTTGCTGTCAGGAGCAGTTTTAATTTTCATGTTTCACTTCATTTTGCCCTATAGGGTGAATGGAAATGGAGCTGGAACTTCAATAGTGTTTGTGCTAGCTGCTTGAAACTTCACACACTTAATTAGTTCTCAGTGCAATTCTCTCATTTGTTTCATGTGGAAGTAGCCCAAAGCTGAAGTAGAAAGAAACAGCTTTATCTTTGAGCACTTTAGGAGCAAGCTTCAACTTTTTTTGCTTGGATTGCTTTGATACTGTACAGGATTCATCCTTTTCCTAGCCTTAGTAGGATCCCTATGTTTGTGCCTTCAAGGGTTGCCAGTTCACTGTCAGAAACAGTTTGAATTTTTAGGTTTCATTTTATTCTGGTCTATAGATGTGAATGAAAATGGAGCTGTAAATCATACTGGGTTAGTAATAGCTGCAGGAAACTTCACACACTCAAACAGTTCTCTGTGGGCACTCTCTGGTTTGTTACTTGTGAATGTAGCCCTAAGCTGAAGAATGCAAAGCAAGTTTATCTGAGAGCACGTTAGGAGAAAAGAAGGAAATATAAATATATTGAAATACCTTCCCCAATTATTTGGTCATATTTCTTTGATACTGTGCAGGATTTATCTATGAGCTTTCCCCACTAGGATACCCAATTTTGGGACTCCTATGATCATAGGTTCTATAAACAGCTTAAGGTTAGGATTAGGGATAGACTCAAATCTAGCATTAGAGTTACAGTTAGATTTGTTCAAATTTATTTGGTACTGGGCAGTGTTCATCTCTTCCTTACCCTTGTTATGTTCTCCAGTTTTGGACCTTCTCAGTTCAAGTGTTCACTGTCAGGAACAGTATATATTTTAAGGGTTCACTTCATTTCGATCTCTATAGGTAAATGGAATTGGAGCTCAAAATCAAACAGTGTAGGTGCTAGCTCCTTGATACTTCACATACTCAATCAATTCCCTGTTCGTGCTCTCTGTTTTTTTCCTTGTGTAAGTATCCCAAAGCTGAAGCATGAATAAAAAACTTTATCTGAGAGCACTTTAGGAGACAACAGGAAAATATGCATGTACTGTACTACCTCCCCCAATCATTTGGTCAGATTTCTTTGATACTGCACAGGACTCTTCTGTTAGCTTTCCCCACTAGTCTCCACAAGTTTGGAATTTCTATGATCAAAGGTTCTCTAAACAGGTTAGGGTTAGGTTTAGGGCTAGTGTTAGAGCGAATGTTATGGTTAGAGTTAGTTTTGTACAAATTTCTTTGATATTGGCCAGGAGTCATCTTTTACGTAGCATTACTATATTCTCCAGTTTTGGGCCTTCTTGGTTCAAGGTTCACAGTAAGGAACAGTTTGAGGTTTAAGGTTTCACTTCATTTGAACCTATATGGGTAAATGGAAATGGAGCAGGAAATCAAACAGTTTTTGTGCTAGCTGCTTGAAACTTCACACACTCAATCTGTTCTCTGTGCGCACACTGTAGTTTCCTTCTTGTGAAAGTAGCTCTAAGCACAAGCATGCAAAAACAACTTTATCCAAGAGCATTTTAGGAGAAATCAGGGAAATATTCATGTTCTGAACTACCTCCCATCAATTATTTGGTCAGATTCGTTTGATACTGCACAGGATATATCTTCTAGCTTACATCACAGGGTTCCCCAAGTTTGGGACTTATATGATCAAAGGTTTATAAACAGGATAGGTTTAGGTTTAGTGTTAGACTTAAGACTAGAGTTAGAAGTAGTGTTAGGGTTAGAGTATTTTTTTTTCAAATTTCTTTGATACTGGGCAGGATTTCTCTTTTACAGAGCCTTATTATGTTCCCCAGTTTTGGGCCTTCTAGTTTCAATTGTTCACTGTCAGGAACAGTTTGTATTTTAAAGTTTTACTTCAAGTGGTCCTATATGGGTAAATGGAAATGGAGCTGGTAATTAAACAGGGTTGGTGTTAACTGCTTGGAATTTCACAACTCAATCAGTTCTCTGTGGGCACTCTCTGGTTTCTTCCTAGTGAAAGTTTTCCAAAGCTATTGCAATGAAAAGAACATTATCCAAGAGCACTTTAGGAAAAAAACAGAGGAAATAGGAATGTACTGAAACACCTCCCCCAATTATTTTGTTGAAAGGTTAATAATCTTGAGAACTGTTTGCTAATCTTGTTCCCAGAATGTGTTGTCCCCAACTGCCAAACTGCAGAATGTACTCCCTTACCCCCTTATTTGGTTGCACGCAAACTGCCCACTCGCCCTGACCCATCAATGAACTTCCCTTCCTGCCCTCTCCAAGGAAAGTATATAAGCTCTACTTAAGCTGTTCTCAGGGCTCTTTGCTCTATTCAAGTGAGCTCTGAGCCCCAGCATGCTGGACCCCCAATAAACCCTTTGCTGTAGCATGAGACAGTCTTTTGGTGGTCTCTTCCTCTGATGCTCGCCTGACCTTTACATATGGAGGTTCCACCGAGATGCGGCAGCAGCAGACAAAAGACCCCCAACAGGCTCCTCTTGGGTTAAATAAGGTGCCTCTTTCTGGTTTCTGGTTTCAGGTTTCAGGTTAGGGCTTGGCAAAATGGCTGTCGGTGAAGAGCGTGAGCTCTCTCCGATGGTGGCTGACAGTCGTGTCACAGAGCCACAGGCCACGTCCCTGGTGGATGCCCCAGAGGACTCGGGAAATCGAGGAACAATAGTCTCCTCGACTCAGTGATATTTTGTTTCTGATTCGGTATTGCCAGCCCATCAGGTTTTGCCGGCTACTCAGTCCTGGTCTCAGTGTTGGACGTCCATTGCCTGTCTTTATTGTCTTGTCTTGTCTGTATCATGTGTCATTGCTTTCACTGTTCGTGTATCTTTCATTATGGGACAGAGCACTTGAACTCCTCTGTCCCTGACCCTTGATCACTGGACCAAAGTCCGCTTAAGGGCTCAGAATCTTTCTTTTTCAGTAAAACGCCGGACCTGACAGACTCTCTGTGCCTCAGAAGGGCCCACCTTTGGAGTCGGATGACCCCCAGAAGGATCTTTCTACTTCCCACTAATTCGAAAAGTCAGAGATATTGTCTTTGTCTTTCAGCCGGGGCCACATAGCCATCCAGATCAACAGCCGTATATCTTAACTTGGCAGGACCTCTGCGAATCTCCTCCTCCATGGGTGAAGCCTTTCCTTGTCCCTGCCCCCGCTCCTACTCCTTCCCCCACGATTCTGTCTCTCAAACCCTCTCCACCTCCTCCTCCTCCACCCTCTGTTCTCCCTGAGTCTCAAGATTTGACTCTACTGGACTCTCCTCCCCCTCCTTATTCCCTGCCCTCGTCCCCCAACCCCCAACACCCTCTAAGTGATTCCCCTGCTGCTGACTCAGCCTCTCCACATTGGAGGAAACTAAACCGGCCCAGCGCCCTCCAGATGACTCCCCCACGGCACACACAGCCCCTCCTCCCCTGGAGAAAGCTGGCCCGGCTAAAAGAACTCAAAGAACTCGCCATTGTTTTCACACCAGCCTACTTGGGATAACTGCCAACAACTTCTAGGGACCCTCTTCATGACAGAGGAAAAAAAAGAGAATCCTCCTGGAAGCTAGAAAAAAAAAATATCCTCGGACCAGATGGGCAACCAACACAACTTCCCAACATAATTAAAGCTGGCTTCCCCTTGAACTGAACCAACTGGGACCCCAACACCTTTGAAGGTAGGGAGCATCTGTCCACTTATCACCGGGCTCTAATAGTTGGTCTCCGAGCAGCCGCTAGGTGACCAACTAATTTGGCCAAGGTAAGAGAGATTATTCAGGGGCCTGATGAATCTCCCTCTATATTTCTAGAGAGAATTATGGAGGCATATAGGAGATATACTCCTTTCGATCCTCAGGCAGAGGATCAAAAGGCATCTATCACGATGGCCTTTATTGGGCAAGCTGCCCTGGATATTAAAAAAAAGTTACAACACTTAGATGGATTACAAGATATGACTTTGAGAGATTTAGTCAGAGAAGCCGAGAAGGTATACTATAAGAGAGAAACTGGGGAAGAGAAGGGAGCAAAGGGAGGATGAAAGAAACAAAAGACAGACTAAGGCGTTGACTAAGGTCTTGGTCACGACAGCAAATAGGCCAGAAATTAAGAAACAGGGAGACAGAAAGGAATACCTGGGCCCATGCCAGAGGACACCCCTGGCCTCAAATCAATATGCCTACTGTAAAAAAAAAAAAAAAACAAACAAACACTAAGCCAAAGAGTGCCCTAAAAAGAGACAGCCACGCCAGCCAGCCATTCTGACTCTAGCGGATGACTAAAAAAGTTGGGGCTCAGATCCCCTCCCCAAGATCAGGGTAACTTTTGAAGTGGAGGGAACCCCAGTAAACTTTGAAGTGGATACAGGGGCAGTATACTCAGCCCTTAAGGCCCCATTGGGCCCTCTATCAAATAAAAGGTCTCTAATTCAAGGGGCTAACAGCAGTAAATATCGGGCTTGGACAACTAAGAAGACCATGGACCTGGGGAAAAGAAATCCATCACTCCTTACTAGTAATCCCAGAATGCCCGGCCCCATTGATGGGCAGAGATCTGCTCACCAAGCTCTGGGCCAAAATAACTTTTAACCCTGAAGCCCCCAAATGAAATTTCTAAAGCCTTCAGTAAAAACTCCTATAGTCATGGCTTTAACTATGTCAATAGAAGATTAACATCAACTCTTCACACCCCCCAAGACTGATCAAACAGGCAAGCTACCCCAGAAATGGATAACAGATTACCCAGATGCCTGGGCAGAAACTGCTGGGTTAGGCCTAGCCATGAAACAACCTCCAATAACAGTGGAGTTAAAAACCTCAGCCTCCCCAATCAATGTCAAACATTATCCTCTGAACAAAGAAAAAAAAAAAAACTAAAGATGGGATAAGGCCCCATATTCAGAAATATCTGGCCTTAGGGGTCCTAAGGCCCTGTCAATCGGCCTGGAACACTCCCCTGCTACCAGTAAAAAAGCCAGGAACCGGGGCCTATGGCCCCATTCAAGACCTAAAAGAGATCAACAACAGAGTGCAGGACATTCATCCCATGGTACCTAATCCATACAATCTGCTTAACACTCTAAACCCTGATCGAAAATGGTATACTGTTCTGACTTTAAAAGATGCTTTCTTTTGCTTGCCTCTGCATAAAGATAGTCAGTTCCTGTTTGCTTTCGAGTGGGTAAACCCAGAAACCAGAATGTCTGATCAACTAACTTGGACCAGACTCACACAAGGGTTCAAAAACTCCCCCACTCTCTTTGATGAAGCCCTCCACAGAGATCTCAACAACTTCAGAACTACGCACCCCGAAGTCACCCTGCTTCAATATGTGGATGACCTGCTACTGGCAGCAGACACCAAGGAAAACTGTGATTCTGGGACCAAAGCACTATTATCCGAGCTTGCTCAACTCGGATATAAAGCTTCTGCCAAAAAGTCCCAAATTTGCCAGCAAGAAGTAATCTTCCTGGGCTATTCCCTTAGAGGCAGTAAACAATGGCTCACTGAGCCCAGAAAACAAACCATTGTGCAGATACCACCCCCATCTAACAGGAGGGCAGATAAAGAGGCTAAATTGGCAGCCCTAAACGGAGTAACCATGTTAACACTTTCCACACCGGGGGAACATAAGTCAGGAGATTTAAGTACCTAAGAGCACCCCGACAACTTAACATCTAAGGACACTGACACTGAACTCCTCGACTTCACTGAGCCCAGCCTGCAATTTCAGAAAGCACCTATGAGAAACCAGACCAGGACAATTCTGGGAAATGGACTTTACTGAAATTAAGCCAGCAAGGTATGGACTTAAATATCTCCTAGTCTTTGTAGATACATTTTCAGGATGGATTAAAGCCTTCCCCACAAAAAAAGAAACGACACAAATGGTGGTCAAAAAGATCCTGGAAGATATTTTTCCAAGATACGGCCTGCCTAAGGTAATAGGGTCTGATAATGGACCTGCGTTCGTGGCCCAGGTAAGTCAGGGGTTAACCAGGACCCTGGGGATTAATTGGAAGTTACATTGTGCTTATAGACCCCAGAGCTCAGGACAGATAGAAAAAATGAATAGAACCATTAAAGAGACCTTAACGAAATTAGCTGAGAGACCGGCATAAAAGATTGGACTATGCTCCTGCCTTATGCACTGTTTCATGCAAAAAAAATACTCCCTCGGTTTCTTTGTGTAACCTCACCCCCTATGAAATTCTCTATGGTGCCCCTCCTCCAGTAAGGGACCTAACCCCAACTCTAAGACCTAATCCCTTCCACACCCCCTTGCTTGACAGACTTAAAGCTTTTGAAAGAACTCAGCAATACCTGTAAAAACAGCTGGCCACTGCCTACCAACCTGGGGACGAAAGGACTCCACACCGATATCAAGTGGGAAACTTCATCTACATAAGACGACATCAGGTGTCATTCCTGGAACCCCACTGGAAAGGACCATACCAGGTGCTACTTATAACACCTACAGCGGTAAAGGTAGACGGAATCACTTCCTGGATTCATGCCTCTCATCTCAAGCCTGTGCCCTGTCCAGACTCTGGCTGGAAACTAAAAAAAAAAAAAAAAAAACTGGTAACCCTTTCAAATTGCATATTCACCGTGTGGATAGGGCTATAGACTCTCCCCTTGACCACCAATAGTCCTAACCCTCATCAGCCCGTTCAGCAGAGATGGCTGATCACAAATCCTACTAGACAAGAAGTATGGTCTATCTCACATACAGCCCCCTTAGGGACCTAATGGCAGTCTCTCCACCCAGACATTTGTCAGCTGGCTATGGATCTTTCCTATTGGGATATCCCTGATGAAGAGGATCCCACTAAAATTCCATTAAATCCCTTCCGTACCATAGATAATGGAAACAAACATTATGGATGTAGGGACACGCGAGCCAGATGCAAGTTGGCTAGCCTAGAT
Source organism: Marmota flaviventris (assembly GCF_047511675.1). Classification (NCBI taxonomy): domain Eukaryota; kingdom Metazoa; phylum Chordata; class Mammalia; order Rodentia; family Sciuridae; genus Marmota; species Marmota flaviventris. Next base: position 75,085,437 of record NC_092511.1, on the reverse strand, counting down.
TATTAGGTTTGCCCGGCGGACTATCGAAGCCACAAACAGTCACGGCTGTATGGGGGAAAAGCTGACTTCTTCTGTAAGTCATGGGGATGTGAGCATACAGGGACTGCCTAATGGAACCCAAACCTCCGCCGGTTTTCAGACCATTGCCCCCTTGCTGAGGTAGCAAGTACTGAGGTACCCCTCCACCCACTCACTCCTCTCTTCTCATCAGTGCCCACACCTAGTCCCACCAGGTCCTCTTACCAGCTAACCCAAAGCTCAAACCAGCTGAGGAGAGCCCTCAGACCCCTATCCAAGATGTAATGAAAATGGCCTTTAAAGTTGCTTTGTCATCACTGAAAACAGGTTACTAAGAATTTAAAGTCCCTCACAGGCTTTTGGGGATACTCACTCCCGTCTTCCCCTCTGCTCTACCTGTTCTACTACTCAAGTTTTTGTTGCTAGAAAAATCCCAAACCCCTTTCCCATTATTCTTTTACATCTCTCCTTCCTCATTCTCAGATCCACGGAGCTGCTCTCAGCCCCGCCTTTCCCGTCTTCCCCCTCTATACCAGGCCCACAGAAAAGTCTTATCTGACCTTCTCCAGAAGTCTTCACCATGGCTAACTTTAAGACTTTCAGCAAAAGAGTCCCTATAAAAGAGTTCAGTGGAGATAAACTTCCTCTTTTCGTGTTGCCCTGTTCTACTTGGCCACTGGCTAAAAAATCAGCACTCCTAAGCTAGACACCCCGTTACTAGTTTTTCACAAAATATGTGAACACGGCCTCTGGCCTTGAGCTGGGGCTTCACAAAGATGGCTTCATTTCTAAGATAAAGAAGTTACCAACTGGGCTCCATGGTAACAGCTGGCAGGGGGAAAAAAGAAAAAAAAAAAAGCTCTCCCCCTCCCAGATGTCCTTAAAAAGTCAACTTGCCCAGAACAGAGGAAAAAAAAAACAGAAACAAAAACTGCTTTTTATAAACTTCTGCAGACTGTAAACTTCTGAGCCCCTTCCCTTACATGTTGGGTACAAAATTCTGAAACTACCTAAACTTGGGGTTCAGGGGATTAATTGATTACAACAGAAGCAATGCCCTATGAATCCGATTGCAACCAAATAGGACTGTTTCCCTGTCTTTGGTGCTATCTTAGGTACCTTGCCTTGTCCGTCCCTATGACAGTATAATTCTATACACTTAAACATTGTTTATGTTTTCAGAAAATGGTCAACAGATGTAATTAATTATGTAATGGTGCAGATGTTTCCCAGAGTGCTCTATCATGATGCAAGTTCATTTGAAGATCAAATAGTGGGGCATACAACCCGGTTCCACTGGGAACCTGTATCCCCCACTAGCCATCCTATTAGGAATAGGAATTGCTGCAGGGGTGGGCACAGGAACCACTGCCCTAGTCCATGGGACACAACAAATGACCCAATTAAAAAACATCAATAGATATTAGAAATAGATATTAGAAACCTCCATCACAGCTTTGCAGGAATCTTTAACCTCTCTCTCTAAAGTTGTTTTACAGAACAGGCGAAGGTTGGACCTCCTCTTCATGAGAGAAGAGGGCCTTTATGCTGCATTGAGGAAAAATGTTGTTTTTATGCTGACCATACTGGAGTTGTAAAAAAATCTATGAGTAAATTAAAAAGACACCTTGAAGAGCATCAACGAGAGAGAGAGAGACCCAAAAAGAATGGTTTGAGTCTTGGTTCACACAGTCCCCCTGGTTAACTATGCTTTTATCAGCCCTGGCCGGTCCATTAATAATCCTCATATTATTGCTAACTGTAAGACCCTGTTTGCTCAACCGTGTAATTTCTTTTCTCCAAGCTCAAATTAGACAAGTTAAACTTATGGTAATCAGACAACAATATACCCCACTAACAGACATAAAATGTGACACCCCCCAATGATCACTTTTATGATTAAAAGTAACCAGAAGAAGAAGTGGGGAATGAAAGGTTAATAATCTTGAGAACTGTTGGCTAATCTTGTTCCCAGAATGTGCTGTCCCCAACTGCCAAACTGCAGAATGTACTCTCTTACCCCCTTATTCGGTTGCACGCAAACCACCCACTCGCCCTGACCCGTCAATGAACTTCCCTCCCTGCCCTCTCCAAGGAAAGTATATAAGCTCTACTTAAGCTGTTCTCAGGACTCTTTGCTCTATTCAAGTGAGCTCTGAGCCCCAGCATGCTGGACCCCCAATAAACCCTTTGCTGTTGCATGAGACAGTCTCTTGGTGGTCTCTTCCTCTGACGCTCACCTGACCTTTACATTGTCAGAATTTTTTTGATACTGGGAAGGATTCATCTGTTACCTTGCCCTACTAGGCACCCCAAGTTTGGGACTTCTATGATCAAAGATTTTCTAAACAGGTTAGGGTTAGGGTTAGGGCTAGGTTTAGGACAAGGGTTAGAACTAATGTTGTGGTTAGAGTTAGTTTTGTTCAAATTTCTTTGATAAGAGGCAGGACTCATCTTTTATCTAGCCTTACTATGTTCCCCATGTTTGGGCCTTCTCGGTTCATGGTTTCCTGTCAGGAACAGTTTGTGATTAAGGTTTCACTTCATCTTGACTTAAATGTGTAATTGGAAATGGAGCTGGATAACAAACAGTGTTGGTGTTACCTGCTTAAATATTCACACACTCAATCAGTTCTCTGTGGGCACTCTCTGGTTTGTTCCTTGTGAATGTAGCCCTATGCTGAAGCATGCAAAGCATAGTTTTAGGGTTAGGGTGATGTTTAGAGCTAGGTTTACTGTTAGGGTCAGAGTCAGGGTCAGGGTTACTTTTAGTGTTATTGTTAGGACTCTAAATAGAGCTAAAGTTAGGGCTAGTTGTAGGGTTAGGGTTTGGTTTAACTTAAGGGTTTGGTTTAAGTTAAGTATTAGGGCTATGGCTCAGTTTTGTTTTATTGCTAGGGTTAGTGTTAGGGCTAGATTTTGGATTAGCATTAGAGTTAGTGCTAGTGTTAGGATAAGGTTTAGGATTAGGTTTAGGGTTAAATTTAGAGTTAAATTTAGGTCTAGGGCTAGGGTTAGTGTTCCAGTAAGGGATAAGGTTAGAACTAGGGTTACAGCTAGGAAGAGAGTTAGTTTTAGACTTAGTAGTAGGCTGTGGGTTAAAGTTAGGGTTACAGATAAATTAGGGATTGGATTAGGGCTAGGGTTATTGTTAGGGTTAGGCCTAGAGATAGGGCTAGAGTTAGGGTTAGCATTGGGGTTACGGTTAAGTTTAGGGGAATGGGTGGGGTTATATCTAGCTTTAGGTCTAGGATGAGGATTAGAATTCGGATTATGGCTAGAGTTAGTGTTCAGGTTAGGATTAAGGTAGGTTTAGGGCTAGAATAATGGCTAGGGTTTTTGTTAGTTTTAGGGCTAAGACTAGGGCTAAGTCTCATATCAGGCCTAGGGTTACAGTTATGGGTATTGTTAGGTTTAGATTATGCCTAGTTCTAGTGTAAGTGTTACATTTAGGGTAACAGTCAGATTTAGAGCTAGGGGTTTTATTAGGCTAGTTGTCAGGGTTAGCATTTGGTTTAGGTTAAAGTTTACAGTTAAGGCCTGAGTTTGTAATAGGGTTAGATTTAGGATTAGGGTAATGGATGTGGTTAGGTTTAGGTTTCAGTTAAGGTTTAGGGTAAAGAAGGGGTTAGGTTTAGTGATAGGGTTAGGGTTAGCATTAGGTTCAGGTTTATGTTTAGTGTAATGGATAGGTTTAGAGCTCGGTTTAGGGCGAGGATATGATTTGGATTTAGTCTAGGATTAGGGTTAGGTTTAGGGATAGGGCTAAGGTTTGGTTTAGGGTAAGTATTAGGATTAGGGTAAGTGTTAGGTTTAGGGATAGGGTTATGGTTAGGTTAGGGTACAGGTTACTGTTTGAGCTAGGTTTAGAGCTGTGGATAGGATTATGTTTAAGTTTAGGTCTATGGTTATTTTTAAGGTTATGGTTTGGTTTAGGGTTAGGGTTATGGCTAGGGTTTTAATTAGGGTTAGGATTAGGTTAAGGGTAATGGATAATGTTAGAGATAGGGTTAGGATTAGGATTAGGGTATGGGATAGGGCTAGTGTTAGGATTAGGTTTAGTGTAAGGCTTAATGTTTCAGCTAAGCTTAGGGCTATTGGAAGAGTTAGTTTTTGGGTTAGGTCTAGGGTTATATTTATGTTTAAAGTTAGGTTTAGTGTTAGGGATAGGGTTATAATTAGGGTTAGCATAAGAGTGTCAATAGGGTTAGAGCTAAAGTTTGGGCTAGAATTAAAGTTAGGATTAGAGCTAGGATTAGGGTTAGGGTTTAGGATAAGGCTAGGGTTAGGTTTAATGTAAGGGTTTTCCTTGAGCTAGGATTAGGTCTAAGGCAAGGGTTAGTGTTAGGGCTATTATTAGGGTTAGGGTTATGCATGAGACTAAGTATAGGCCTAGGATTAGGGCTAAGTTTTATGTTAGGTTTAGAGCTAGGGTTAGAACAATGGGTAATTTAAGAGCTAGGGTTATGTTTAGGGCTAGTATTAGGGTTAGGGTAATGGCTAGGTCTATTGTTAGGTCTAGATTTTGTGTTAGGGTCAGATTTTTAGCTAGGTGTAATGGTAGGGTAAGGTCAGTGTTCACGGTAGGTTTAGGGTTAGGGTTATATCCATAATTAGGACTAGGTTTAGGTCTAGGTGTAGGGTTAGTGTTTGATTTAGGTTTAGGGTTTTTAAGAGGGCTATGGTTAGGTTTTTGTTTAGGTCTAGGGCTAGAGTTATAGCTATTTTTAGGAGTAACTTTAGGTCTAGGGCTAGTGTTAGGGTTAAGTATAGATATACCATTACCAGAAGGGCTAGTTTTTGGGTTTGGTTTAGGGATAGGGTCAGGTTTAGACCCAGGGTTAGTGTTAGGGTCAGAATAAGGGCCAGGGTTAGGATTAGAGCTAGAATGAGGGCTAGGATTAGAACTAGTAATATGCTTATAGTTGAAGTTGGGCTAAGGATTAGGGTTAGTACTAGAGATAACATTTGCGTAAGGGTTTGGCTTTGGGAAAGGGAAAGGGTTAGAGCTAGGTTTAGAGCTTAGTGTGAGGGTTAAGATTTGGGTTAAAGCTAGGGGTATGGCTTAGATTATGGGTAGGATTTGTGTTAGGGTAAGGGGGAGGGTTAGGAAAATGACTAATGTAAGAACTAGGGTTATGATTAGGGCTAGTTTTATGGTTAGGGTTAAAGCTAGGTGTAGTACTTGGCTTAATTTATGGTTAATTTATGGTTACGGTGATGTTTAGAGCTAGGGTTAGTGTTAGGGTCAGCATCAGGTTCAGGGTTAGTTTCATATTTAGGGTTAGAGCTAGTTGTAGGGTTAGAGTTTGGTTTAGGATAAGGGTTAGAGTTAGAGCTATGGTTTAGTTTTATTTTATAACTAGGGCTAGGGGTAGTTCAAGTTTTAAGATTAGCATTATTGTTTTGGCTATTTTAGGGTTTGGTTTAGGCTTATGGTTATGGTTAAATGTAGAGTTAGGTTTAGATTTAGAGTTAGGATTAGGGCTAGGAATGAGGATAAAACTAGGGATAGGGCTAGGGGAAGAGTTAGTGTTAGGGCTAAGGTTAGGGTTTGGATAGGACTAAATTAGTGCTAAGATTAGTGCTAGGCTTAGTGTTATTGTTAGGCCTAGAGTTAGGGTGATGTGTTAGGGTTAGGTTTAGGGTTATGGTTATGTTTAGTGTATGGGATGGGGTTATAGTTCAGTTTGGGGCTAGGGCGACGGTTAGAATTAGGGTTAAAAATCAGGTTATGGTTTGGGTTAGGGCAAGGCTAATTTCAGATCCAGCATTACGGTTAAAGATAGTTTTAGAGTTATGTTTATGGCTACATCTAGTGTAATGTTAGGTTTAAGGTGAGGGTCAGGTTTAGAGCTAAGGATATTATTAGAGTCAGGGTCATTATTAGTGTTTGGGATAGGTTAAGGTTTAAAGTTAGGGCTCGAATTAGCACTAGGGTTAAAATTAGGGTAATGATAGGATTAGGTTGAGATTTCAGGTTAGGTTTAGAGTAATGGATAGGGTTAAAATTAGGGATAGGGTTAGGTTTAAGCCTAGGGTTTGCATTAGTGTTAAGGTAATGGTTAGGGTAATTGATAGGGTTAGAGCTAAGTTTATGGCTAGGGTTATGTTTACGATTAGTGCTAGGGTTTGGGTTAAGGTTAGGGTTAGGGTTAAAGCTAGTGTTATGGCAGAGATTCGGGCTAGGTTTTGTGTTAACTTAAGGATATGATTAGGGTTACGTCTAATATAAGTACTAGGGTTATGATTAAGGCTAGTTAACTTAGCCTTAGGGTTAGGGCTAAGTCTAGTGTTGGATTTAGGGTTAGGGTTAGAGTGATGTTTATACTAGGTTTAGGGTTAGGTCAGGTTCAGGGTTAGTTTTAGTTTTTAGCTTCAAACTCAAATTAGGGCTAGGGTTAAGGCTAGGTGTAGGGTTGAGGTTTGTTTTAGGTTAAGGGTCAGGTTTAGGGCTATGGCTTGGTTTTGAATTAGGGTTAGGGCTAGAGTTAGTACTAGTTTTAAGATTAGCATTGGGGTTAGGGTTACAGTAGTGTTAGGTTTAGTTTTAGACAGAGGTTTAGGGTTCGATTTAGATTTAAGGTTAGATCTAGGTTTAGAGCTAGGGCTAAGAAAAGGTCTAGGGTTAGGCATATGGTAAGAGCTAGGATTAGGGTTCCAGTAAGGGATAGGGTTAGAACAAGTTTTAGCACAAGATTCAGAGTTAGACTTAGTCTTAGGGCTAGGTTAGGGTTAGAACAAGGATTAGGGCTAGGGTTAGTGTTAGGGTTAGGGCCAGTTTTAGGGTTAGGGTTATGATTAAGGCTATGTTTAGGGCTAAGATAAGGGCTAGGGTTTGTGTTAGGGTAAGGGATAGGATTATGGGTAGGGCTAATATCAGGTCTAGGGTTACCATAAGGGATATTTTCAAGCTTAGGTTTTTTGCTAGGTCTAGTGTAAGGGTTAGGTTTAGGGTAAGGTTCAGGTTTAGTGCTAGGAGAATTATTAGGGTCATGTTCAGACTTAGGGTTTAGTTTAGGTTTGAGTTTAGGGTTAGTGCTCAAATTTGTATTAGAGTTAGGTTTATGGTAATAACAGGGTTAGTTTTAGGGTTCAGGTTAGGTTTAGGGTAATTGATAGGGTTGGGGTTAGTGATAGGTCTAGGGTTAGGCCTAGGGTTAGCATTAGGGTAAGGTTTATGTTTAGGGTAATGAATACAGTTAGAGTTAAGTTTAGGGCTAGGGTTATGGTTAGGATTAGGTCTTGAGTTTGGGTTAGGGTGAGGGATAGAACTAGGGTTATGTTTAAAGTTATGTTTAGCATAAGGGTTAGGTTATGAGCTAGGGGTAGGGCTAGAGCTAGGGTTAGGTTAAAGGTTAGGTCTAGGGATAGAATTACGGAAGTTTTAGGGTTAGAGTTAGGGTTAGGGCTATTATTATCATTAGGATTATGGTTAGGTTTAGTGTAATGGATACGGTTACATTTAGGTTTAGGGTTAGTGTAAGGGTTAGATTTAAGTTTAGGGTTTAGGTTAGGGCCATGGTTATGGCTATGGTTATGTTTAGGTATATGGTAAGAGATAGGTTTTGAGCTAGGGTTAGAGTTATAGTGAGTGTTAGGTTTACAGTTAAGTCTAGGTTTATTTTTCTGTTTTGGGTTATTGCTATGGTTAGGGTTAAGGCTAGGGTTACCAATAGCTTTAGGGTGAGGGTTAGGGTATTGGGTAGGTTTAGAGCTAGGGTTAGGGCTAGGCTTAAGATTAGGATTAGGGCTAGGGTTAGGGTTAGGGTTTGGGATAGTTCTAGTTTCATATTTATGGTAAGGGTTAGCCTTTGAGCTAGGGTTAGGATTAAGGCTAGGGTTAAGTTAGGATTAGGGCTAGGGTTAGGGTTTGTGTTATGCTTAGGGCTAAATTAAGGCCTAGGATCAGCTCTAGGTTTTGTGTTAGGTTTAGGCCTAGGTTTAGGCTGTTGGTAATGTAAGAACTAGGGTTATGATTAGGGCTAGTTTTAGGGTTAGGGTTAAGGCTAGGTCTAGTGTTAAGGTCATATTTTTGGTTAGGGTTAGGTTTAGAGGTAGGTTTACTGTTAAATGCTGGTCAGTGTTCAGGTTAGTGTTTGAGTTTGGGTTATATTCAGAATTAAAACTAGGTTTAAGTCTAGGGGTAGGGGTAGTGTTTGGGTTAGGGTAAGCATTAGTGTTAGGGCTAGGATTAGGTTTTTGTTTAGATCTCGGGCTAGAGTTAAGGGTAGATTTAAAATTAGGTTTAAGTCTAGGGCTAGTGGTAGAGTTTGGTTTAGGAATAAGTTTTTCAGTAGTGCCAGTGTTAGAGTTTGGTCTAAGGTTAGGGTCAGGTTTGGACCTAAGTTTAGTGTTACGGTCAGAATAAGGATCATGGTTAGCATTAGAGTTTGAGATCGGATTAGAGCTAGAATGAGGGCTAGGGTCAGGACTATTAATGGGGTTAGGATTTTGGTTAGCCTAAAGATTAGGGATAGGTCTAAGGTTACCATTAGGATTAGGGTTTTGCTTTGGGATAGGAATAGGGCTAGAGCTAGGGTTAGGGTTAGGGTTAAACCTAGGTTTAGAGCTTGGATTAGGGCTTTTCTTTTGGGTTATGGCTAGGGTTAGGGCAATGGCTAATGTAAGAACTAGGGTTACAATTAGAGTTAATTTTAGGGTTCAGGTTAGGGGTAGGCCTAGTGTTAGGGTTAAGTTTAAGGTTAGAGTGATATTTAGAGCTAGGATTAGTGTTAGGATATGAGTCAGGGTCAGGATTAGGGTTAGAACTCAAATTAGTGATAGGGTTACTGTTAGGTTTTTGTTTAAGGTTAGGGTGGTCTAGAGTTAGGGTGAGTTTTAAGATACAAGTCTGTGTCAGGGTTATTTTTAAGGTTAGGATTAGCAGTCAAATTAAGGCTAAGGTTCGGTCTAGATGTAGTTTTAGGGTGGCTTAAGTTAATGTTTAGGATTAGGGCCATTGCTCGGTTGTGTTTTACTGCTAGTCTTAGGGTTAGGCTAGTTTTATGATTAACATTAGAGTTAGGGCTAGTGTTAGTGTTAGGCTTAGGCTTAGGGTTAGGGTTAGATTTAGAGTTAGGGTTAGATCTAAGGTTAGGGCAAGTACTAAGGGTAGGGCAAGCATTAGTGCTAAGTTTAGGGATAGGTTTTGGGTTATGGTAAGGAATAAGTTTAGAACTAGGGATAGGGCTAGTGTGAGAGTTAGAGTTAGTCTTAGGGCTAGGTTTAGGTTTAATTATAAGGTTACTGGTAAAGCCAGTGTTAGGGTTTGCTCTATGCTTAGGTTCAGGTTTAGGGTTATTGTTTGGATTAGAATAAGGGTCAGGCATAGCGTTAGGGTTTGGGATAACATTAGAGCTAGAATGAGGGCTAGGATCAGGATTATTAAAAGGGTTCAGATTTTGGTTAGCCTAAGGATTAGGAATAGGTCTAGCGTTACCATTAGGGTTAGAGTTTCGCTAAGGGTAAGAAATAGGGATAGAGTTAGGGTTAGGGTTAGAGTTAGGGTTAGGGTTTCGGTTATAGCTAGGTTTATAGCTTGGATTAGAGCAAGTTTTTGTGTTAGTGTTAGGGCTAGGGTTAGGGCAATGGCTAATGTAAGAACTAGAGTTACGTTAGTTTTAGGGTTAGGGTTAAGAGTACGTCTAGTGTTTGGGTTAGATTTAAGGTTAGAGTGATATTAGAGCTAGGGTTAGTGTGAGGATATGAGGGTCAGTGTTAGGATTAGGACTCAAATTAGGGATAGGGTTACCGTAAACATAACATGAACCCTAACCCTAACCATGTCATTACCCTAATTCTAACCTTAATCATATAGTTAACTGGAGCCCTAATCCTAAATCTTAAGCTAAACCAAACCCTAACTATAACCCTGACCATAATAATACCCGTAAGTCTAAACCTGACACTAACCCTCATCCTAATCCTTATACTATACCTAGCCATAAACCTATCCCCCAAACTATCCCTAAACATAACCCTATACCTGACATTAGCCCTAGCCCTTATGCTAGCCTAACCCTAACACAATCCCTAGCCCTATCCCTAGGCCTAACAATAGTTTTAATCCTAACCCTACACGTAACCCTATCCCTAACCAAAATTTTAACCCAACCCTATCCATTACCCTAACCCTAACTGTAACCCTAACGTTAATTTGAGCCCTAACCCTAAACCTCCAACCTGACTCTGACCATTATAATACCCCTAGGTCTAAACCTGAACCTTACCCTAAACCTACCTCTGACACTAGACCCAGCCATAAACCTTATCCTAAAACTATCCCTAACCGTAACCCTAGACCTGATATTAGCCCTAGCCCTAATTCTTATGATAACCCTAACACAAACCCTAGCCCTCATCCTCGCCCTAAACCTAACCTTGATTCTAACCTGAACCCTAAGTCTAACCCTATCCCTAATTTTATCCCTCGCCCTATTTCTGAACCTAGATATAACCTCATCCCTTCCCCTAAATATAACCATAACCATAACCCTAGACTTAAGCCTTACACTAATCCGAGATCTGATCCTAGCCCTAATTTAGCCCTAACTCTAACCCTAACACTACCACTAAGACTAACTCTGTCTCCCTAGACCTATACCTAGTTCTATCCCTATCCCTTATAGTAACCCTAACACTTGCTCTAACCTTAGCCCTACCACTAACCCTAGATCTAACCATAACTCTAAATCTAACCATAACCCTAAGTGTAAACTTCACACTAAAACTAGCCCTAACACTAACACTAATCCTAAAACTAGCCCTAACCTAGTCCTAGCCCTAAATCAAATTGATACACAGCCCTAACCATAACCCTGAACCTAAAATTAAAACCTAACCCTACACCTAGCCCTAACTCTAGCCCTAATTTTAATCATACCCTAACCCTAAAACTAACCTTGACCCTGACTCTGACCCTAACAACAACTCTAGCTCTCAGATCACTCTAAAAATATACCTAACCCTAAAACTAGACCTAGCATTAAACCTAACCAAGAAACCTAACCTTAACCCTAGTCATAATCCTATTTCTTACATTAGTGTTAGCCCTAACTAATCCTAGCCCTAACGTAACCAAAAAACTAGCCCTAATTTGAACCCCAAAACTTTTTTTAACCCTAACCGTAACCCTAGTCCTAACCATTACCCTAAACCTAACCCTAACTCTACCTTAGCCCTAACCATTACCCTAAACCTAACCCTAACTCTAAAACTTTCCCTAAACCTAAACATAACCCTAACCATAATTCTAACCATAATCCTTGACCTAACCCTAGCTCTAACCATATCCATTACCCTAACCATAACCCTAAACCTAATGCTAACCTTAGGATAACCCTAACCCTATTTCTAACCCTAACTTTATCTATTACCCTAAACCTAACCTGAACCCTAAACCTAACCATATCCATTACCCTAACCTTAACCCTAATCCTTACACTAATTAGAGCCCTAAACTTTAACCTTAACCTAACTGAAAACTTAACTGTGACCATGACCCTAGACATAAACCTAACTCTAAATCTAAACATAACTCTAAATTTAACTGTAACCATAAGCCTAAACTAAAACCTAACATTACCCCTAACCATAACACTAATCCTAAAAATTGCCCTAACCCTAGACCTAGACATAAAACAAAACCAAGCCATAGCCCTAACCCTAACCCTTAACCTAAAACAAAACCTAACCCTACACTTAGCCCTACCCTTAACTCTAAAATTAACCCTGACCCTGAAGTTGACACTAACACTAATCCTATCTCTAAACATCACCCTAACATAAAATTAACTCTAACACTAGAACTACCCATAACCCTAATTCTAAAACTAGCCTTAATCATAACCCTAGTTAGTACATTAGTCATATCCTAAATCTAACAACAACTCTACCCCTAATTCGAGCTCTAACCCTAGATTTAATCCTAATCTTAACGCTAACACTAGTCCTAACCCTAACCCTAACTTTAGCCATAACCCTAGCTCTAACCCTAAACCTTACCCTAAGCCAAACCCTAACCCAAATGCTAAACCTAAGTCCTAACCCTAATCCTTAGCCTAACTTAAACTCTAACTGTATTACTAGTCTTAACCCTAGCCCTCATTCTAGCTCTTATCCTATCCTTTACCCTCATCTTATCCTAACAGTAACCCTAGGTATAAAGTTGACCCTATACCTAAACCAAACCCTAGCACTAGACCTACTGGTAACCCTATATCTATACCTAAGCCTGACACTAGACCTAGACCCAAAGCTAATCCTAAATATAGCTATAACTCTAGCCCTTGACATAAACAAAAACCTAACACTAGCCCTAACGATAACCTTTAACCTAAACCAAATACTTACCCTATCCCTAGACCTCAACTTCTCCTAATTCTGGCTCTAACACTAACGCTAATGCTATCCCAAACACTGACTCTGATTCTAACACAAAATCTAGCTTTAAACCCAACTAACACTGATTTAAATGTGATTCTAACATTAAACCTAGTTTTAAACTAGACCTAGAAATAATATTAACCCTAAAACTAGTCCTAAACATAATGCTAGCTCTTATAATACCGATAGTACTAACAATAGCCCTAATCCTAACACAAAACCTAGCCATTATCCTAGGCCCAAACTTAGTTCTAAGCATAAACCTAAGCCTAACCCTAGCCCTAACCCTAACCCTTCCCCTAACCCTCACCTTAGATCTAACCATAGCTCAAAGATTAATCCTTACAATAAGCATAACCCTAGCCCTATCCTAAACCCTAACACTAACACTAGCCCTAATCCTAACCTTAACCCTAGCCCAAAATTTAGCTCTAACCATATCCATTACCCTAACCCTAACAATAACCATAATTAAAACCCTATCCCAAACACTAAACATGAATCTAACCATAAATGTAAACGTAGACCAAAACCTAAAACTAACACACTCACCCTAGCCCTAAACCTAGCTCAAACACTAAACCTTACCCTAACCTAACCATAACCCTTGCCCTAAACCTAACACTTACTCTAACCCTAACACTTACCCTAAACTAAACCCTAGCCCTATACCTAAACCTAACTCTAATCCTAGACTTAATCCAAACCATGACCCAGCCCTAACCCTAGCTATAAACCTATCCATTACAGTAAACATAACCCTAACCCTTATGCTAACCCTAACCCATCACTAAACCTAACTCATCCATTACCCTAAACCTTAACTGAAATCTAACCTAAACAATATACATTACCCTAAATCTAAACCTAACCCTAATGCTAATTCAAGATCTAACCCTAAACCATAACCTAAACCAAATTCTAAACCTGACCCTGACCCTAATAATAACCCTAGCTCTAAATCTGACCTTTAACATAAACCTAACCCTTACACTAGAACTAGCCATAACCTAACCCTAAAACTATATTAACCATAACCCTAGACCTGATATTAGCCCTAGCCCGAGTCCTAGCCCTAACCCTAACAGAAAACCTACCCTTCATCCTAGACCTAATCCTAGCCTTAATCCTAAACTGAACTATACCTAGGCCTAGTCCTAATTCTAACCCTCATCCTAGCCCTAAACCTAGCTATAACACCACCCATTCCCATAAACTTAACCCTAACCCCAATGCTAACCCTAACCCTAGCCCAAACCCTAGGCCTAATGCTAACACTAACCCTACCTCCAATACTAGGCCTAATTTAGCCCTAACCCTAACTCTAACCCTAAAACTCTAACTCTAATCCTCACCCTAGCCATATCCCTAGTTCTAACCATATTCCTTACCATAACACTAACCCTAGCCCTAATCCTAGCCCTAGCCCTGACCCTAGATCTAAACCTAACTCTAAATATAACCCTAACCCTAAGCCTACACTTCACCCTTACACTAGCTCTAACCCTGATGCTAATCCAAAATCCAGCTAACTTTAAACCTAGCCCTAGCCCTAAAACAAACTGAGACATAGTGTTGACCCTAACCCTTAACCTAAACCAAAACCTAACCCTACACCTAGACCTAACTTTAGCCTTATATCAAATCCTAAACAACCCTAAAAATAACCCTTACTCTAACACTTACCCTAAGAATAACCCTTGCTCTTAATATCTCCTTAACCCTAAACCTAACAATAACACTAGTCCTAGCCCTAACCCTAGCCCTAGCTAATTGTAACACTAGCTCATATATTAGCCATAGCCTTAACCCTAGCCCTATCCAAAGCAAAAATCTAGCCCTAGTTTGAGCCTTAATTCTAGCTTTAACCCTAACCCTAACCAAAACCTAACCCTAAAACTTACCCTAACCCTAGACAGAATGCTAACCATAACCCTAGACATATCACTAACTCTAACCCTATCCATTACCCTAAATATAACCATAACCATAATGGTAACCCTAGGCCTAACCCTAACCTTATCCCTAATTCTTACTTTATTCATTAACCATAACCTAACTTGACCCCAAAACCTAAACTTATCATTACCCTAACCCTAAATCTAATGGTAATTAGAGCCCTAACCCTAAACCTTAACCTAACCCAAACCTTAACTCTGACTCTTCCTGTAATAATATACGAAGCTCTATTCCTGACCCTACCCCTAACCCTAAACCTTATACTACACCTACACATAAACCTAACCCTAAAACTATCCCTAACCATAACTGTAGAACTGACATTTGCCCTACTGTAATCCTAGCCCTAACTTTATCACAAACAATAGCCCTAACCCTAACCCTAAACCTAAACCTAGCCTTAATCCTATCCACAACCTTAGCCCTAAACTTTGTTCTAACTCTATCAATTACTCTAAACATAATCCTAATTCTAATGCTAACTCTAGGCCTAAATCTAACCCTATCCCTAACCATAACCCTATCCATTATGCTAAACCTAACTTGAACCTTAAACCTAACATTCTCATTAACCTAATACAAACCCTAATGCTAATTAGAGCCCTAAACCTAAACCCTAACCTAAACAAAACGCTAAACCTGACACTGACCCTCATAATACCCCTAGCTCTAAATTTGACCCTTACCCTAAACCTAACCCTCATACTAAACATAGCCATAAACCTAAGCCTAAAACTATCCCTAACCATAACCCTACACCTAGCACTAATACTAGCCCTAATTCGAATTTAAAACCTATCTCTAACACCTACCCTGATCTTGAATTTGACCCTTAACTAATCCTAGCTCTAAACATCACCCTAACCCTAACACTATCCTAGTCCTAACCCTAATCCTATAACTAGCCCAAATCGTAACACTAGTCCATAAATTGGCTATAACTTTAAACCTAGCCCTAACTATAACCAAAACCTAGCTCTAAACTGAGACCTCATCGTAACTTTAACCCTTACACTGACCCTAACCCTAACCCTAACCCTAAACCTAAACGTAGCTCTAACTGTAGCTCTAACCCTATCCTTTATGCTAAGTTAACCCTAACCATAATGCTAACACTAGTATTAACCCTAATCCTTACTTTAACCCAAACTCAACCCTATTACTAGTCCTACCCTAGCCCTTATTCTAGCTCTAACCATAACCTAAACCTGACACTTATTCTGACCCTAACTGTAACCGTAGGTCTAAACCTGACCCTACCCCTAAACCGAACCCTAACACTAGCATTAGCAATAAACCTATACCTAAACCTAAACCTCAAACTAGCCCTAACCCTAACCCTAACCCTCTCTGTAATCCTATCCTTTGACCTAAGCCAAACCCTAACCCTAATGCTAACCCCAGTCCTAAAACTAATTCTTAGACTAACCCATATCCTAACTTGATTACTAATCCTAACCCTAGCCATCATTCTAGTTACAACTATAACCCAAACAGTAACCCTAACCCTGACCCTTATTCTGACCCTAACCATAAACCAAACCCTAACATTAGCCCTACCCGTAAACCTATACTTAAACATAACCCTAACACTAGCCGGAGACATAAACCTAATTCTAAATCTAGCCATATCTCTCACCCAAGAACTAAAGAGAAACCTAGCCCTAGCCCTAGCCCTAATGATAACTGTTAACCTAACCCAAACACTAACCCTACCTCTAGACCTAACCAATCCTAATTTAGGTTTTAACCCTAACCCTAATCCTAATCCAAACACAGACCCTGACACTAACTCTAACCTTATCTTAAAAACTGAACTTATACAAAACTTAAAAGTAACACTAGACCTAGCCAAAACCCTCATAACCCTAAACATAAGCCTAGCCCTTGCATACCCATAGCACTAACCCAGGCTCTAAATCTGACACAAAACCTAGCCCTACTCCTAGGCCTAAACCTAGTCCTAAGCATAACCCTAAACCTAACCCTATCCCTCACACTAACCCAAACCCTCAACTTACACCTAACTCTAGCTAATACCCTAACCCTAACCCTAAACATAACCTAAGCCCTATCCCAAAACCTAACGCTAACCCTAGCCCTAATCATAATATTAATACTAGCCCTAATACTGCCACAGTCTGGCTGGACACAAAATCACGAGCCACCACACACCTTGTAGATTCAAACAGCAACTCTTTATTCCCGAACTCACACAGGCACTCTACAAACACGTCCTGGGCAAATCCACACTCTCCACCGCGCACTGAATCCCAAAATACTCTATGAATCCCACGAGGACTATGGGTTATGGTTAGGGTTACAATTGGGGCTAGATTTGGGGCTAGATAAAGGGTAGGTTTGTGTGATGTTTATGGCTAGTGTTAGGGCTATGTGTAATGTAAGAGCTCGGGTTATTGTTATGGTTAATTTTAGGGTTAAGGTTATGGATAAGTCTAGTGTTAGGGTTAGGTTTTGGGTTAGGATAAGGTTTAGAACTAGGGTGTGTGTTAGGGTAAGCACCAGTGTTTGAGTTAGGGTTAGGGACAGAATTAGGAATAGCATTGGGTCTAGGGATAGGATTAGTCTTTGTGTTAGGTTAAGAGTTATTGTTAGGGCTAGATCAATGTTTTTGTTTAGGGCTTGGGCTAGATTTATGACTCTATTAGGATTAGGTTTGATCTAGTGTTAGTGTTACTTTTAGGGTTAGGTATAGGTTTACTGGTAGGGGAAAAGTTAGGGTCTGGTTTAGGGTTAGTGTCAGGTTTAGATCTAGGGTTAGTGTTAGGGTCAGAATAAGGGTCAGGGTTTGGGGTAGGGCTACAGCTAGAATGAGGCCTAGGGTTAGGACTAGTAATAGAGTTAGGGTTTGGGGTAGGCTAAGGATTAGTGTTAGGACTAGGGTGAGGGTTAGCGTGAGGGTTTGGCTTAGGGTAAGGGATAGGATTAGAGGTAGGGTTAGGATTAGGGATAGGGTTAGGGTTAGGGTTAATCTTAGAGTTAAACCTAGGGTTAGGGCTCGAATCAGCACTAGGATATGTGTTAACATTAGGGCTATGACTAATGAAAAACTTGGTTTCTGATAAGGGCTACTTCATGGTTTAGCATTAAGGTAATGTTTAGAGCTATGGTTATTGTTAGGAACCAGGTCAGGTTCAGGGTTACTTCTAGGGTTAGGTTTAGCACTCAAATTATGGCAAGATTTAGGGCTAGGTTTAGGGTTAGTGTTTGGTTTAGGTTAAGGGTTAGGGTTAGGTTTATGGCTCAGTTTTGTTTTAGGGCTAGGTTAGGGTTACGGCTAGTTTAGGGTTAGATTTTGGGTCTGGGTAGTTTAGGATTAGGGTTATGGTTAGTGTTAGGTTTAGGATTAGGGTTTGTGTTAGTGTTAGTGTTAGGGTTAGTGTTAGGATAACGGTAAGGATTAGGGTTAGGTTTAGGTTTAGGGTTAGTGTTAGTGTTAGGTGTAGGGTTAGGTTTAGGGTTAGTTTTAGGTTTAGTTTTAGGGTTTGGGTTAGGATTAGTGTTAAGGTTAGCATTAGATTTAGGGTTATGGTTATTGTTAGGGTTAGGGTTAGGTTTTGTGTTTGGGTTCAACTTAGGATTAGGGTTATTTGTAGGGTTAGGGTTAGTATTAGGGTTAGGGTTCGGGTTATGTTTATGGCTAGTTTTAGAGTTATGTGTAGGTTTAAGATTAGTGTTAGGGTTTGTGTTAGGGTTCAAGTTATGCTTTTTGTTAGGGTTAGGGTTTGTGTTAGGGTTAGGGTTAGGGTTACTTTTAGAATTAGGTGTCGGTTTAATGTTAGTGTTAGGTTTAGTTTTAAGGTTTGGGTTATGGTTTGTGTTAAGGTTATGATCAGGGTTAGGGATTGTGTTAGGGTTAGGATTAGAGATAGGGTTAGTGTTAGTGATAGTCTTAGGGTTAGGGTTCGGGTTAAGATTAGGGTTACAGTTAGTGTTAGAATTAGGGTTAGTTTTAGTGTTAGGATAAGTGTTAGGTTTAGTTTCAGTTTTAGGTTTAGTGTTAGGGTTAGGGTTAAAGTTAGTTCTGGAATTAGGTGTGGGTTTAAGGTTAGTGTTAGGGTTAGTGTTAGGGTTCGGGTTATGGTTTGTGTTAGCGTATGGTCAGGGTTAGGGATTGTGTTAGGGTTAGGGTTAGAGTTTGGGTTAGTGTTAGTGATAGGCTTAGGGTTAGGGTTAGGGTTAGAGTTAGGGTTAAGTTTACGGTAGGATTAGTGTTAGGGTTAGGGTTAGGATTAGATTTAGTTTTACGGTTAGAGTAAGTGTTAGGTTTAATTTTAGGTTTAGGTTTAGTGTTAGTGTTAGGTTTAGGGTTAGGATTCGTTTTCAAATTGGGTGTCGGTTTAAATTTAGTGTTAGGGTTAGTGTTAGGGTTTGGGTTATGGTTTGTGTTAGATTTGCAGTCAGGGTTAGGGATTGTGTTAGGTTTAGGGTTATGGTTAGGGTTATGCTTAAGATTAGAGTTAGTTAGGGTTGGGATTAGCGTTAGAGTTAGTGTTATGGTTAGTGTTAGGTTTAGAGTTAAGGTTAGGGTTAGGCTTTGTGATAGTGTTAGGGTTGGGGTTAGGTTTAATGTTAGTGTTAGGGTTAGTGTCACTGTTTGTGTTAGGGATAGGATTAGGTTTAGGGTTAGGGCTATGGTTAGGATTAGGTTTAGGTTAGGGTTATGGTTATGGTGTGGTTTACGGTTTATATTAGGGTTAGGGTTATGTGTAGGTTTAGGGCTATGGTTAGGTTTAGGGTTAGGAAAAGGATTAAGTTAGGGTTAGGGTTAGTGTAACCTTTAGTGTTAAGTTTACTGTTAGGGTTCTGTTTATGATTAGGGTTAGGTTTTGTGTTAGGCCTATGGTTAGGGTTAGGGTCAGTGTTTGGGTAATGGTTATGGTTAGCTTAAATGTTTGAGTTAGTGGTAGGTTTAGGGTTAGTGTTTGGGTTAGGATTAACTTTAGTGTTAGAGTTAGGGTTTCGTGTTAGGTTAGGGTTAGGTTAAGGGTTGGGGTTAGGGTTATTGTTAGGTTTAGGGATAGGGTTGGTGTAAGGTTTAGTGTTAGGGTTAGGTAAGGGTTAGGGTTCAGGTTATGTTAGGGTCAGTGTTATGGTTTAGGTTAGGGTTTGTGTTAGGGTTAGGGAAAAAGTTATTGTTAGTGTTAGGTTTAGGGTTAGTGTTAGAGTTAAGTTTAGTGTTAGTGTTACTGTTAGGAATGGGGTTAGGTTTAGGGTTAGTGTTAGGGTTAGGTTTAGGGTTAGGGTTAGGATAACATTTACGGTTAGTGTTATGGTTAGTGTTAGGTTTAGGATTAGAGTTCGTGTTTGAGTTAGGATTAGGGTTCGGGTTAGTGTTAGGTATAGTTTTAGGGTTATGGATAATGATTGAGTTAAGGTTAGAAATAGTGTTAGGGTTGGTGTTACGGTTACGGTTAGACTACGTGATAGGGTTAGGGTTAGGGTTAGCCTTAGGGTTAGGATAGGGATTATTGTTAGTCATAGGTTTAGGGTTAGGGTTAGAATTAGGGTAAATATTATGGTTTGGGTTAGGTTTAGGGTAGGGTTAGTGTTAGGGTAAGGGTTAGGTTTAGGGTTAGTAATAGGGTTAGATTTAGGATAAAGGTTAGTGTTAGGTTACGGTTAGGGTTGAGGTTAGTTTAAGGTTATGGTTATTGTTAGAGTTAGAGTTTGTGATACGGTGTGGGTTATGGTTAGGTTCAGAGTTAGGGATAGGGATAAATTTAGTGTTAGGGTTAGGGTTAGGTTAAAATTTAGGGTTAGGTTTAGGGTTATGTTTATAGTTAGTGTTAGTGTAAAATTAGGGTTAGGGTTAGTGTTAGGGTTAGGGTTAGTGTTAGGTTTAGGTTTAGGGTTTCCTTAGGATTAGGGTTTGTGTTACTGTTAGGTTTAGGTTTACGTTTAGGTTTATCGTTAGTGTTCGTGTTTGGTTATACTTATGTTTAGGCTTCGTATTAGTGTTAGGGTTAAGATTAGTGTTAGGTTTAGGGTTAGGGTTAAGGTGAGTGTTAGGTTTAGTTTTAGGGTTAGGGTTATTGTTAGGAGTAGGATTATGGTTAATGTTAGGGTTTAGGGTTAAATTAGGATTAGGGTTAGTTTTAGGGGTAAAGTTAGGGTTAGGGTTAGAATTTCTGTAAAGATTAAGAATAGTTTTAGGGTTAATGTTAGGTTTAGGGATAGTCCTTCGGTGAGGGTTAGGCTTAGTGGTATGGTTACGTTTATGGTTTGTGTTAGGGTTATGGTTAGGGTTAGTGTTAGGGTTAGTGTTAAGTTTAGGATTAGGGTTAGTTTTAGGTAAGGTTTAGCATTAGGGTTAGGTTAGTGTTATGGTTATGGTTTGGGTTAGAGTTTGTGTTTGGGTTAGTGTTATGGTTAGGTTTAGAGTTAGACTAGGGTTAGTGATAGAGTGAGGGTTAGGTTTTGTGTCAAGTTGTGTTTAGGTTTATGGTTAAGTAAATGGTTATGGTTAGTGTTAGAGTTCAGGTTAGTGTTAGGGTTAGGTTTAGGTTAGGGTTAGGGTTCGGGTAGGGTTAGCATTATGGTCAGGGTTCATGTTAGGGTTACGGTTAGTGTTAGATTAAGTTTACGGTTACGGTTAGGATAGGGTTAATGTTAGGGTTAAAGTTACGTTTAACATTAGTGTTTGGGTAGGGGTTATAGTTAGGTTTAGGGTGAGTGTTAGGTTTAGGGTGAGTGTTAGGTTTAGGGTAAGGGTTAGTGTTTGGTTTCGAATTATGGTTAGGGTGAGGATTAGTGTTAGGGTTAGGTTTAGGGTTAGCCTTAGGGTTAGTGTTAGGATTAGTGTTAGGTTTAGTGTTAGGGTTAGTGTTATGTTTAGGTTTAGGTTTAGGATTAGGATCGTGTTAGAATTAGGGTTAGGTTTAGGGTTAGTGTTAGGTTTGGTGTTAGGGTTAGGGTTAATAATAGGGTTAGGGTTGAAGTTAGGGTTAGTGTTAGTGTTAGGTTCAGGTTTAGGGTTTGGTTAGGGTTAGTGTTAGGATTACGGTTAGGTTTAAAATTATTGTTTGGATTAGTGTTATATTTAGGTTTAGGGTTAGTGTTACGTTTAGGGTAAGGGTTAGTGTTAGGTTTGGGGTTAGGTTTAGGGTTAGGGTGAGGATTAGGGTTAGGGTTATTGTTAGGTTTAGGCTTAGGGTTATCCTTAGGGTTACTGTTAGGGTTAGGGTTAGGTTTAGGGTTAGGTTTAGTGTTAAGATTAGTGTTATTGTTAGGGTTATGATTAGGGTTAGCGTTAGATTTGGGGTTAGGGATAGGGTTAGTGTTAGGTTTAGTGTTAGGTATGGAGTTAATGATAGGGTTAGGGTTGGGGTTAGGGTTAGGGTTAGTGTTAGGATTCTTTTTAAGGTTACGGTTAGGGTTAGGTTTCGATTTAGGGTTAGTATTAGTGTTAGAATAAAGGTTAGTTTTCGTGATAGACTTTGGTCAGTGTAGGATTAGTGTTATGGTTAGAGTTACTATAGAATTAGTGTTAGTGTTAGGGTTAGGGTTACTCTTAAGTTAGGGTTAGGATTAGTGCCGCAGTCCGGCTGCAGCAAAATAACCGGGGGGGGGGGGGGTGACGAACAACTTGTGTAGATTGATACAGCAGGAGTAGGAACCATTTATTGTAGGACAGGAGCGGTATTTATACATTCCACACAGCTTATCTTAATTAGCATAAACTAGATACAGCAGTCAACCAATCAGGAATCTCCACACTTAATGGCTCGCTTTTGTTACTTCTCAAACCACTCCCTCTGGCATTTTGCCAGGCACCATCCAGACTTGTTTACGAACTCTAACATTCCCCTGGCTAAATGCCAGGTGTTATTTTGACTTGTTTACAGACTCTAACATTTCCCCCTTTTGTTTAATTTAAATAACAACCATAGTGGTTTTTACACAAACACCATAAATAATCTGCTACAAGCAGAAGGGGAGGATACAAAATGTCACAATACCAAGCCAATTGATGGCTCCATGCAAGAAGCCCTTGGAAAAATTATACCAGCAATGACACTGTTAGCAAAGATACCGAGTTACAATTTGTTATAGATTACAGTTTGTTGTCTCAGTCCAGGTAAAGCAGTGTCTCAATAGATTAACTCAGAGTCCAGGTAAATCACAGTCCAGGTAAGTTCTGCAGGCAGTTAGCTTAAATCACAGTCCAGGTAAGTTCTGCAGGCAGCTAGCTAGATCTGAAGTTTTGTCCGGTTCTCAGCCGAAGTCTCGTCCGGTTTTCAGCAACACTGGAAATTCTTCCACCTTGGTCTTTACCGGCACTGGGACGAAGGCAGGAACTCCGAATGTCTAAAGAAAATCCTGTAGCATTCTACTAAGAAAACAACCTTCTGAACAATTTAGTACATTATCTCAAGGTTTTTTTTTGCATTTGAAATAGCATTAATAGTGCTCATTACTCATCAGCTTCCAGGTGTGGGAGAACCATTGTAGTTTAGTTATTGGCATTGAAAATGACCAAACATCAGGGACGCCAGTAGCATCTTTTGTCGGCTGTAGCGTCCTGGGCAGCCCCAGATGGCCCTGGGGAGTGTCCCGGACTCAAACTGCTACTGGGCACAGGGAGCAAGAGCCTGCGAGACTGTGCCTCCAGGTCAGGTCTAGATTTGGGCTCGTGGCAGTGGAAGAGCCAGCTCCCCGGCCAGGAGGCGGGGAAGGGCCATTCGCCGCCGCCTCTTGGAAAATCCTTGCTGCGTTGTGACTGGCTTGTACACTCGGCAGCTGCCTCTCCGTTTCATGCACCCTCCGGTAACAAAAAGTATTCAGTAATAGCCTTTTGCTGCAACTTTTTTCCTGATAATCCTTTTTCTTCTGAACTTTCTTTTTCTTTCTGACTAGAGTTACTGGGCTCTTATCAACACATGCCCTAACTATTCTTGGTTCCACTGGGGTGCCTTTTTCCCTTAGTAATTTACTTCTCACCCCTTCCATATTTTCATCACAAAGACAATACAATACACTTAGACAAAACAAGACACAAACATACTGTATCAATCTTCTCCATTTTCTCGAAATGGCCATTTTTCCTCTCGCCCTATCTAGGGAAGAGCAGATTTGCTCCCGTCCTATCTTTGGACGGGCAGCTTTTTTTCGTCACTTACCCCCGAGTGACCCAGGGCTCCCCGTAACGGGCTACCATCTGCCGCAGTCCTGCTGCAGCAGAATAACCAGGGGGTGACGAATAACTTGTAAACGTTGATACAGCAGGAGTAGGAGCCATTTATTGTAGGACAGGAGCGGTATTTATACATTCCACACAGCTTATCTTAATTAGCATAAACTAGATACAGCAGTCAACCAATCAGGAATCTCCACACTTAATGGCTCGCTTTTGTTAATTCTCAAACCACTCTCTCTGGCATTTTGCCAGGCACCATCCAGACTTGTTTATGAACTCTAACATTCCCCTGGCTAAATGCCAGGTGTTATTTTGACTTGTTTACAGACTCTAACAGATTAGGGTTAGGTTAAGGTTAGGGTTATGGAAACGGTTAGGTTTTGTGTTACTGTTAGGGTTATGGTTGGGGTTAGTGGTAGAGTTATGTTTAAAGTTACTTTTAGGGTTAGAGATAGGATTAGGTTAAAGTTTAGGGTTAGGTTTAAGGTTATGGTTAGAATTAGTGTAAGTGTAAAATTATTGTTAGGGTTAGGGCTTGGAATAGGGTTAGGGTTAGTGTTTGGATTAGGGTTAGGGTTTGTGTTAGGGTTACTGTTAGGGTTATGTTTACAGTTACGATTATGGTTAGGACTCAGTTTATGATTAGGTTTTGGGGTAGTGTAGGTTAGGGTTAGGGTTAGGGTTAGGATTAACATTAGTGTTAGTGCTAGGGTGCCACAGTCTGGGTAGGCACAAAATAACCGAGCCACCACACAAACTTGTAGACTCCAACAGCAACTCTTTATTCCCGACTCTCACCCGCTCTACTCAAACGTTCTGGCAAAATTTCCCCTCCACTGGGCTCTGTGTCCCAAATATTCTCAGAACCCCATGAGAACTCAAGGGGAACTCAAGGAGAGGGTGCCTGAGGCAGCAGGATATGCCCTATTCCCAGCAGGATCCACCCTAAACCTGGAACCACCCTAATCCAGCAGGATCTACACTAAACCTGGAGCCACCCTAATCAGCAGGATCCACCCTAAACCTGGAGCCACCCTAATCCCTGAGCAGGGTCACCTTTTAATTAAAAATGCCATGTCATTCCTACTTGGCTATGGCTCTCAGCATCTCCCCACTTCTGATTAATTAAACAACAAGCAATTTGGCTTAGGGACCGTGCCTGTTAGGTTGTCCAATTCAACATATGGTCCTTACCTGGATGATCTGACCTCTAGGCGTCAGCCTCTTGTCTTAGGTTGGTACCACTGCAATTGGATCATACCCGTCACTGACTACCAGGTCCAGCATACAGCCATAATTGTAGATAGGCCTATGCACCAGTGGGGGGGTGAGGTTCTTTGCCTCACCTCTGTTGGCCCCCAAATTTTAGACCATCACTAGCAGAAGGGAGGAGGATACAGAAATGCCACGACACCAAGCCAATTGACAGCTCCTTTGGAAAAATTGTATCACCGGTGACACCATCAGCAAAGATACCCCAGCACTACCACAATTCGCTGCACCAACAGATAGTTCACAATGCATACAAGTGATACATAGCCCAGGCAAGTTCTGCAAGCAGTTCAAAGGAGAGGATTCTATCAATATGTCCATTTCCTCCCAAAGTAAATCAACTCCTTGATTGAGCATTACTTGTTGAGTTATTATTCATTGATGCATCAATTTATACAGTTTACTGTGATAGCTATCGAAGAAGCTGTAGTTTGGTTTTATCTTTGTCTTCAACGGCACTGGGATGAAGATAGGAATTCTGGCAATGATGCTAAAAAAAATTATGTAACATTTCAACAGGTACTAAGAAAACAATTTTCTGAACAATTGACATTGTCCTGAACAGAATTATTAAATATAATGAAAAGGAAAGGTGAAAGTAAACAAACAGATCTGTTAACCACCTTTAAAAACAATCCTTAACAGCTGTTTACCTAATTTAAATTAAACCATTTATATCACATGAATAAAAAAATAATTCGGATCCATTTTTTTCATGAGCGCTCCTCATATATGATCTATGGACATACGTATACACAGACATACAACACAAAACACAAATGTGCACACAAACGTACAACACATAAGACAGTAGTAAAGGCCTTGTAGATTTACCTAGGTGAAATCTCTATTGCGATGTTTAAAAACTCCAGTCAAAAAATAAAACTGATCAGAAAAACATTAACCTAGGTTTGTATGAGCTCAAAAAATAAAATAGAGCTTTATGATGTGGGAAAAGGCAATAATAAAATAGATATTGAAAAAAGCATCCTGGTTAATCACTGTCGCAGATGTAAGAATAGCCAAGCTGGAGCTCTGGATATCAGCTGTTATGGATTTGAGTCAAATCATCTTCTTTTTGGTCTGTAGAAATTGTTTTGGTTAGTCTCTCTGGAATCCAAATCAGCTGCTGTTCTCCCTGTGGAAACACACAAACAGAACCCTGGCTCCAGACAATCACTGTGTCAGGACCTTGCTATTGTCCTGTTAGAATATCTTTCCAAAGTACCTTAGGCTTATGTACATTTTTTGGATACATATGCCTTTCCGCAACACTAAGTCCTGATGAATCCAAATTTAAAAAGTTTAGAGTAAAAAGTGTTATTTTAAGTTTATCTTTGGGGGATATATACCCCTTTCCAATTCCCTCTTTTTGCTTTAATAAGTACATTTTAATTCTATATTGAATGTCTGTATCTAATAGTTGTCTTAGTTTTTGTATTTTTTATCTTAAATACCTTTACTTGACATTTTCAACCATTTTCTATCTTATTTCTATCTTCTAGTTTCCCCACCCCCAAGGTTTGTACATTCACCCCTAGTTGCTTTTTTTCCTCTTAGTTTTCTTTTGTTTCCTATTTTGTGGGTTTAAAATTCTTGTCTTCCTACATCTTTTTTATCTTCCTACATCTTTTCTATCTTTTTTCTTTTTAACTTTCTATACTTCTGTCTTTAAAGTTTTTCACTTTAAATTTTTAATCTTCTTTATCTAAGTATCTTTTATCCTATTATCTTCCCATTTTCATGTTTTTTTAAGTAATGCTTTTAAGATTAACTAAGCTTCGAATGATGCACTCTTTCCTCCACCATGAAGGCATCTTGACCACCTTTAATTTAACCTTTTAAAGCCTTCCAGTTATCATCTATACTGTACTTTTAAATGTACTTTTTCACCACCTACAGCTTCACTCTTTTAAACGAGTCTTAGATTTTGTTTAAATCACTTCAATGTTAGTTTACATGGCTACCCTTCAACCAAAGGCTTTTTTTAACTCCATTAAGAAGCTTTGTCTCAATCTGCCATGTACAAATATCTTTTTCTTCTTTCTTCCTTTCTCAAGCTTTTAAAGTAAGTCTAGTTTCCTCAAAATCTTTTTAAATGGCATTTTACAACTGTTTACTTTTCCACACAGAGATTATCTCATCTAGAAACATTTCTTTTTTTAACCTTTATATTAAAATATATTTCCACATCTTGAATCTTTTTATATCTCTTTGTAGCCATTGACCCTTTTTATAAATTCACATTCTGAAACAACTCATAAAATTTCTGATTTAGACAAATTACTCCACTTTAATAAGATGAAAGACTTTCATTATTTATGGTAATATAATACTATAATTGAAACCCAACTGAAACTTCTTATACTCTTTGTATATAAATTACACTTGATAGAATCTTAACACTTAGTAACCTTGTTTCAGCAAAGACACAGACACAAAGCAATATTAAACATTTTTCCATTGACCAATTTATGAAAACACACATAATGTTTAAATGTATTACCTTATGGAACTTAATAAGTAAAGAACACTTTATTTTATATTCAGTGGTTGATATTTTAACACTTTAGCTTTGAAAATTTATCAGATGTCTGTAAAAACCAAGATCTTAGACAAATATAGTAAACAGAACTAGCCATCTCTTTCTTGTTGAAGAAAAATCCTTCTACAGGATACCATGATGGTCCCATTGATAGACTTAATAACTCATCTTTAAAAAGCCATGGGCTACATTTTTGTATTGTATCAACATATGTCCTAATTGTTCTTGGTCTTACTGGGGTGCCTCCTTTCTCTAACAATTTCTCTTCCTCGGAGGTGAACAACTTCAAACCTTGAGTCAACCATTTTCCCCAGTTTGCCTGAGAAAGTTCTAGGAACAGGCAACTTGAAATAAAATCAAAATAAATCAAAACAAGAACACATTGTTTTTTGAAATGCTCACCCATTCTTTCTCTCTTCCTCAAGAGCGAGAAATTTCACTTACCTCCAAGTTTCAGACGTTCCCCATACGGGCCACCAAATGCCACAGTCTGGCTGGGCACAAAATCACAAGCCACCACACACTTTGTAGATTCAAACAGCAACTCTTTATTCCTGAACTCACACCGGCACTCTACAAACACATTCTGGGCAAATCCACACTCTCCACCGGGCTCTGAATCCCAAAATACTCTCTGAATCCCGTGAGAACTCAATGGGAACTCAAGGAGTGGGCGCGTCTGAGGCAGCAGGATATGCCCTATTACCAGCAGGGTACACCTTAAACCTGGAACTGCCCTAAACCTGGAATGCCCTAAATCCCGATCCGCCCTAAACCCTGATCTACCCTAAACCCTGATCCATCCTGTTCCTTGAGTAAGGTCACCTTTCAAGCAAAGTCACTGCAAAACCTGGGTCCACCATGGAGACTCCTTCCTCTAAGCAACATGGAGTAGGCTGACAAAGAAATTGTGATGCGTCATTCCTACTTTGCAATGGCTCTCAGCATAATACTATCTCTAAAATTATTCATTACCATAAACCTAACCATAAACCTAATGATAACCTTAGCTCTAACACTAACTGTCAACCTAATCCTAGACCTAACCTTAAACCCAACCCTCATTGTAGCCCTAACCCTACATCAAAACCTAAACTATACTCTAACTCTAACACTAGCCCAAACTCTAACACTAACACTAACTGTAACACTAAACATAACCCTAGCCCTATCCCTAAACCTAACACTAACCCTAGCCCTAATCATAATGTTAATGCTAATCCTAATACTAACTCTAAAATTATCCATTACCATAAACCTAACTCTAAACCTAATTATAATCTTACCTCTAACTCTAAATATAAACCTAATCCTAGACCTAACCCTAAACCTAACCCTCATCATAGCCCTAATCTTAGATCAAACCCAAAACTAAACTCTAACCCTAAAACTTGCCCAAACCCTAAAACTAACCCTAAACATAAAACTACCCCTAACCCTAACCTGACACCTAATCCTATCCATTAACCTAACTCTAAAAGTAACCTTAGCCCTACCTTTACTCTAAACCTAACCTTAACCATGAATCTAACCCTAGACATAACAATAAACTTAACTATCACCATAGAATTAAACCTAGTTCAAAACCTAACCTGTGCCCTAAACCTAACCCAAATCCTAACCCTAGACCTAGCCTTAAACTTAACCCTAACTCTAGCCCTAATCCTAACGAAAACCCTAGCCCTAAACCTAGCTCTAATGCTATCAATTACCCTAACAATAACCATAACACAAATGCTAACCCTAGGCCTAACCATAACTGTATAACTAACCCTAACAATACCCATTATCCTAATCTTAACCTGAATCCTAAACATAAACCTATCCATTATCCTAAATGTAACTCTAATTCAAATGCTAATTTGAGCCCTAACCTTAAAACTTAACCTAACCCATAACCGAAACTTGATGCTGACCCTAAAAATCACATAATTCTAATCCTTACCTAAACCTAACCCTTATACAAGACCTAGCCATGAAACAAAACCTATAACTACCCCTAGCCATAACCCTAAACCTGACATTATCCCTATCCCTACAATTTGCCCTAACCCTAACAAAAACCCTAGCCCTTATCCTAACACCAAATCTAGCCTTAATCCTAACCCAATCCTAATCCTATCCCTAAACCTAATTCTGATCATCGCCCTGGCCCAAACCTAGCTATAACCCCATCTCTTCCCCTAAGCCTAACCCCAAACCTAACCCTGAAACTAACCTTAAACATAGCCCCTAAAATTAGGCCTAACCCTATCACTAATCCTAGACCTATTTCTAGGCCTAGTTTAGTCCTAACCCTAACCCAAACCCTAGCCCTAAGACTAAATCTAACTCTCGCCCTAGATATATTCCTAGATCTAACCCTATCTCTTACCATAACCCAAACACTAGACCTAATCTTAGCCCTAACCCTAGAATTAACCATAACTCTAAATATAACCCTAAGTCTAAACTCAACCTATCACTAGCAATAACACTAACGCTAATCATAAAACCACCCTTATATTTAGCCTTAGCCCTAAAACAAAACTGAGCCATAGCACTAACCCTAACCCTAAACTAAACCAAATCCTAACCCTACATCTAGCCCTAAGCCTACCCATAATTCGAGTCCTATCCCTATCCTAAAACTAACCCTGACCCTGACTCTGAACCTAACACTAACCCTAGCTCAAAACAGCACCCTAATCTTAAACCTAACCCTAAAACTAGACTTAGCCCTAACTGTAACCCTAAAATTAGCCCTAATCATAACCCTAGTTCTTACATTAGTAGTATCCCTAAAACTAGCCCTAATGAAACCTAAAAGCTACCCCTAATCTGAGCCAAAACCCTAGCTTTAACCCTATCTCTAAACCTAAATGTAGCTCTAACCCTTACCCTAAACCTAACCCTAACTTTAAAACTTACACCAACCCTAAACCTAAGCCTAACCCTAGCACTAACCCTAATCAAAACCCTAGCCCTAGCCCTAGTTCTAACCATATTCATTACCCTAACCTGAACTCTAACCCTAATGCTAAACCTCAGCCTACCCCTAACACATTCCCTAACACTAACCTATCCATTACCCTAAACATAACCCTAACCTTAAACCTAACCTAATACTAGACCTAGACATAACAATAACCCTAAAACTAGCCCTAATTGTAACCCTAGTTCTTACATTAGCCATAGAACTAAAGCTAACACAAAACCTTGCCCTAATCCAAGCCCTAATGCTAGCTTTAACTCTAACCCTAGCCCTAACCCTAAGCTTAAGGATAGCGCTAACCTTACCATTACCCTAAGCGAAACTCTAAACCTAAACCTTCCCTAGTCCGAAACCTAATCCTTAGCTGAACTTAAACCCTAACTCTATTGCTAGTCCTAACACTAGCCCTCAATCTAGCTCTATCTTTATCCCAAACACTAACCCTAACCCTGACCCTATTCTGACTCTAATACTAACCGTAGGTCTAAACCTGACCCTAACCCTAAACCAACCCCTAAC
Source organism: Marmota flaviventris (assembly GCF_047511675.1). Taxonomy (NCBI): domain Eukaryota; kingdom Metazoa; phylum Chordata; class Mammalia; order Rodentia; family Sciuridae; genus Marmota; species Marmota flaviventris. Next base: position 75,054,603 of record NC_092511.1, on the reverse strand, counting down.
ATTGGCACAACCTTTAATCCCTATACCTATACCTAACCCTAATACTAGACCTAGACCTACACCTAATCTTTCATCTAGTGATAACTCTAGCCCTAACCCTAACAATAAACCTTAACCTAACTCAAACACTAACCCTACCCATAGACCTAACCCTAGTCCTAATGCTGGACCTAGTCTTAAACCTAACCCTAACCCAAGCACTGACACATACACAAATAAACTCTACCTCAAAACCTCTACCTAACCAAAAACCTAACCCTAAACTAGACCTAGCCATATCACTAATGCTAAAACTAGCCATAACCATAGGCCCAACCCCACCTCAACTCTATCTATTACCCTAACCATAAACCTAAACCAAACCCTAACCAGGACTCTAACCCTAAACCTTGTCCTAGTGCAAATCCTAGCTCAATCCCTAACCCTTAAACTTAAGCTAACCCTAACACTAACCCTTGGCCTAAACCTAACCTTAACCTTAACCCTAGCCCTAATACTATCCTTAACCTAGCAATAACCCTAGATCTAATCCTACCCATTACCCTAACCTTAAACCTATCTCTGATGATAATCCTAGCCCTAACCATAAATCTACCCTCACCTTAACCTTAAACATTGCCATAAACCTAAATCTTGTCATACACCTAACTCTAGCTCAAACCCTAACTATTACCTTAAACCTAACCTTACACCTATCCCTAACACTAACCTTAAGCCGACCTAATCCTTACCTTAACCCTAACCCGACATCAAACCCTATCCAATACCCTAAACTAATGATAAACCTAGCCCTAATCCTAACATTAACCTTGACCCTAACCATAGCTATAACCTAGGCCTAAACCTAAACCTAACATTCGCCCTAGTGCTCAAACACTAAACCATACCCTAAACCTAAAACTAATATTATCCCTAGACCTAACTTAATGCAAACCCTAACTCAAGCCCTAATACTAACCGTAACATTTGCCCTAACCCTAGTTCTAAACCTCTCCATTATCCTAAACATAATCCTTACCCTAATGCTTACCCTAAGCCTAAACCTAACCCTTTCACTAACTCTAACCCTATCAATAACCCTACACCTAATCTGAACCCTAAACCTAACCCTATCATTACCATATCCCTAATCCTAATGCTAATTTGAGCCCTAACCCTAAACCGTAAACTCAACAAAACCCCAAACCTGATTCTAACCCTAATAATACCCCTAGCTCTAAACCTGACCCTTACCCTAAACCTAACCCTTACTCTAGACCTAGCCATAAATCTAACCCTCAATCTATCCCTAACCGTAACCCTAGACCTGACACTAGCCCTAGCCCTAATTCTTGCCATAACTCAAAACAAACCCTAGCCCTCATTTTCACCCTAAACCTAGCCTTATTACTAACCCCAAACATATTCCTAGCCATAACTATATTCTACCCTTTGACCTAGCCTTAAAACTAGCTATAAACCCATCCCTTCTTCTAAAACTAACCCTATCCCTAAACTTAAAACTAAGCCTAAAACTAGGCCTAAACCTAACACAAAACCTAGACCTAATCCTAGCCCTAATTTAGCCCTAATCCTAACCTAACCCTAGCCCTAAGACTAACTCTAACTCTCGCCCTAGTCCTATTCCTAGTTCTAATGTCAACCCTTACCATAACCCTAAAACTTGCCCTTAACCTTAGCCCTAACCCAAGCCCTAGCCATAAACCAACATCTAACTCTAACTCTAAATGTAACCCTAACCCTAGGCCTAAGTCTCTCACTAACACAACTGTAACACTAACACTAATCCTAAACTAGACCTAAACTAGCCCAAGCCCTACAACAAAACAGAGCCATAGCCCTAACCTTAACATTTAACCTAAACCAAACCCTAAGCCTACACCTAGACTTAAACCTAGTTCTAATTTGAATCGTATCCCTAAACCTAAAACTAACATTGACCCTGACTCTGACCCTACACTAACTCTCACAATCAACATCACCCAAAACCTAAAGCGAATCTTACACTAGACCTACACCTAACCCTAACCCTAAACTAGCCCTAATCATAAACCTAGTTCTTACATTAGCTTTAGCCGTAACTTTAGTGCTAACCTAACATAAAACGTATCCTAATCAGAGCCCTAATACTAGCTTTAACACTAACAATAACCATAACCCTAGCCATAATTGTTTCCCTAAATCTAACACCAACCCTAACCCTTACAATAATCCAAAACCTAATGCAAACCCTAGCCCTAATCCTAAAAATAACCGTATCTCTAACCCGGAGCTCTAATCCTATCCATTACCTTAACCCTAACCCTAACCCTAATGCTAACCCTAGGATAACCCTAACCCTATTCCTAACCTTAAACCTATCCATTACACTAAAACTAACCTGAACCCTAAACCATAAACCTAATCCTAAACCTAACCCTAACACTAATTTGAGCCTTAAATTTAAACTTTAGCCTAATCCAAACTGGAACCATGTTCCTTACCCTAATAATGCCCCTAGCTGTAAACCTTACCCTAAACTTAACCTAACCCTTACACTATACCTAGCCATAATTTTGACCATAAATCTATCTCTAACCAAAATCCTAGACCTGACATTAGTCCTAGCACTAATGAAGACCTAACCTTAACACAAACCCTAGTCCTAAACTTAGACTTAATCCTAACCCTAACCCTAACACTAGCCCTAACCTTAATTTTAACTCTCACCCTAGTTCTAAACCTAGGTATAACATCATGCCTAACCATTACCATAACCCTAACCCTAGCCCTAAACCTAGGCTTAGCCTTAATACTAACCCTAGCTCTAATCCTAGCCCTGATAAAGCCATAAGCCTAACCCTACCAAACCCTTACCCTAAGACTAACTCTAACTTTCACCCTAACCCTATCCCTAGTTCTAACACTATTCCTTCGGATAATCCAAACCCTAGCCCTAACCCTAGCCATTACCTGAATTTAACCCTAATTCTAAATCTAACCCTAATCATAAGCCTAAACCATACACTAAAATGAGCTCTGACCCTAAAGCTAAATTGAAAACTAGCCCTAACCCTAGACCTAGCCCTCAAGCAAAGCCGAGCCATGGCACTGACCCTAATAACCCTTAACCTAAACCAAATCCTAACTCTACACCTAGCCCTAACTCTAGTCCTAATTCAAGTCCTAACCCTAACCCTAGAACTAATACTAACCCTGACTCGGACACTAACACTGATCCTAGCTGTACAATCAACCTATCCCTAAACCTAACCCTATCACTAGACCTTGCCCTAAACCTAACCCTAAAACGAGCCTTAAATGAAATACTAGTTCTTACATTAGCCATTGCCCTTAACCTAACACAAACCTAGCCTAATCCAAGGCCTAACACTAGCTTTAACCCTAACCATAACCCTGGCCCTAACCCTAATCCTATCCCTAGTTCTAACCCTAGCTCTAACCCTATCCCTTACCCTAAGCCAAACCCTCACCCTATTGCTACCCTAGTCCTAACCCTAATCCTATGCCTGCCCCAAACTCTAACTTTATTACTAGTCCTATCCCTAGTCTTCATTCTAGCTCTAAAATTAACCCAAACCCTAATCCTAACCTTTAAACTTATTCTGAATCTAACACTAAACCTATGTTTAAACCTGACCCTAACCCTTATCTGAAACCTAATTCTAGCCCTATGAGTAACCCTATACTTAAACCTAACACTAACACTAGACCTAGACCTAGACCTAAACCTAATTAAAAATATAGCCCTAGCCCTAGCCCTAGCCCTAACAATAACTCTTAACCTAACCCAAACACTAACCCTACAACTAGAACTAACCCTAGTCCTCATTCTCAACCTAACCCTAAACATTATCCTAACCTGAACTCTGACACTTACCCTAAAAAAAACTTAGCTCTAAACCTTATCCTAACCCAAAAACTAACCCTAACACTAGATGAACTCTAAATCTAGCAATAACCATAACTCTAGCTCTTAAATTACAAATACAACTAACACTAGCCCTAAACCTCACACAAAACCTAGCCCTAATTGTAGCCCTAAACCTAATCCTAAGCATAACTCTAACCCTAAACCTAGCCCTAACCCTAACCCTAACCCTCATCCTAGACCTAACCCTAGCTCAAAAACTTAACCTTACCCTAAACACAACCCTAGCCTAAAACCAAAACCTCACCCTTACCCCAACCTTAATCCTAACCATAACCTAGCCCAAAACCTAGCACTAACTCTATCCATTACCCTAACCATAACCCTAAACCTAATGCTAACCCTAGCCCTAACCTTAATCCTAATCCTACCCTAGCCCTGCCTGTAAGCCTAACCCTCACTCCAGCCCTAGTCCTAGCTCAATCCCTAACCCTTAAACTTAAGCTAACCCTAACACTAACTGAAGGCCTAACCCTAACCCTAATCCTAGCCTTAATCCTAATGTTAACCCTAGCCATAACCCTAGCTCAAACCCTACCCATTAACCTAATCCTAAACTTAACCCTAATGATAACACTAGACTTAAAGATAAACCTACCCTAACCCTAAACATAAATCTAACCCTAGAACTAACAGTGAACCTAACCCTAATCCTAACCCTAAGCTAGCTCAAATTCTTCCCCTAACCCTAAATCTAACCCTATCTCTAACCTGACATCTAAACCTATTACCCTAAACCTAATGATAACCCTAGTTGTAACTCTAAAACTAACCCTAACATTAACCCAAACCCTATGCCTAACTTTGACCCTTATTTTTACTCCAACACTAAACCTAGGTTTAAACCTGACCCTGACCCTTATCCTAAACCTAACACTAGCCCTACCATAAACCATGACCATAACCCTAGACCTAACCCTAAATTAACCTTAGCCCTCGCACTAACCCTAGCTCAAACCCTAAACCATACCCAAAAACTAATCCTAACTCTAACCCTCGTGCTAACCCTGACCCTAACACTAACTCTAGCCATAACACTAATCATAGCCCTAGTCCTAACCCTGTATATTACCCTAACAATACCATAACGCTAATGCTAACCCTAGGCCTAACCCTAAACCTATCACAAACCAAAACTGTATCCATTACTCTAAACCTAACCTGAATCCTAAACCTAACCCTATCCATTACCCTGACCCTAACTCTAACCTTAATGCTAACTTGAGCCCTAAACTTAAACCTTAACCTAACCCAAACCTGAAGCCTGACCATGACCCTAATAATATGCTTACTCGAAACCTGACCCTTTCCCTAAACATAACACTTAATTTTGACCTAGCCATAAACCTAACCCTAGGACTATCCCTAACTGTAAACCTAGACCTGACATTAGCACAAGACCTAATTACTGCCCTAAACCTAACAAAAAACCTAGCCCTAATCCTAGCATTAAACCTAGCCTTAATCCTAACCCAAACCAAAACCATAGACCTAACCCTAAAGCTAATCATAAAACTAGCCCTAACCCTAACCATAGCACTAAAACAAAACAGAGCAACAGGCCTAACACTCAACCTTAACTTAAACCAAACACTAGCACTATACCTAGAAATAACCCTAGCCCTAATTTGAGTCCAAATACTCACCATAAAAATAACCCTGACCCTGACTCATATCCTAACACTCACCCTAGCTCTAAACAGCACCCTAAACTCTAGCTATAAATATCAATCTAACTTTAAACCTAAATCTACCACTTGTCTTTCCCCTAACCCTAACCCTAAAACTAACCCTAATTGTAACCCTAGTTCTTATATTAGTCATTTCCCTAACCCTACCCTTAAACCTCACACAAAAACTAGCCCTAATCTGAGCCCTAAACCTATCTTTAACCCTAACCATAACCCTAACCCTATCCCTAAACCTATCTCTAAACCTATCCCTTATCCTAAGCAAAACCCTAAACCTAGTGGTAACCCTAGACCTATCCCTAATTCTTAGGCTAACCAAATATTAACCCTATTAATAGTCCTAACCCTAGATCTCATTCTAGATCTAAACCTATCCAAAACCCTAAACATAACCCTGATCCTTATTCTGACCATAACACAAATCCAAGGTCTAAACCTGACCCTAACCCTAAAGAAAACCCCAACACTAGCCCTACTGGTAACCTTATACCTAAACATATCCCTACCAAAAGCACTAGATCTAAACCTAATTCTAAATCTCGCTTAACTCTAGCTCTAGACCTATACAAAAGCCTAGCCATAGCCCTAACAATAACCCTTAACATAACCCAAAGACTAACCCTACCCCTAGACCAAAAACTAGTCCTAATTCTGGCTTTAACCCTAACTTTAACTCTAACCCAAACACTGACCCTGCCTTTAACACTAAATGTACCTCTAAACCTGACCCTAACAAAAACACACAACCTAATTCTAGACCCAGCCAAAACTCAAACACTAAAACAAGCCCTAATCATAACCCTGGCTCTTACATTACCCATAGCCCTAACCCTAGGCCTAAACCTAACACTAAACATAGAGCTAATCCGAGGCCTAAACCTAGCCCTAAGCATAACACTAACCCTAACCCTAGCCCTAACCTAACCCTAGGCCTCACCTTAGTCTTAACTGTAGCTCAAAGCTTAAACCTTACCCTAAACATAAATGTAGACCTATCACTAACTGTAACCCTAACACTAGCTCTAATCCTAAACTCAACCCTAGCACTAAACCTAGCTCTAAACCTACCCATTACTATAACCCTAAACTTATTGATAATCCTAGCCCAAACCCTAACTCTAAACCTATCTCTAATCAGAAAACTGACCCTAGACATAACCCTAAATTTAGCACTCAGCATAGACCTAAATCTAGCTCAAAACCTAAACCTAACCATAAACCTAAGCATAACCATAGCCCTAATCTTAACCCTAAATCAATATCTAACCCAACCCTATACCTAACCCTATCCATTACCCTAACCCTAAACCTAAGCTTAATGATAACCCTAGCCCTAACCCTAACACTATCCCTATCATAATCCTATCCCTACACCTTACCCTAAAACTAACCCTCTCCCTAGCACTAACCCTAGCTCAAAACCTAACCCTTATACTAACCATAACCCTAAAACTAACCCTAGTTCTAAACCTAACCCTAACCATAACTCAAGACCTATTTCTAACCATAACCCTGGTTTTAACCTAAGCTATAATCTGATCCATTACCATACATATAACACTTACCCTAATGCTAACCCTAACCCTAACCCTAACCCTATTGCTAACGCTAACCCTATCAATTACCCTAAACCTAACCTGAACCATAAACAAAGCCTATAATTACCCTACTCTAACCCTAATGTGAATTTGAGCCTTAAACCTAAATCCTAACCTAAACCAAACCCTAAATTTGAACCTAAATCTAATAATTCCCCTAAGCTCTAAACCTGACCTTTACCCTAAGCCTAAACCTTACACAAGACGTAGCCATAAACCTAACCATAAAACTATCTTTAACCACAACCCTAGACCTGATATTAACCCTAGCCCTAATCCAAGCCCTAAAACAAACACTTGCCCTCATCATAGCCCTAAACCAAGCCTTAATCATAACCCTAAACCTAAGCCTAGTCGTAACCCTACTCTAACCCTCATCCTACCTCTAAACCTAGCTATAATGCCATCCCTTATCTTAAAAATAACCCTAACCCTATCGCTAGTCCTAAACTGAACACTAACCCTAGCCTTAACCTTAGCCTTAATTTAACCCTATCCCAAACCTTAAACCTAATCCAGGCCCTAGGAAAAACTTTAACTCACACTAGCCCTATTTCCTAGTTCTAACCCTATCCCTTACCGTAACTTTAACCCTAGCCCTAAACCAAGCCCGCATTCTGGCTCTAACATTATCCCAAACCTTAACCCTAACCTGATCATATTCTGATCATAAGGTTAGGTCTAAACCTAACCATAACCCTAGACCAAACCCTAGCACTAGCCCTACCAGTAACATTATACTAAACTGGACTCTAACACAAGCAGTAGCCTAATCCTAAATCTAGCCTTAATTCGAGACCTAGACCTAAACAAAAACTTAGCCCTAGCCCTAACAATAACCTTTAACCTAATGCAAAGACTAACCTTACCCCTAGACATAAATCTACTCCTAATTCTGACTTTAACCTTAACCCTAACTCTAACCTGAACACTGACCCTGCATTTAGCACTAATCTATCTCTAAATCTGACCCTAAGTGAAAGCCTAAACCTAACACTAGACCTAGCCATAACCCTAACCCTAAAACTACCCTAATCATAATCCTTGCTCTTACATTACCAATACCCGTCACCCTATGCCTTAAACACACACAAAACCTAGAGCGAATCCTAGGCCAAAACCTAGCCCTAAGCATAACCCTAACCCCAACACTAGCCCTAATACTAACCCTAACTGTAGCCTTAGTCCTAAACCTTACTCAATGACTAAACCTTACCCTAAATATAAATTTAGACCTATCCCTAATTCAAATCCTAACCCTAAACTTAACCTTATCCCTAAACCTAGCTCTGAAACTACACATTACCTTAACCCTAACCCTAACCCTATTGATAATCCTAGACATAATCCTAACCCTAACCCTAACCAGAAAACTAACCCTAGACCTAACCCTAAACCTAACACTTGTCATAGGCCTAACCCTAGCTCAAACACAAACCTATACCAGAAACCTAAACATAACCATGCTTTAACCTTAACCCTAAAACTAAATCTAACCCTAACCCTAAACCTAAACCTACATGTAACCATATGCATTCCCCTACCCTTATCCTAACCCTAATGATAAACCTAGTCCTAACCCTAACCCTAAACCTACCGTAATCCTATCCCTAGTCCTAATGCTGAACCTAAACCTAAACTTAGCTCTAGCCCTTGCTCTATCTCAAACTATAACCCTTACCCTACACAAACCCTAGCCCTAACTATAACCATAGCCCAAACCCTAGCTCTGTTTCTATCCATTACCCTAACCGTATCCCTAAACCTAATGCTAACCCTAGCCCTATCCCTAACACTACCTCTCTCCCTAGCTCTGATTCTAACTTGTACTCTCAACCTAGCCCTAACAATTACTCAATACCTGACCCTTACCCTTAACCTAACCATAAGAAAACCTTAAGCCGAACACTTACCCTAACCCTAGCCCTAACCCTAATACTAACCCTAAACATAGACCTAACCCTAAACCTAACCCTAGCCTTAGTGCTAACCCTAGCCTATACCCTAACCCGTATCCTAAACTTAACCCTAACTCTAACCCTAGACTTAACTCTAACCCTAACCCTAACTCTAGCCCTAATCCTAAACATAACCCTAGCCCTAATCCTAGCTCTAAACCTATCCATTACCCTAAAAATAACCATAAACCTAATGCTAACCTTTAGGCCTAACCCTAACCCTGTCAATTAACCTAAACCTAATCTGAAACAAAAACCTAACCTGAAGCCTAAACATAACCCTATTCATTACACTAACCCTAACTCTATCCCTAAGGCTAATTTGAGCCCTAACCCTAAACCTCAAGCTAACCCAAACCCAAAACCTGACCTAACCATTATAATACCCCTAGGTCTAAACCTGAACTTTACCCTAAACCTATCTCTGAAACTAGACCTAGCCATAAATGTTACCCAGAAACTATCTTTAATCGTAACCCTAGACCTGATATTAGGCCTAGCCCTAATTCTTGCCATAACTCTAACACAAACGCTAACCCTCATCCTAGCCCTAAACCTAGCCTTGATCCTAACCCAAACCCTAACTCTAGCCCTATCCCTAATTTTATCCCTCATGCTATTTCTGAATCTAGCTATAACCCCATCCCTTCCCCTAAATCTAACCCTAACTCTAACCCTAGATATAACAGTTACACTAATCCTAAACCTGATCCTAGCCCTAATTTAGCCCTAATTCTATCCCTAACACTAGCACTAAGACTAACTCTAACTGTCGCCCTAGCCCTATTCCTAGTTCTAACTCTATCCCTTACTGTAACCCTAACACTTGCTCTAACCTTAACCCTAACCCTAGCCTTAACACTAACCCTACATCTAACCATAACTCTGAATCTAACCCTAACCCTAATCCCTAACACTAATGAAATTGGAAAACTAGCCCTAATCTAGTCCTAGCCCTAAAACAAAACCAAGCCATAGCCCTAACTCTAACCCTTAACCTAAACCAAACCTAACCCCACACCTAGCCCTAATCCTAGCCCTAATTCCAGTCCTATCCTAACCCTAAAACTAACCTTGATCCTGACTCTGACGCTAACACTAACTCTAGCTCTCAGATCACCCTAAAATATATCTAACCCTGACTACACCTACCTCTAACCCTAACCCTAAAAGTAGCCCTAATCATAACCCTAATTCTTACATTAGTTGTAGCGCTAATCCTAGCCCTAACCTAATACAAAACCTAGCATGAATCTGAACTGTACACCTTGTTTTACACGTAACCCTAATCAGAGCCCTAACCATTACCCTAAATCTAACCCCAACACTAAAACTTGCCCTAAACCTAAACATAATCCTAGCCTTAATTCTAACCATAACCCTAGACCTAACACTAGCTCTAACCCTATCCATTACCCTAACCATGACCCTAACCCTAATGCTAACCCTTGGGTAACCCTAACCCTATCTCTAAACCTAACTTTATCCATTACCTGAAACCTATTCTGAAACTTCCTAACCATAAACATTACCCTAACCTTAACCCTAACCCTAACGCTAATGAGAGCCCTGATCTTAAACCTTAACCTAACCCAAGCCTTAACCACAACTGTGATCCTAATAATAACCCTGTATGTAAAACTGACCCTAACCCTCAACCTATATTTAAAGTATAACTATCCATAAACCTAACCATAAAACTAACCTTAACCATAAACCTAGACCTGACTTTAACCCTAGAACTAAACCTAACCCTAATCCTAACAAAAAATCTAGCCCTAAACCTAGCCCTCATCCTATCCCTAAACCTAGCCTTAATCCTAACCCTTACCGTAACCCTAACTCTAACCCTAGACCTAACCCTATTTTGACACTCACCCAAATCCTAGCTGTAATATCATGTCTTACACTAATCCTAACCCTAACCCTAGCCCTAAACGTAAGCCTAGTCCTAACACTTATCCTTGCGCTAATACTAGCACAAATTTAGTCCTATACCTAACCCTAAATGTAATCCTAACCCTAACTCTCACCCTAGCACTAACCCTAGTTCTAAATCTATCCCTTACCATAACACAAACCCTAGCCCTAAACAAACCCAACCCCATTCCTAATTTTGCCCTAGTCCTAAACCTGGACCTAACCCTAACCCTAAAAAGAAACCTAACACTAAACCTAAACCTCACCTAACACTAGCCCTAACCCTAATGCTAATTGGAAAACTAGCCCTAACCCTAGCCCTACCAGTCAAACAAAACCGAGTCATAGGCATAAATCTAATACTTAAATTAAACTAAAACCTTAGCTTATACATAGCCCTAACCATAGCCCTAATTTGAGTCCTAACCAAACTCTAGAACTTAACCTGACCCTGACTCAGACCCTAACAATAACCCTAGTTCTAAACATCACACTAACACTAAACTTAACACGAACACAAGACCTAGCCCGAATCTCAACCCTAAAACTAGCTCTAATCATAATGCCAGTTCGTATATTAGCCATATTCCTGTGCTAGCAGAAAAGCTGGCTCTAATATGAGATGTAAACCTAGTTTAAAACCTAACCCTAACCTTAAATTAGACCTATCCCTAACCCTAACACTAGCTCTAACCCTAGCTATAACCCTATCCTGTACCCTAAGCAAAACCCTCACCCTAATGCTACCCTAGTCCTAAACCTAATCCTTAGCCTACCTCAAACCATAACTCTATTACTACTCCTAAATCTAGCCCTCATTCTAGATCTAACCATAACCCAAACCCTAACCCTAACCCTGACCTTTATTCTGACCCTAACTCTAACCCTAGGTTTAAACCTGACCCCTAACCCTAAATTGAACCCTAACACAGGACCTATGGGTAACCCTATACCTAAACCTAACCCTAACACTCGAACTAGACTAAAACCTAATCCTAAATCTAGCAATAAATCTAGCACTAGACCTAAACAAAAACCTGGCCTTAGCCTCAAAATAACCCTTAACCTAACCCAAACATTATCTCTACCCCTAGATCTAAACCTAGTCCTAATTCTGGCCATATTACCCTAACCCAAACACAGACCCTTTCTGTAAAACTAATCGCAGCTCTAAATTTTATGCTTATCCAAAATCTAGCCATAACCCTAACACTAGACCTAGCCATAACCCTAAATCTAGGTCTTACATTACCTATAGCCCTAATGTTAACCGTAAGCCTCACAGAAAACCTAGCTGTAACACTAGCCCTAAGCATAAACCTAACTTTAAACTAGACCTAACCCTAACCCTTACCCTTGCCCTAACCATAACCCTAGTTCAAACACTAACCCTTACCCAAAACATAACACTAGCCCTAACCCTAACACTAACCTTAGTCCTAATCCTAACCATAACCAAGGCCAAACCCTAGCTCTAACTCTATCCATTACCCTAAACATAACCCTAACCCTAATGCTAACCCTAGCTCTAAACTTAACCCAAACCCTAGACATCACACTAATCCTAACCATCACCCTAGACCTAACCATAGCTCAAACCCTAACACGTGTCCTAACCTAACCCTAACACTAACCCTAGGCTTAACCCTAACCCCTAGCCCTAGCCCTAATCCTAACCATAAACCTAGCCTAAACCTATCCATTACCCTAAATATAAACCTAACCCAAAGCTAACCCTAGGCCTAACTCTAAACCTATCTCTAACACTAACCCTATCCGTTACTTAAACCTAACTTCAACACTAAACTTAATTCTATTAATTAGTCTAGCCCAATCCCTAACCCTAAACCATAACCTAAACCAAACCCTAAACAAGACACTGACCCTAATAATACACCTAGCTTGAAACTGGACCCATTGCAGAAACCTAACCCTTGCAGTATAACTAGCCATAAACCTAACCTTAACACTCTTTCTAAATGTAACCCTAGAACTGACAATAGCCATAGACCTAATTCTTGTCCTAAACCTAACACAAACTCAAGCCCTCATCCTAGCCCTAAACCTAGCCTTAATCCTAACTCTAACTCTAACCCTAGCCCAATCTCTAATTTCAACCCCAGCCCTAGTTATGAACCTAGTTATAACCTCATCCCATCCCCTAACCCTAACCTAACCCTAACACAAACACTAACCCTAACCCTAGCCTTAACCCTAGGCCTAACCCTTACACTAACACTAGCTCTAATCCTAGACCTATTTAGTGGTAACCGTAATCCTAACTCTAAGGTTACCCCTACGACTAACTCTAACTCTTTCTCTAGACCTATTTCTAGTACTAATTCTATTGATTACCATAATCCTAACACTAGCCCTAACTTAACCCCTAATCCTACCTCAAGGCCTAACCCTAGATCTAAACATAAGTCTAAATATAACCCTAACTACAACTAACCCTAACACTATCACTAATCCTTAAACTAGCCCTAAACCTAGCCCTAGCTCTAAAACAAAACTGAGCCATAGCCTTAACCCTAAACCTAACTTAACGCTAAACCTAGACCTGACATTAGCCCTAGCCCTAATTCTCACCATAACCCTAACACAAAACCTAACCCTACAACTACCCTTAATCCTAGCCCTAATTCGAGTGTTATCACTAACCCTAGAACTAACACTGACCCTGACTCTGACCCTAAAACTCAACCTATCTCAAAGCATCACCCTAATACTTAACCTAACCATAACACTAGACCTAGCCCTAACCGTAACCCTAAAGCCCTAAACATAATCCTAGTTCTTACGTTAGCCATAGCCCTACCCTAGCCCTAACCTAATCTAAAACCTAGCTCTATCCCTAAACCTAACACTACGTTTAACCCTAACCCTAACTCTAAACCTAATTCTAACCCTAGCCTTAATCCTAACCATAACTCTAGCCCTAAATCTACCTCTAATCCTATCCATTCTCTTAACCCTAATTCTAGCCATAATACTAATCCTAGGATAACCCTAACTCTATTCATAACCCTAACACTATCCATTACCCTAAAACTAACCTGAACCCTAAACCTAACCATATCCATTATCCTAACCCTAAACACAATCCTAATGCTAATTTGAGCCATAACCCTAAACCATAACATAAAAATTCCTAACCGTGACCTTGAAGCTAAAAATACCCCTATCTCTATAAGAGACCCTAACCCTCAAGCTAACCATTACACTATACATAGCCAGAAACCTAACCCTGAAACTATCTCTAACCATAACCCTAGACCTGACATTAGCCTTCACCCTAATGCTAGCCCTTATGCTAAATAAATAAATAAATAAATAAATAAATAAGCATAGCCCTAAACCTAGCCTTAATCCTAACCCTAACACTAACACTAGGCCTAACCCTAAAGTGAACCCTCGCCCTGGCCTTTAACCTAGCTATAATATCATACCATACCCTAACCCTAATTCTAACCCTAGCCCTCAACCAAGGCCTAGCCCTAATACTAACCCTAGCTCCAATTCTAGACCTAATTTAGACCTAACCCTAAACCTAATCATATCCCTAGCCCTAAGACTAACTCTAACTCTCACCGTAGCTCTATCTTTTAGAATAACCCAAAGCCTAGTCCTAACCCTAGCCCCAAACTTTGCCCTAGCCCTAAACCTAAATGTAACCCTAACTTTAAATCTAACCCTAAACTTAAACCTATACCTCACCCTAACACTAGCCCTAAAACTAATGCTAATTTGAAAACTAGCCATAACCCAAGTCATAGCATTCAAGCAAAACTGAGCTAAAGCTCTAATCCTAACCCTTAACCTAAACCAAACCCTAACACTATGCCTGTCCCTTACCCTAGCCATAATTCGAGTCCTAAACCTAATCATGCAACTAATAATGACCCAGACTCTGATCCTACAACTAATCCTAACTCTAAACATCACCCTAACCCTAACATAACCCGAACACAAAACCTAGCCCTAACCTTTAACCTAAAACTAGCCTTAATCATAATGCCAGGTCTTACATTAGCAATAGCCCTAACCCTAATACAAAACCTAGCCTTAATCTGAACCCTAACCTAGCTTTAAGCCTAACCCTATCCCTAACCCTAACCCAAGCTCTAATCCTATACCTTACCCTAATCCAAACCCTCACCCTAATGCTACCCTAGTACTAACCCTAATCTTTATCCTACCCCAAACCCTAACTCTATTACTAGTCCTAACCCTAGGCCTCATTCTACTTCTAACACTAACCTAAAACCTAAGCCTATCCTTGACCCTTATTCTGACCCTAACACTAACCCTAGGACTAAGTCTGACCCCAACACTAAACCAAACACTAATACCGGCCCTATCGGTAAACCTATACCTAAACCTAACCGTAACATTAGGACTAGACCTAAACTTAATCCTAAGTATAGCCATAACTCTAGCCCTAGCCCTAAATAAAAACCTAGCCCTAGCAATAACAATAACCATTAGCCTAACACAAAGACTAACAATACCCCAAGACCTAACACTAGTAAAATTGTAGCCCTAACCCTAAATCCAATGCTAACCCGAACACTGACACTTACCCTAACACAAATCCTAGTTCCAAACTTTATCCTAACCCAAAACCTATGCCTAACACTAGACCCTAACGTTAAATCTAGCCATAAACATAATCCTAGCTCTTACCTTACCCATAGTCCTAACACTAGCCATAAATCTTTTCCCAAACCTAGCCCTAAACATAGCACTAAAACTAGCTGTAAACATAACCCTAACCCTAACCCTAACCCTAACCCTAGCCCTAACCCTCAGGCTTGCCCTAGGCCAAACCCTAGCTCAAACTCTAACCCTTACTATAAACATAACCCTAATCCTAACCCTAACCATAGCACAAATCCTACCTCAAATTCTACTTATTACTTTAAACATAACCCTAACACTATTGCTAACACTAGCCCTAACTCTAACCCAAATCTAACCATAGCCCTGACTCTAACCCTAAACCTCGACCTAGCCCTAACCATAAACACTTAACCTAAACCTAACCCTAACACTAAACCAAGGACTATCCTTAATCCTAGTCTTAATCCTAACCTTAACCCAATCCCTAACACTAGCACTAACTCTATCCATTACCCTACACATAAGCCTATTCCAAATGCTAACCCTAGGCCTAAACCTAACACTACCCCTAAACCTTAACCTATACATTACCTATACCTAACCTGAACCCTAAACCTAACCCTATTCATTACTCTAATGCTAACCCTAATGCTAATTTGAGCCCTAACCCTATACTTTAACCTAAAGCAAATCCTAACCTGGATTCTGACCCCAATAAAATAACCAGCTCTAAACCTGACCCTTACCCTAAACTTAACCCTTACACTAGACCTAGCCATAAACCTAACCCTAACCATAACCCTAGACCTGACAATAGTCCTAGCCCTAATTCTAGCCCTTACCCTAACACAAAACCTAGCCCTCATCCTTGCCCTAAAACTAGACTTAATTCTAATCAAACCCTCACCCTGGCTCTATCTCTAATTTTAACTCTTGATCTAGCCCTGAACCTAGCCATAACCCCATCACATCCCCTAAAACTAACCCTAACCCTAACAATTACACAAACCCTAACCCCAGCCTTAACAATACGCCTAAACTAACACTAACCATAGCACAAATCCTAGCCCTAATTTATCCCAAAACCTAACCCTACCCCTAACCCTAGCCCTAAGACTCACTCTCACCCTATCCCTATTTCTACTTCTATCCCTTACCCTAAGCCAAACCCTATCCATAATGCTAACCCTAGTCCTAATCCCAATCTTTAGCCTAATCCAAACCCTAACCCTATTACTAGTCCTAACCCTAGCACTCATTCTAGCTCTAAACCTAACACCAAACCTAACCCTAAACTTCACTCTTATTCTGACACTAACACTAAGTATAGGACTAAACCTGACCTTAACCCTAAACGAAACCGTGAAACAAGCCCTATAGTAACCTTATACCTAAACCTAACCCCAACACTAGCCCTAGACCTAAACCAAATCCTTAATCTAGTGATAACTCTGGCCCTAGAGCTAAACAAAAACTTAGTCCTAGCCCTAACAATAATCCTTAATCTAAGCCAAATATTAACCCTACCCCTAAACCTAACCTTGTCCTAATTCTGGCTTTCACACGAACCCTAACACTAACTGAACACTGACCCTGACTTTAACAGTAAAACTTTCTCTAAACCTGAGCCTAACCAACATCTAAACCTAACACTAGACCTAGCCATAACCCTAACCCTAAATCTAGCCCTAATCATAACCCTAGATCTTATATTACCCATAGCCCTAACCTTAGGCCTAAACCTAACACAAAACCTAGATCTTATCCTAGACCTAAACCTAGCCTTAGACATAACCCTAACACAAACCTTAGCCCTAACCCTAACCTAACCCTCACCTTAGTCCTAACCCTAACCTAACCTTCACCTTAGTCCTAACCCTGTTCAAAACCTAACTCTTACCCTAAATATAAACCTACAACTATCTCTAAATCTGACCCTAAAACTATCCCTAATCCTAACCTTAAATCTAGCACTAAACCTAGCTCTAAAGATACCCATTACCAGGCTGGGGATGTGGCTGAAGTGGTAGCATGCTCACCTGGCATGCGTGCGGCCCAGTTTCGATCGTCAGCACCACATACAAACAAAGATGTTGTGTCCGCTGAAAACTGAAAAATAAATATTGAAATTCTCTCTCTCTCTCTCTCTCTCTCTCTCTCTCTCTCTCTCTCTCTCTCTCTCTCTCTTAAAAAAAGATACCCATTACCCTAAACATAACCCTAACTCTATTGATAACCCTAGGCCTAACGATAACTCTAAACCTAATCAGAAAACTAATCCTAGACCTAACCTTAAACCTCACTCTCACCATAGACCTAACCCTAGCTCAAACCCTAATCTTTAACATAAACCTAACCATAACCATAGCCCTAACCCTAAGCCTAAACCTCAATCTAATTCTAACCATAATCCCAAACCTACATCTAATTGTATCCATTACCCTAACCCTAACACTATACCTAATGATGACCGTAGCCCTAATCCTAACCCTAACCCTAACTGTATTGTAATCTTATCCCTAGACCTAACCCTGAATCTAACCCTTGACCTAGCCTTAAACCTAGCTCAAAATCCAACCCTTACACTTAACATAACCCTAACCCTAACCCTAGATCTAACCCTAACCCTCACTCAAGATCTATTTCTAACCATAACCCTAGCCCTAACCTTAGCTCTAACCCTATCCATTATCCTAACCATAACCCTTACTCTAATGCAAACTCTAGACCTCACCCTAATCCTATCCCTAACCCTAACCTTATCAATTATCCCAAACCTAAACTGAACACTAAACAAAACCTATCATTACCCTAACCCTGACCCTAAAGCTAATTAGAGCCCTAACTCTAAACCCTAACCTCAAACAAACTCTAACCCTGAACCTTACCCTAATAATTCCTCTAGCTCTAAACCTGGCCCTTACCCTAAACCTAACCCTTAGACCTAGCCATAAAACATTCTAAATCTATCCCCAACTGTAACCCTAGACCGGTCATAGCACTATCCCTAACCCTAGCCCTAAACCTAACACAAGCCCAGCCCTTATTCTAGCCCTAAACCTAGCCATAATCCTAACCCTAACCCTAACCTTAGGCCTAACCCTAACACTAACCCTAGCCCTAATCTTAGCCCTAATTTAGGCCTATCCCTAACCCTAGCCATAAGACTAACTCTAACTCTCATGCTAGCTCCATCTCTAGTTCTAACCCTATCCCTTACTGGAAAAATAATCCTAGGCCTAATGCTAGCCCTATCCTTAGCCCTAGATCTAACCTAGATATAAATCTAACTCTAAATCTAACTTTAACCCTAAGCCTAAATCTAAACTTAACACTAGACCTAACCCTGATGTTAATCCTAAAACTATCCCTAATCTTACCTCTAGCCTTATAACAAAACCAAGACATAGCCCTAACCCTAACCCTTAACCTAAACCAAACCCTAAGCCCAACCCTAAACTTAGCTCTAATTTGAGTTTCTAGCTGAACACTAAAACTAACCTTAACCGTGAATTTGACCAGAAAACTAACCCTACCTCTAAACATCACCCTAACCCTAAGCCTAAACCTATCACTAGTCTTATCCCAAAACCTAAACCTAAATTTAGCCCTAATTATAATTCTGGTACTTACATTAGGCATAACACTAACCTTAGCACTTTAACACAAACCTAGTCCTAATTCAATCCCTAACCCAAGCTTTAACCCTAACACTAAACCTAATCATAGCCCTAATCATAACCTTAACATTATTCCTAACCCTAGTTCTAACCCTATCTATTGCCATAACCATAACCCTAACATTAATGCTAACCCTAGGCCTAAACCTAACCCTATCCCTAAACCTAACCCTATCCATTACCCTAAACCAAACCTCAACCCTAAACCTCACCCTATCATTACCCTAACATTAAACTTAACGTTAATTGGAGCCCAAACTTAAAATTAACCTATCCCAAACCCTAACCCAGATTCTGACCCTAATAAAACCCCTAGCTCTCAACCTGACCTAAACATAAACATAACCCTTACACTACCTGTATCAATAAACCTAACCCTAAAACTATCTTTAACCATAACCCTAGACGTGATATTAGCCCTAACCCTAATCCTAACCCTAATGTAAAACAAACTCTCGCCCTCAGCCTTGCCCTAAAACAAGCCTTAATCGTAACCATAACCCTATCCATAGGCCTAACCCTATTCTAACCCTCACTCTACCTCTAAAACTAGAGGTAATGCCAATCATTACCCTAAACATATCCCTAACCATAAACTAATGCTAGGCCTAAGCTGAACAATAACCATATCCCAAATTCTAGCTCTAATTTAACCTTGTTCCTAACCCTAATCCTAGCCCTAAGACTAACTCTAACTTTTACATTAGCCTTATCCCTAGTTCTAACGTTATCCCTTATCATAACCCTAACCCTAGCCCTAACCCTAGCCCTAACCCTAGCCATAAACATTGCCCTATCTTTATTCCTAGCCATAACCTTAGATCTAACCCTAAGCCTAAATCTAACCCTAACCCTAAGCATAAGCCCTAACCCTAACACTACTCATATATCTAGCCCTAACCCTAAACCTAGCAGTAAATCAAAACCTAGCAATAGCCCTAATACTAAACCTTAACTTAAATCAAATCCTAACACTACACCTAGACCTAACCCTAGCCCTAATTCGAGTCCTAAACTTAACCTTAATACTAACCTTGACTCTGACTCATATCCTAACACTCACCCTAGCTCTAAACACCATCCTAACCTTAAACCAAACACTTACAGTAACCCTAGCCGTAATTCGAGTCCTAAACCTAACCTTAACTAACCCTAACCCTGACTATTGACCTAACACTAACACTAGCTCTAAATACCACCCTGTACTTAAACCTTATCCCAACCTAACCCCTAGCCATAAGTTAACTCTAACACTAGCTCTAAATACCACCCTGTACTTAAACCGTATCCCAACCTAACCCCTAGCCATAAGCCTAAAACTAACCCTAATTGTAACCCTAGTTTTTACATTAGCAGTTACTCTAACCCTAGTGCTAATCCTAACACAAAAACTAGCTCTAATCCGAGCTCTAAACCTAGCTTTAATCCTAACCCTAGCCCTAAGCCAAAATCCTATCCGTTACCCTAAGCCAAAACCTAACACTAATGCTAACCCTATTTCTAACCCTAATCCTTAACCTACCTCAAACCCTAGCCCTGTTACTAGTCCTAACCCTAGCCCTCATTCTATCTCTAATCATAACCCAAACCTTAACCCTAACCATGACCCTTATTCTGACCCTAACAGTAATCGTAGGTCTAAACCTGAACCTAATCCTAAACCAAACTCTAACACTAGCCCTATCGGTAATCTTATACCTAAACCTAACCCTAACACTAGCCCTAGACCTTAACCTAATCCTAAATCTAGCCATAACTCTAGCCCTAGACCTAAAGAAAAACCTTGACCTAGCCCTAATAATAACCCTTAGCCTAAGCCAAACACTAACTCTTCCCCTAGACCTAACCCTAATTCTAATTCTGGCTTTAACACTAACCATAATCCTAACCTGAACACTGACCCTGACACTAACATTAACCCTAGCTCTAAACATCACCCTAACCCTGAAACTATACCTAGCCCTAACATTAACCCTAAAAGTAGCCCTAATCATAACAAGTTCTTAATTTAGACATAGCCCTAACCTATTGCAAAACCTAAACCCTAAACCTCACCGTATCATTACCCTAATCCTAACCTTAATGCTAATTCGAGCCTTAATGATGAACGTATCCCTAATCCTAACCCTAACCCTAACCCGAACCATAGCCCTACCCTATTTAACCCTAAAGCTGACTCTAACCCTAACCATAGCCCTAACCCTAAGCTTAAATCCAACCCTAGACCTAATCCTATGCATAACCCTCACCCTAACCCTAGCTCTAACCCTATCCATTACCCTAAGGATAATTCTAACCCTTATGCTAACCCTAGGTCAAACTCTAATCCTATCCAGATCCCTAACCTTATCTATTACCCTACACCTAACTTGAACCCTAAACCTAAACCTATCATTAACCTATCACTAAACATAATGCTAATTCGAGCCTTTACCCTAAACATTAACCTAACCTAAACCCTATCCCTGACCCTAGTAATACCCCTAGCTCTAAACCTGAACCTAACCATAAAACTAACACTTACAATAGACCTAGATATAAACCTAACCCTAAAACTATCCCTAACTGTAATCCTATATATGACATTAGGCCTAGCTCTAATTC
Source organism: Marmota flaviventris (assembly GCF_047511675.1). Lineage (NCBI taxonomy): Eukaryota > Metazoa > Chordata > Mammalia > Rodentia > Sciuridae > Marmota > Marmota flaviventris. The sequence goes on along the minus strand of NC_092511.1, from coordinate 75,032,595 downwards.
TATTCAGAACCCTAACAAGAACCTTAACCCACATCCTATACATAATCCTCGCCTAATCATAACCCTAACCCTAACCCTAATTCTAACTCTCACCCTAGTCCTAAACCTAAGTGTAATCTTATTCCTTAACCTAAACCTAACATTAAACCTAGCCCTAACCCTAGGCCTAAATGTAACACTAACCTTTACACTAATCCCAGACCTAATTTAGCCCTATCCCTAACACTAAACATAACCCTAGCCTGAAGACTAACTACAACTCTTGCCTTAGCCCTATACGTAGTTCTAAACTTTTGCCTTACCATCACCCTAAACCACGCCCTAATCTTAGCCCTAATCCTAGCCTCAGCCATAAAACAAAACCGAGTCATGGCCCTAATCCTAACCCTTAACCTAAACAAAACCGTAACCCCACACCTAGCCCTAACCCTATCCTTATCCATAATTCTAGTCCTAACCCTAACCTGAAAACTAACCCTGAACCTGACTCTGACCATGACAATAAACCTAGCTCTAAAATCAATGTAACCATAAATCTACCCCTAACACTAGACGTAGCCTTAACCCTAACCCTATAACTAGCGCTAATCATAACCTTACTTTGTACATTAGCCTTAGTCTTAACCCTAGCCCGAACCAAACCTAGCCTTAATCAGAGTCCTAAACCTAGCTTTACCTTAACTTAAACCTAACAGTAACCCAAACAAAAGCCCTAATCCTATACATAACCCTAGCCCTAAACTTAGGTCTAACTCTATCAATTACCCTAATGACAATCCTAACCCTAGGCCTAACCCTAACCCTACCCATTACAATAAACCACAACTAAACCCTGAACCTAACTCTGTCATTACCCTAACCCTAAACCTAATGCCAATTTGAGCCCTAAACTTAAACCCTAACCTAACCCAAACCCTAACCTGGATTCTGACTCTAATAATAACCCTAGCTCTAAACTTGACCCTTACCATAAACCTAACTATTACACTGGACCAAGCCACAAGCCTAACACTAAGTCAATCCCTAATTGTAACCCTAAACCTGATATTAGCCCTAGACCTAATAGTAGCCCTAAACCTAATACAAACACTAGCCCTCATCCTATCCCTAAACCCTAGCCTTAATCATAACCCTAATCCTAACCCTAGCCCTTACCCTAATACTAACCCTCACGAAGCCCACAATCTTGCTATAACCCATTCCTTTAAACTAAATGTAACCCTAACTATAATCCTAAACCTAGACGTAAACCTAACACTAACCCTAGCCCTAATTTAGCCCTATCCCTAAACATAACCCTAAACCTAGCCATAAAACAAACTCTAACTCTCACACTAGCCATATCACTAGTTCTAACCCTATTCCTAAACATAACCCTTACCCTAGCCCTAATTGTTGTCCTAACCCTTGCCCAATCCTTAGCCCTAGCACTAGCATTAGATCAACACCTGTCTCTAAATCTAACCCTAACCTGAAGTCTAAGCATAACCCTAATGCTAGCCCTAAGCCTAATCTAATCCTAAAACTAACCCTAACCCTAACCCTATCCTAAAACAAAACTGAGCCATAGCTGTAACACTAATCCTTATACTAAGCAATACCCTAAAAATACACCAACCGCTAACCCTGGACCTAATTTGAGTTTTAAGCCGAACCCTAAAACTAACTCTGACCCTGACTCTGACACTAACATTAACCCTAGCTCTAAACATCACCCTAACCCAAAACCTAACCCTAACACTCAACCTAGCCCTAGCCTTAACCCTAAAATTGGCCCTAAATTTAACCCTAGTACTTACATTAGCAATAACCCTAACCCTAGAACTAACTTAACCAAAAACCTAGCCATAATCTGGGTTCTATCTGGAGCTTTAAACCTAACCCAAGTCCTAACCAAAACCCTAGCCCTAATCATAACTATAAGCCTAGCCCTAACCCTAGTCTAACTCTATCCGTTACCATAAACATAACCCTAACCCTAATGCTAACCCTAGGCCTAAACCTAACGCTATCTCTAATCCTATTTCTATCCATAAACCAAAACTTAACCTGGACCCTAATAATAACCGTATGATTACACTACCCCTAACCCTAATGCTAATTCAATCCCTAAGTTTCAACCTTAACCTATGTGAAACCTTAACCCAGACTTTGCCCATAATAGTACCACTAGCCCTAAACCTGACCCTAATGCAAACCTAACTCTTCCACTAGTCATAGCCATAATTCTAAACATAAAATCATCTTTAAACATAATTCTAGAACTGAAATTACCCATACCCCCAAATTCTATCCCTAAGCCTAAAACAAACACTAGCCCTCATCCTAGCCCTAAACCAAGGCTTAATCATAACCCTAACCCTAACCAAAGCCCTAAACCTAATTCTAAATATCACCCTACCTCTAAACCTAGCTATAACATCATCCCTTACCCTAAACTTAATCCTAACTCTAACCCTACTTTATATTTAAGCTGAACACTAACCATAGCCCTAATACTAGCCCTAATTTAGCCCTTTCCCTAACCCAACCCCTAAGATTAACTCTAATTCTCATACTAGCCCTATCCCTAATTCTAACCCTATCACATACCATAACCCTAACCCTAACCATAACCCTTGCCCTATCCTCAGTCTTAACCATAAACTACTTCTAATCCTAAATCTAAATCTAACTCTAACCCTAAGCTTAAGCCTAACACTAACACTAGTCCTAACCCTAACACTAATCATAAAATTATCACTAACCCTAACCCTAGAAGTAAAACAAAACCAAGCAATAATCCTCACCCTAAACCTTAACTTAAACCACCCTAACACTACATCTAGAACTAACCCTAGCCCGAATTCAACTCCTAACCCCAACCTTAAAACTTACCCTGACACTGACTAATATCCTAACTCTCACCCTAGCTCTAAACACCATGTTAACCTTAAACCGAAACCTACCAGTAACCCTATCCCTAATTTGAGTCCTAACCCTAACCCTGACCCTCACTCATATCCTAACACTAACCCTAGTCATAAATATCATGCTAACCTTAAACCTAACATTAACAAAAGACCTATCCCTAACCCTAATCCTAAAACTAACCCTAAATATAATCCTAGTTCTTACATTAGCCATTGCCCTAAACCTAGTACTAACCCTAACACAAAAACTTGCTCTAATCCAACCTCTAAACCTAGGTTTAATCCTAACCCTAACCATAGCTCTATCCCTATCCCTTACCCTAAGTGAAACTCTAACCCTAATGGTAACCTAGACCTATTCCTAATCCTTAGCCTAATCAAAATCTGAACCCTATTAATAGTCCTGACCCTAGCTCTCATTTTAGCTCTAATCTTATCCCAAACCCTAACGTTAACCTTGGCCTTTATTCTGATTCAAATAATAACCCTAGGTCTAAACCTGAACCTAAGCATAGAGCAAACCCTAACATTGGCCCTAATGGTAACCTCATATATAAACCTAACCTAACCCCAGACTTAAGACTAACTCTAACTCTCACACTAGCCCTATCACTGTTTCTAACCCTATTCCTTACTGTAACCCAAAACCTAGCAGTAAACCTAGCACTAATGCTTGCCCTATCCTTAGTCCTTGCCCTAACCCTAAATCTACCCCTAACTCTAACTCTAAACTTAACTCTAAGCCTAAGCCTAACACTAACACTAGCCCTAGCTCTAATGTTAATTATAAAACTAGCCCTAACCCTAACTCTAGCAGTAAAACAATACTGAACAATGGCCCTAACCCTAAACCTTAACTTATACCACTCTAAAACTACATCTAGACATAACCCTATCCCTAATTCGACTCCTAAACCTAACCTTAAAGCTAACCCTGACACTGACTCATATCATAACACTCAGCCTAGCTCTGAACACTATCGTAACCTTAAACAAAAACTTAAGAGTAATTCTATCACTAATTCAAGTTCTAAATCTAATCCTGACCCTGACTCATATCGTAACACTAACCCTAGCTCTAAATATCACCCTAACCTTAATCCTAACCCTAATACTAGACCTACTCCTAACCCTAACCTTAAAACTAACCCTAATTGTAACCCTAATTCTTAGATTAGCCATTGCATAATCGTAGCCCTAAACCTAATACAAAAACAAGCCCTAATCCAAGCTCTAAATCTAGCTTTAACACTAAACCTAACTCTAACTTTAACCCTAGCTCTAACCCTATCCCTTACCCTAAGCAAAACCCTAACTCAGATGGTAACCCTAGACCTATCCCTAATCCTTAGGCTAACCAAAATCCTAACCCCATTAATAGTCCTGACCCTAGCCCTCATTCTAGCTCTAATCCTATCCCAAACTCTAATACTAACCCTGACCCTTATTCTGACCCTAACACTAAACTTAGGCCTAAACCTGACCCTAACTCTAGACGGAACTCCAACATTGGTACTACCGATAAACTTATTCCTAAACCTAACTCTACTACTAGCCATAGACCTAAACCTAATCCTAAATCTAGCCTTAACTCTAGCCCTAGACCTGAACAAAAGCCTAGTCCTAGCCCTAACAATTACCCTTACCCTAACCCAAACTCTACCCCTACTCCTAGACCTAAACATAGTCCTAATTCTGGCTATAACCATAAGTCTAACTCTATCCCGAACACTGACCAGCATTTAACAGTAAACCTACCTCTAATCCTTTCCCTAACTGAAAATATGAACCTAACAGTATACCTAGCCATAACGCTAACCCTAAAATTAGCCCTATTCATAACCCTATTCTTATATTACCCACATCCCTTACTCTAGGACTAAACCTAACACAAAACCTAGAGCTAAACCTAGGCCTTAACCTAGCCATAAGCATAACCCTAAACCTAACCCTAACCTTAGCCGTAATTCTAACCTAACCCTAGCCTTAGTCCTGACCCTAGCTCAAAGCCTAACCCTTACCATAAATATAAACTTAGAACTATCCCTAACTCTAACCTTAACCCTAGCCCTAATCCTAACCTTATCATTAGCCCTAATCATAGCTCTAAACCTACCAAATATCCTATCCCTAACCCTAAAGCTATTAATAACTAGCCCTAACCATAACCATAACCCTAACCCCAACCAGAAAACTAAACCTAGGCCTAACCCTAAACCTAACACTCACTATAAACTTAACTCTAGCTCAAAACTTAAACCTTACCAGAAACCTAAACATAACCATAGCCCTAACTTTAAAACTCAACTTAAATCTAACCCTAACCCTAAAAATAAACCTAAATCTAACCATATCCATTATACTAAACCTAACCCTAACCCTAATGATAACCCTAGCTCTAGCTCTAACCCTAACCCTAAAACTACTGTAATTCTATCACTAGACCTAATCTTTAATCTAACCCTCACTCTAGCCCTAATCATAGCTCATAACCTAACCCTTATGCTAAACATAACCCTTATATAAGCCTAGTTCTAACCCCCACTCTAACCTTAAGTACAAACTAATCCTAACCATAACCTTATCAGTAAACTTAAATCAAACTGTATCCATTACCCTAAACATAAACCTTACCCTAATCCTAACCCTATCAATAACCCCAAACCTATCAATTACCCTAAACCTAACCTGAACCCTAAACCTATCCCTATCATTACCATAAATCTAACCCTAATGCTAATTCAAGCACTAACCCTAAACAAAGACCTGAACTAAACCCTAACTCTGAACATGACCCTAATTCCCTTAGCTCTAAACCCGACCCTTACCCTAAATTTAACCCTTATACTAGACCTAGCCAAAAACCTAAGCTTGAAAATATCCCTAATGGTAACCCTAGACCTGACATTATCCCTAGCCATAATCCTATCCCTTACCCTAACACAAACCCTAGCCCTTATCTTAGCCCTAAACATAGGCTTAATCATAACTCTAACCCTAAAACTGGCCCTAACACTAACACAAACCTTAGCCCTAATCTTAGCCCTAATTTAACCATATCCCAAACCCTAATCCTAACCTAACTTAGGCCTAGCCCTAAGATTAAGACTAACTCTCACAGTTGCCCCCAAACTAGTTCTAAACCTTATCCCTTACCGGAACCCTAATCCTAGCTCTAACCCTAGGCCTAACCCAAGACCTTTTCTTAGCCCTAGCCCAACCCTAGATCTAACCTTATATCTGAATATAACCCTAAATCTAAGCCTAAACCTAAACCTAACACTAGCCCTACCATACCCCTAATGCTAATCTTAGAACTAGTCCTAACTCGAGCCCTAGCCCTAATACAAAACCAAGCCATAGCCCTAACAGTGACCCTTAACCTAAATCAAAAGTTAACCCTACACCTCGCCCTAACCCTAGCCCTAATTTGAGTTTTAAGCTGAAAACTAATACTAACACTGAACCTGACCTAAACCTAAACCTAGGTTTAAACATCACTTTAACCCTAACCCTAAATCAAACACTACACTTAGCCCTAACCTAGGGCTAAGTTAATTAGCCTTTATCATAACCCTAGTACTTATATTAGACATAAATTAACCCTAGCTTTAACTTAACCCAAAACCTAGCCCAAATCTCTGCCCTAACCCTAGCTTTAACCCTAACCCTAATCTTAAACCAAACCCTAGCACTAATCGTAAACATAACCCTAACTGTAAACTTGGCTCTAACCCTATCCATTACCCTAACCATAACGCTAACCCTAATGCTAGGCTTAAACCTACACCTATCCCTAATTATAACCCTATCCATCACATTAAAGCTAACCTAAACCTAAACTTAACCCTATCATTACCCTAATTTTAACCCTAATGCTAATTCAAGCCCTAACTTTAAACATTAACCTATCCCAAACATTAATAATTACTCTGACCCTAATAATATCCTTAGCTCTAAACCTGACCCTAACCTTAAACCTACCATTACACAAGATATAGTCATAAACCAAACCCTAATACTATCTTTTACCCTAATGCTGGACCTCAAATTAGCCCTAGCCCTAACCCAAAATATAATCTGAGTTTTAACCCTAATTCTAACCCTCACCCTAGCCCTAAACCTACCTATAACCTCATCTTTTACCCTAAACCTAACCATAACCCTAAAGCTAATCCTAACACATCGCCCTAACACTAGGCCCAACAATAACACTAAGCCTAGCACTAATCCTAGCCCTAATTTAGTCCTATCCAAACCCTAACCTTAGCCCTAAGACTAATTCTTTCCCTAGCCCTATCCCTATTTCTATCCTTAGTCCTTGCTCTAATTCTAAATCCAAATCTTAACCTAACTCTAAGTTTAACCAAAACATTCAGCCTAAACCAAACCCTAACTTAGCCCTTACAATAATGCTAATCCTAAAATTTGAACTACCCCTAGCCCTAGTCATAAAACAATACTAAGTCATAGCCCTAACACTAACCCTTATCCTAAACCAAATTCTAACCCTACATGTAACCCTAACCCTAACTCTAAAACTAACTCTGAACTTGATGCTGACCCTAACACTAATCCTAACTCTAAATATCACTGTAACCTTAAATTAACCATAGCACAAGACCTAGCTTTAACCCTAACCATAAAACTAGCCCTAATCATAACCCTAGTTCATACATTAGTCATTGTCCTATCTCTAACCCTAACCCTAACACAAATCCTACCCATAAACTAAGCCTTAACCCTAGATTTAACCCAAATCTCAACTTTCACACTAGCGCTACCACAAACCCTATCCCTATCCCTAGCTCTAACTCTTTCCCTTACCCAAAGCCAAACCTTAACCCAAATGTGAACCCTAGTACTAACCCTAATCCTTAGCCCAACTGCAACTCTGACCATATTACTACTTCTAATCCTAGCCCTCATTCTAGCTCTAACTCTAACCCTGACCCTTATTCTGACCCTAACACTAACCCTGGGTCTAAACCTGACTCTATCCCTAAACCAAACCCTAACACTAGCCCTACCAGTAATGGTATATCTATACTTAACCCAAACACTAGCCCTAGACTGAAAGCTAATCGTAAAAATAGCTATAACTCTAGCCCTAGACCTTAACAAAAACCTATCCATAGCCCTCACAATAACCCTTAACCTATACCAAACACTAACCCTACACCTAGACCTAAAACTAGTACTAATTTTGGCTGTAACCATAACCCTAACTTTATTCCAAACACTGACCATTTCCCCAACACTAAACCTAGCTCTAAACCTGACCCTAGACCTAACACTAGACATAGCCATAACCCTAACCCTAATACTAGCCCTAAACATAACCCTAGCTCTTACATTACCTATAGTTCTAACACAGCCCTAAACCTAACATAAAATTTAGCAACAATCCTAGGCCTAAACTTATTCCTAAACATAACCCTAACCCAAATCATAGCCGTAAAACTAACCGTAACACTGTCCCATGCCTTAGTCCTAACCCTAGCTCAAGAAAAACCCTTTCACAAAACATAATCTTAGCCCTATCCTAAACCTAACAATAATCCTAGCTCTAATCCTAATTTTAATCCTAGCACAAACTTAAGCTCTAACCCTATCCATTACCCTAAACCTAACCCTAATTATAACCCTATCAGTAACACTAAACCTAATCTCAAATATAAATGAAACCCTAGACCTAAAACGAAACCTAACCCTTGCAATAGCCATAAGCTTAGCTGAAACATTAAGCCTTATACTAAACCTAACACTAGCCCTAACCCATACCCTAACCCTAATCCTAACCCTACCTCTAACATTATCCATTACTATAAAACTAAACCTAACCCTAATTAAAACCTCAGCCATAACCCTAACCCTAAAACAAACCATAACCTTAAACATAACCCTAGACCTAAACTTAAACCTAACCCTCAACCTAGCTCTAACCCTAGCTCAAACACTAACATGTACCCTAACCTAACCATAACCCTAGCCCTAACCCTAACACTTACTCTAACTCTAATACTTACCTTAAACCAAACCCTAACCCTATCCCTAAACCTAAACCCTAATTCTAGACATAATCCAAACCATATCCCAGCCCTGATACGAGCTCTAAACCTATCCATTACACTAAACATAAACCTAACCCTAACCTTACCACTAAACCTAACACATTCTTTATCCTAAACCTTAACTGAACCCTAAACCTAACCATATGGATTACCTTAATGCTAAACCAAAACTTATCACTAACTCAAGCCTTAACTATAAACTTTAACCTAAACCAAACACTAACCCTGACTCTAACCCTAAAAAAAACCCTAGCTCTAAACCTGAAATTTACCATAAATGTAACTCTTACGCTAGAACTAGGCATAAACTAAACCTAACAATATCTCTAACTGTAACACTAGACCTGACATTAGTCCTAGAACTATCCTAGCCCTAAACCTAAAAAAAACCCCTAGTCATTATTCTAGCAGTAAACCTAACTTAATCCTAACTTGAACACTAACCCTAGCCATAATCCTAATTCTAACTCTCATCCTAGAAAGCTAGCTATAACCCCACCCATTCCCCTAAACTTAACCCTAACTCCAAAGCTAACCCTAATTCTAGCCCTACTCCTAACCTTAAAGCTAACACTAACCATAGGCCTAATCCTAGCCCTAATTTAGCTGTAAACCTAACCCTAATACTAAGCCTGGAACCAAGTCTAAAATTTACTCTTCCTAGCCGTATCCCTAGTTCTAACCCTATCCCTTATCAGAACTCTTACCCTAGCCCTAAACCTAGCCCTAGATCTAACCCTAACTCTAAATCTAACCCTAAACCTAATCCTAACTCTCATCCTAACACTAGCCCTAACTCTAACACTAATACCAAATCTAGCCCTAACACTAGCCCTAGCCATAAAACAAAACCGAGTCATAGCCCTAACACTAACCAACTTAAACCAAACCCTAACCCTACAGCTGGCCCTAACTTTAGCCCTAATTAGAGTCCTAACCCTAACCCTAAAACTAACCCTGACCCTGACTCTGTCCCTAACACTAAAGCTAAATCTAAACATCACCCTAACTCTAAACCTATGCTTTTCATGCTTCATTGTAGGGCTACATTCACAAGGAACAAACCAGAGAGTTCCCACAGAGAATTTATTGAGTGTGTGAAGATTTAAGCAGCTAACACCAACACTGTTTGTTATCCAGCTCCATTTCCAATTACACATATAAGTAAAGATGAAGTGAAACCTTAAAACACAAACTGTTCCTGACAGCAAACAATGAACCGAGAAGGCCCAAACACAGGGAACATATTAAGGATAGGTAAAAGATGAATCCTGCCTGGTATCAAAGAAATTTGAACAAAACTAACTCTAACTCCAACACTAGTTCTAACCCTAGTCCTAACCGTGACCCTAAACTTAACCCTAACCTGTTTAGAAAACCTTTGATCGTAGAAGTCCCAAACTTGGTATGCCTAGTAGGACAAGGTAACAGATGAATCCTTCCCAGTATCAAAAAAAATCTGATAAAATAATTGTGGGAGGTGTTTCAGTACATGCCTATTTCCCCTATTTTTTCCTAAAGTGCTCTTGGATAATGTTCTTTTCATTGCCATAACTTTGGAAAACATTCACTAGGAAGAAACCAGAGAGTGCCCACAAGAACAGATTGAGTGTGTGAAATTCCAAGCAGGTATCACCAACCCGGTTTGATTACCAGCTCCATTTCCATTTACCCATATAGGACAACTTGAAGTGAAACTTTAAAATACAAACTGTTCCTGACAGTGAACAATTGAAACAAGAAAGCCCAAAACTGAGGAACATAATAAGGCTAGGTAAAAGACTAATCCTGCCCAGTATCAAAGAAATTTGAACAAAAATAACTCTAACCCTAACACTAATTCTAACTTTAGTCCTACCTCTAACAGTAATTCTAATCCTGTCTTGTTTATAGAGCTTTTATCATAGAAGTCCCAAACTTGGGGAACCCAGTGCAGCAAGCTAGCAGATAAATACTGTGAATTATCAAACAAATCTCATCAAATAATTGGGTGGGAGGTAGTTCAGGACGTGCATATTTCCCTGATTTCTCCTAAAGTGCTCTTGGATAAAGTTGTGTTTGCATGCTTGTGCTTAGAGCTACATTCACAAGGAAGAAACCACAGAGTGCCCACAGAGAGCAGATTGAGTGTGAAGTTTCAAGCAGCTAGCAACAACCCTGTATTATTTCCAGCTCCATTTCCATTTACCCATATAGGTTCAAATGAAGTGAAACCTTAAAACTCAAACTGTTCCTTACAGTGAACCTTGAACCAAGAAGGCCCAAAACTGGTGAACATAGTAAGGCTAGGTAAAAGATGACTCCTGACCAATATCAATGAAATTTGAACAAAACTAACTCTAACCCTAACACTTGCTCTAACACTAGCCTTAACACTAACCCTAACCTGTTTAGAGAACCTTTGATCATAGAAGTTCCATACTTGTGGAGACTAGTGGGGCAAGCTAACAGATGAATCCTGTGCAGTATCAAAGGAATCTGACAAAATTATTGGGGGAGGTAGTTCAGTACATGCATATTTTCCTGTTGTCTCCTAAAGTGCTCTCAGATAAAGCTTTTATTTATTTATTTATTTTTTTTTTGCATGTTTCAGATATGGGATACATTCACAAAGAAGAAATCAGAGAGTACTGACAGGGAATTGATTGAGTATGTGAAGTTGCATGCAGCTAGCAACAACACTGTTTGATTTCAAGCTCCATTTCCATTTGCCCATAGAGATCAAAATGAAGTGAACCCTTAAAATATACACTGTTCCTTATATTGAACACTTGAACTGAGAAGGTCCAAAACTGGAAAACTTAACAAGGGTAATGAAAAGATGAATACTGCCCAGTATCAAATAAACTTGAACAAATCTAACTGTAATTCCAATGCTAGATTTGACTCTATCCTTATTCCTAACCCTAAGCTGTTTAGAGAACCTATGATCATAGAAGTCCCAAAATTGGGACTCTTAGTAGATGAATCCTTCACAGTATCAAAGAAATATGACCAAATAATTGGGTAAAGTATTTCAAAATATTTATATTTTATATAAATAATATTTATATTTTCCTCTTTTCTCCTAAAGTACTCTCAGATAAACTTGCTTTGCACGCTTCAGCTTAGGGCTACATTCACAAGGAACAAACGAGAGAGTGCCCACAGAGAACTGATTGAGTGTGTGAAGTTTCAAGCAGCTAGCACCAACCCTGTTTGATTACTAGATCCAATTCCATTTACCCATATAGGTCAAAATGAAATGAAACCTTAAAATAGAAACTGTTCCTGAAAGCGAACCATTGAACTGAGAAGACCCCAAACTGCCAAAGATAGTAAGGCTAGTTAAAGATGAATCCTGCCAAGTATCAAATAAATTTGAACAAAACTAACTCTAATCCTAACACTAGCTCTAACCTTAGCCCTAATCCTAAACCACATCCTAACACTAAGTGTAACCCTAACCTGTATAGAGAACATTTGATCATAGAATTCCTAAATTTGGGGGATCCTAGTAGGGAAAACTAACAGATGAATCCTGCCAAGTATCAAAAACAGCTGATCAAATAATTGGGGGAGGTAATTCAGGACATGCATATTTTCTTATTTTATCCTGAAGTGCTCTTGGATAATGTTCCTTTGAATGTCTCAGCTTTGGAAAACTTTCACTAGGAAAAAACCAGAGTGCCCACAGAGAACAGATTGAGTGTGTGAAATTTCAAGCAGCCAGAACCAACACTGTTTGATTTCCAGCTCCATTTCCATTTATCCATATAGGACAATATGAAGTGAAACTTTAAATGCAAACTGTTCCTGATAACAAACCATTGAATTGAGAAGGCCCAAACCAGGGAAAAATAGTAAGGCCAGTTAAAAGAGGAATCCTGTCCAGAATCAAAAATTTTGAACAAAACTAACTCTAAACTTAACATTAGTTCTAACCCTAGCCCTAATCCTAATACTAAAACTAAGCCTGTTTTTCCATAGGGCTTGATCAGAAGTCCCAAATTTGGGGAGCCGAGTACGGCAAGCCAACAGAAGAATGCTGAGCAGTATCAAAAAAATCTGATAAAATATTTGGAAAAGGTATTTCAGTACATGCATGTATTCCTGTTTTCTCCTAAAGTACTCTTGGATAAATTGTTTTTCCATGCTTCAGCTTAAGGCATTTTCACAAGTAACAAAGCACAACAGGCCCACAGAGAAGTGATTGAGTGTGTGAAGTTTCATGCAGCTAGCACCAACGTTGTTTGATTTCCAGCTCCATTTGCATTCACACCTATAGGCCATAATGAAGTGAAGCTAAATATTCCAACTGTTCCTGACAGTGAACCACTGAATCTTGAAGGCCCAAACTTGGGGAGCCTACTAAGGCTAGGTCAAGGATGAATTCTGTACAGTATCAAAGTAGTCCGACCAAGAAAAATTTGAAGCTCTTTCGATACATGTGTATTCTCCTTGCTCCTTAAAATGCCGAGAGATAAAGCTGTTTCTTTCTACTTCATATTAGGGATACTTCCACTGGAAACAAACCACAGAATGTTCACTGAGAACTGACTGAGTGTGTGAAGTTTCAAGCAGCTAGCACAAACCCTGTTTGACGTCCAGCTTCATTTCCATTCACCCCTATAGGGCAAAAATAAGAGAAACATGAAAACTGAAACTGTTCCTGAGAGCAAACCCTTTTACGAAGGATGCTCAAATATTTGGAGTATAGTAAAAATAGGAAAAAGGTGAATCCTGCCCAGTATCATATAAATTAAAAAAAAAAAAAAACTAACTCTAACCCTAACACTAGGTCTAAACCTCATCCTATTACTAACTCTAATCCTAACCCTAATCTGTTTAGAAAACTTTTGATCACAGAGGATCCAAAATTGGGGAGCCTCGTGGGCCAAGCTTACAGTTGAATCATGGGCAGTTTCAAAGAAATCTGAAAAAATAATTGGGGAAGCTATTTCAGTACATGCATATTTCCCTGTTTTCTCCTAATGTGCTCTCAGATATATTTGTATTGCATGCTTCAACTTAGGACTAATTTCACAAGGAACAAACCAGAGTGTGCCCACAGAGAACTGATTGAGTGTGTGAAGTTTCAAGCAGTTAGCACCAACTTTTTTTGATTTCCAGCTCCATGTCCATTTCCCCCATATAGGTAAAAATGAAGTGAATCCATAAAATACATATTGTTCCTGACAGCAAAGCATTGAACCGAGAAGGCCAAAACCTGGGGAACATAGTAAGACTGGGTAAAAATGTAACCTTCCAGTATCAAAGAAATTTGAACGGAACAAACTCTAACCCTAACACTAGGTCTAACCGTAGCCCTAATTCTAACCATAAGGCTAACCCTAATCTGTTTAGAGAACCTTTGATCATCGAAGTCAAAAGTTTTGGAGCCTAGTGGGGCAAGCTAACAGATGAATTCTGTGTAGTATCAAAGGAATCTGACCAAATAATTGGGGGAGGTAGTTGAGTATATGTATATTTCTGTTGTCACCTACAGTGCTCTTGGATAAATTGTTCTTTCATGCCTCAGATTAAGGTACTTTCACAAAGAACAAAGCAGAGCATGCCCACAGAGAAGTGATTGAGTGTGTGAAGTTTCATGCAGCTAGCACCAACACTGTTTGATTTCCAGCTCCATTTCAATTCACACCTATAGGCCATAATAAAGTGAAACCTAAAAATTCAAACTATTCCTGTCACTGAGCCATTGAACCTTGAAGGCCCAAACTTGGGGAACCTACTAAGGCTAGGTCAAGGATGAATCCTGTACATTATCAAACCAATACAACCAGACAAATTTGAAGCTCTTTCATCACATGGGTATTCTACTTTCTCCTAAAGTACTCAGAGATAAAGCTGTTTCTTTCTACTTTAGCTTAGGGATACTTCCACAGGAAACACCAGATTATGCTCACTGAAAATTGATTGAGTGTGTGAAGTTTCAAGCAGCTAGCACAAAACCTGTTCTATTTCCAGCTTCATTTCCATTCACCCGTATATCGCAAAAAGAAGAGAAACATGAGCATTGAAACTGTTCCTGAAAGCAAACCCTTCATGTAGGAGTCCCAAACATTTTGGAGTACAGTCAAAATAGGAAAATGATTAATCCTGCACAGTATCATATAAAGTAAAAAAAAAAAAAATTACTCTAACTCTAACACTAGGTCTCATACTGGTCATAACAGTAAACACGCCTGTTTAGAGTCCCTTTGATCCTAGAAGTCCCACACTTGGTGGGTCTAGTGGGGCAGACTAAAAGATGAATGCTTCAAAGTATCAAATAATGGGGGGGCGGGGTAGTTCAGGACATGCATATTTCCTTGTTTTCTCCTAAAGTACTCTCACATAAAGTTGCTTTGCATGCTTCAGCTTAGAGCTACTTTCACAAAGAATAAACCAGAGAATGTCCATAGAGAACTGATTGAGTGTGTTAGGTTTGAAGTAGCAAGCACCAACCCTGTTTGATTTCCAGCTCCATTTCCATTTACCCACATAGGTCAAAATGAAGTGAAAACTTAAAATACAAACTGTTCCAGACAATGAACCCTTGACCCAAGAGGCCCAAACCTAGGGAATATAGTAAGGCTGTGGAAAAGCTGAATCCTACCCATTATCAAAGAAATTTGAACAAAACTAAATCTAACAAAACACTAGCTGTAACCTTAGCCGTAACCTAATACTAAACCTAACCTAATCTGTTTAGAGAACCCTTGATCATAGTAGACCCAAATAAAAAAGCCTAGTGGGGCGAGCTAACAGATGAATCCTGCACAGTATCAAAGTCATCTGACGAAGTAATTGGGGGAAGTATTCAGTACATTCATATTTCCCTGTTTTCTCCTAATGTGCTGTTAGATAAATTACTTTTTCATGCTTCAGAATTATGGTACTTTCACAAGGAACAAACCAGAGAGTGCCCACAGAGAGCTGATTGAGTGTGTGAAGTTTCAAACAGCTAGTACTAACCAAGTATGATTTACAACTCCATTTTTATTCACATCTATAGACCAGAATGAAGTGAAACGTAAAACTTCAAACTGTTTCTGACAGTGAACTGGCAAACCTTGAAGGCCCAAACTTGGGGATCCTACTAAGGCTAGGAAAAGGATGAGTCCTGTACAGTATCAAAGCAATCCGAGCAAAAAAAGTTGAAGCTTGGTCCTAAAGTGCTCACAGATAAAGCTGTTTCTTTCTACTTCAGCTTTTGGCTACTTCCACAAGAAACAAATGAGAGAATGTGCACTGAGAACTGATTAAGTGTGTGAAGTTTCAAGCAGCTAGCACAAACCCTGTTTGAGTCCAGCGCCATTTCCATTCACACCTATAGGGCAAAAATGAAGTAAAACATGAAAATTAAAACTGCTCTTTAGAGCAACTCCTTTTACCTAGGAGGCCCAAACATGGCAAATATATTAAGAATAGGAAAGAAATGAATTCTTCCAAGTATCAAAAAAGTTGAAAAAACAAACTCTAACCCTAACACTAGCTCTAAACCTTGCCCTAACTCTAACCATAACTGTAACCATAACCTCTTAAGAGAACCTTTGATCATAAAAGTTTCAAACTTGGGGAGAATTGTGGGAAAGCTTATAGATGAATTCTGCACCGTATCAAAGAATCTGACCAAATAATTGGGGCAGGTATTTCACTACATGCATATTGCCCTGTTTTCTCCTAACGTGATCTTGGATAAATTTGTTTTGCATGCTTCATCTTATAGCTATTTGCACAAGGAAGAAACCAGAGAGTGTCCAAAGACAACTGATTGAGTATGTGAAGTTTCAACCAGCTAGCACCAAACCTCTGATTTCTAGCTCCATTTTAATTTACCAATATAGGTCAAAATGAAGTGAGACATTAAAAAACAAACTATTCCCAAAAGCGAACCATTGAACAAAGAAGGCCCAAAACTGGGGCACATAATAAGGCGAGGTAAAAGGTTAATCCTTCCCAGTATCAAAGAAATTTGAACAAAACAAACTCTAACCCTAACACTAGCTCTAAAGCTAACCCTAACCCTAATCCTAAACCTAACCCTAACCTGTTTAGAAAATCATTGATCCTTGATATCCCAAATGTGGGGAGTCTATTGGAGCAAGCTAATACATGAATCCTGTGCAGCATCTAAGAAATCTGACCAAATAGTTGGAAGAGATAGTTCAGTACATTCCTATTTTCTGTTTCCCCCTAAAGTACTCTCAGATAAAGTTGCTTTTCATGCTTCAGCATAGGGCTACATTCACAAGGAACAAACCAGAGAGTGCACAAAGAGAACTGATTTAGTGTGTGATATTTCAATCAGCTAGCACCAACACTCTTTGATTTGGAGCTCCATTTCCCTTTACCATATAGGTCAAAATGAAGTGAAACCTCAAAATACAAACGGTTACTGTCAGCAAACCATTGAACTGAGAAGGCCCAAACCTGGGGAACATAGTAAGGTTAGATAAAAGATGAATCCTGCCCAGTATCAAACAAATTTGTACAAAACTAACTCTAAACCTAATACTAGGTCTAACCCAAGACCTAACCCTAACTATAACCTTATCCCAAACCTATTTAGACAACTTTTGATCACAGACGTTCCAAAGTCATGAAGCCTAGGGGGGCAAGCTAAGAGATGAATCATGCACAGTATCAAAGAAATCTGACCAAATAATTGCAGTAGGTAGTTTATTACATGCTTATTTCCCTGTTGTCTCCTAAAGTACTCTCGGATAAAGTTGTCTTTGCATGCTGCTCCTTTGGCCTATATTCAATAGAAAGAAAGCAGAGAGTGCTCGCAGAGAACTAATTGAATGTGTGATGTATCAAGCAGCTAGTACCAACCCTGTTTGATTTCCAGCTTCATTGTCATTCACCTATAGGCCATAATGAAGTGACACCTAAAAATTCAAACTGTTCCTGACAGTAAACTGTTGAACTTAAAGGCCCCAAATTGGGGATCCTACTAAGCCTAGGTAAAGGATGAATCCTGTACAGTATCAAAGTTATTTGACCAAAATATATTGAAGCTTGCTCCTAAAGCTCTCACAGATGAAGGTATTTCTTTCTATTTCAGCATAGGGCTACTTCCACAAGAAACAAACCAGAAAATGCACACTGAGAACTGATTGAGTGTGTGAAGTTTCAAGCAAACTTTCAAACCAACTCTGTTTGATTTCAACCTCTATTTCCTTTTACCCATATAGGTCAAAGTGAAGTGAAACCTTAAAATACATACTGTTCCTGACAGCGAACCACTGAACCCAGAAGGCCCAAGCCTGGGGAGCATAGTAAGGCTAGGGAAAAGATGAATCCAGCCCAGTATTAAAGAAATTTGAACAAAAATAACTCTAACACTAGCTCTAAACCTAACCTATCGCTAACTGTTACCCTAACACTTACCTGTATGGAAAACCATTGATTCTAGATGTCCCAAACTTGGGGAGCCCAGTTGGACAAGTTAAAGATGAATACTGCACAGTATCAAAGAAATCTGATCAAATCATTGGAAGACTTATTTCAATACATACATATTTCTCTGTTTTTTTTTTCCTTAAACGCTCTCAGATACAGTTGCTTTTGCATGCTTGAGCTTTGGCCTACCTTCAAAAGAAAGAAACAGAAGAGTGCCCACTGAGAACTGATTGTCTGAAGTTTCAACCACCACCTACCAATCCTGTTTGATTTCCAGCTCAATTTTCATTCACATCAATAATCCATAATGAAGGGAAATCTTAAAATAAAAACTGTTCCTTGCTGCAGTCTGGCTGGGCACAAAATAACCGAGCCACCACAAAGCCTTGTATATTCAAACAGCAACTCTTTATTCCCCAACTCTCACCAACACTCTACCCACACTTCCCGTGAACACCCTGCCTCCATCCGGCTCCGCACACCAATTCTATCAGAACCCAGGCTCCGCGCACCAATTCTATCAGAACCCCGGGAGAACTCAACATGAACTCCAAAGGAGCGGGCACCTGAGGCAGCAGGATAGTCCTAATCCCAGCAGGATCTGCCCTAATCCTGGAGCCACCCTATTCCCAGCAGGACCCACCCTAAACCTGGAGCCGCCCTATTTCCAGCAGGATCCTCCTTAAACCCGGAGCCACCCTAATCCCTGAGCAGGGTCACCTTTCAACCCAAAATGCCATGCGTCATTCCTACTTGGCTATGGCTCTCAGCAGTTCCTGACAGCGAACCATTGAAGCGAGAAGGCCCAAATCTCTGGAGAATAGTAAGAAAAAAAACTAGGGGCCACACTTGAACTCTCTGTGCAGATGGAAGGCTCAGCTGTGTGGTTGCTCTTGGCTCAGTGGGAAATCTTGGCTATGCATGAGCTCTCAGCACAGACAAAAGTCTCCGCTGCACATGTACTCTGAGCTCAGATGGAAGTCTTAGCTGTGAGCTCTTGGTGCAGATGGAAGTCTTGGCTGCAGGTTTACTCTTAGCTCAGAGAGAAGTATAGGCCTTGCAGGAGCTCTCAGAGCAGAGAGTAGGTAGCACAAAACACAGAGGTTTCCTTGCAGGTCACCAGTACAAGCTCTGGACATGGCCACAGGTCACCACAGAAACACCCACCTCACCAAACACCCTACACAGGTAACAGATGGAATCCATCTTGGAAAACATTACTCACCATCTATTGGTAGCCATGGCTACCCCCTCAGTTCTGCAGCTGCTCAGGTACCCGGTTTCCAACTCCCCTACCTCCAGCTTTGATAACTCAAGATTTTTCTCACAAGCTTTTGAGGGGCATAGCTAACAATGAGGAACAGCAACTGTACAGGTACCTGGTTTTTAACTCAGAGACTAAGAGTAGGAAGGCTCCAGGTAGAAGCTCAAGCCCTCTCAAACTGGCTAACTCCACCACCCTCAGCATATAGATTCAAACTAGGAATAGACAACTCCACCTACTGCAAGAAAATAGAGTTCTGAGAGACTTATATTATTGTTCTTCTCATCCATTCTCCCCTACCCTTCCCCCTCTGGTCCTCACGATATCAACATAGTGAAACCAAGAACTTTGCATGAAATTGGACTTTAAGAACTGAATAACAAGAATAGTATAATATGAAGAAATTGCATAGGCTTACCTCACCCCCCTTTGTTTTCTCTTATTTTCATTCTCCCTCCCTTTCTTTCTTTCCTTGTTATTTTTTCTTCTTTTTTATTCCTCCCTCTATCCCACTTTCAACCTCCTAACTTTTACCATTTATACATAGGGTAATTTTATGAATAAAGATAAGGAATTTGAATTTATACATTCTTCCATAAACTATCCCTATCTATTCATTACAGTTCTCCTCCAATTTGCTAAGATAGATTAATCTCATACCCTTACTCCTTTCCCCCTTAACATAGCATCCTACCGCTGACCATCAGTTCTCTGTATACCACCAGAAATGGTATGCCTTTTTGAAACTAATGACTGTATTCTAAATAATAATTGAAGCCAACATCTGTAGACATAGAGTCTAAATATAAATGCATTTGGTTAGGCTTAGGCTTTAGGTTACAGTTTGATTTAGGGTTAGGATTTGATCTGTGGTTAGGGCTAGGACTTAGGATAGAGCAAGGATTAGTACTAGGGTTAGGGCTAGGTTTAGGGTTATGGCAAGGGTTAGGGTTAGATCTAGTGATAGGGCTAGTTTGAGAGTTAGAGTTAGTCTTAGGGCTAGGGCTAGGGTTATGGTTAGGGATAGGGCTAAATTAGGACTAGGTTAGTGTTAGGTTTCGACTCAGGTTAGGGTTAGAGTTAGGATTACATGTAGGGTAAAGGAAAGGGTTACAGCTTGGTTGAGGGCTAGGGCGAGGGTTAATATTAGGGCTAGGGCTAGGGTTAGGGTTTGGGTTATGATTAAGCCTAGGATTAAGGCTAGAATAAGGGCTAGTATTTGTGTTAGGGTTGGGGCTAGTATTAGGGCTAGGGCTAATGCCAGGTCTAGGGTTACAGTTAGGGATAGATTTAGTGTTAGGTTTATGGCTTGTTCCAGTGTACGTGTCAGGTTTAGAGTAAAGGTCAGGTTTACATCTAGGGTTATTGTTAGGGTCAGGTTGAAGGTTAGGGTTTTGTTTAGGTTAGAGTTTAGGTTTAGGGCTCCAATTAGCATTAGGTTTAGTGTTAGGGTAATGACAGGGTTATGTTTAGGGTTTAGATGTGGTTTAGTGTAATGGATAGGGTTAAGTTTAGGCCTAATGTTTAGCATAGGGTTTAGGGTTATCATTAGGGTATTGGATAGGGTTAGATCTAAGATTAGGGCTAGGATTATGTATAAAATTAGGGCTTTTGTTTGGGTTAGGGTTAGGTTTAAGTTAAGGGTTAAAGCTAGGTTTAGAACTCAGTTAAAGGCTAGGTTTGGGGTTACGTTATGCCAGGGTTAAGGCTATGAATAATGTATGAAGTAGGGTTTGATTAGCGCTAGTTATATATGCTTCAGGTAAGGGTTAGTGTTAGGATTAGGGTTAGGTTTAGGTTTAGTTTTAGGGTTAGATTTGGGTTAGGGTTAGGGTTAGGATTAGGGTTCGTGTTAGGTTTAGGCATAGGGTTAGTGTTAGGTATAGGTTTAAATTTAGGGTTAGGGATAGGGTTAGCATTAGGGTTAGGTTTAGGGTTAGTGTTAGGATTTGTTCATGTTAGTGTTAGTGTTAGGGTTAGGATTATGCATATTATTAGGGTTAGGTTTAGGGTTAGGGTAGTGTTAGGTTTAGGGATAGGTTTAGGGTTAGTGTTATGTTTAGGTTTAGATTTATGGTTAGGGTTACAGTTAGGATTAGGGTTAGGGTAGGGTTAGTATTAGGTTTAAGGTTAAGGTTAGGGTTAGTATTGTTGTTAGGTTTACAGTTAGGGTTAGTTTTATGTTTAAGGTTAGTTTTGTGTTAGGATTAGGGTTAGGTTTAGGATTACGGTTTGGATTAGCATCAGTTTCAGGGTTAGTGTTAGGATTAGTTTTAGGGTTAACATTAGGGTTAGGATTAGTGTTAGGGTTACGGTTAGGGTTAGGGTCAGTGTTAGGTTTAGAGTTAGGGATAATGCTAGTGTTAGAGTTAGGGTTAGGATTGGGATTAGGGTTAGTGTTGGCGTTAGGGTTAGGGTTAGTGATAGTCTTAGGATTAGAGTTAGATAATGGTTAAGGTAGTGTTAGGTTAGAATTAGGGTTATGGTTTTTGTTAAGGTTTGTGTTTGCATTACGGTTTTTGTTAGGGTTAAAGTTAGGGTTAAGGTTAAGGTTAGGGTTAGGATAAATCTTAGTGTTTGTGTTAGGTTTAGTGATTGCATTAGTTTTAGGGTTAGGGTTAGGTTTAGTGTTAGCGTTAGTGTTAGATTTTGAGTTAGTGTTAGGGTTGGGTATAAGGTTAGGATTGGAGTTAGGTTTAAGGTTAGTGTTAGGGTTAGGGTTAGAGTGAGTGTTAGGGTTAGTTTTAGGGTTAAATTTATCATTAGTGTTTGGTAAGTATTATAGTTAGATTTAGGGTTAGTGTTAGGGTTTGGGTTAGGGTGAGTGTTAGGGTTAGGTTAAGGGATAGGATGTGGTATAAGATTAGTGTTAGGATTAGGATTAGTGTTAGGGTGTTAGGGTTACAGTTAGTGTTAGGGTTATGGTTAGAGTTAGTGTTATGGTTAGGGTTAGGGTTAGTGTTTGTCTTAGGGTTAGGGTTAGTGTTAGGTTAAGGAATAGAATTAGGGTTCCATTTAGGGTTAGGATAAGGGTTTGAGTTAGAGTTAGGGTTAAGGTTAGGGTTACAGTTAGGATTAATATTAGGTTTAGGTTTAGGTTTAGGGTTAGTGTTAGCGTTAAGGTTACAAATGAGGTTAGTGTTAGTGTTAGGTTTAGTGTTAGTGTTAGAGATAGAACTATTGTTAGTGTTAGTTTTTGTGTTAGGGTTAGGGTTTGTGTTAGGGTTAGCAACCGAGTTCGGTTTAGTGTTAGTGTTAGGGATATGGTTAGTGTAATCATTACTTTTAGGGTTAGGGTTAGGATTTGGGTTAGGGTTAGGGTTAGCATTAGGGTTAGGTTTAGGGTTAGAGTAATGGTTAGTGTTAGGTTTAGGATTAGGGTTAGTGTTAGTGTTAGGGTTAGGTTTAAGGTTAGCATTAGGGATAATTTTACAGTTAGGTTTAGGGTTTGTGTTAGTGTTAGGGTTAGGCTTAGGTTTATAGTAAGTGTTAGAGTTAGGGTTAGGGTTAGTGTTAAAGATAGTTTTAGGGTTACTTTTAGTGTTAGTGTTAGTGTTAGGGTTATTGTTTCAGTTATTTTTAGGATCAATGTTAGGGTTAGGGTTATGATTAGGGTTAATGTTGCTGTTAGGATCAGTGTTAATTTTAGGGTTAGGGTTAGCTTTAGGGTTAGTGTTATGGTTAGTGTTAATGTTTGTTTTAGGGCTAGGGTTAGGGTTAAGATTAGGATTAGGGTAATGGTTAGGTAGCATTAGCATTAGTGTTAATATTAGGTTTATTTTTAGGGTTAAGGTTAGGGTTGAAGTTAGTGTTAGGGTTAGAGTTAGAGTTAGCGTTAGGATTAGATTTAGCTTAGTATTTAAGTTATTGATAGGATTTTGGTTTGGGTTAGGGTTTGTGTTTGGTTTAGGGTTAGAGCTAAGTTTAAGGTTAGGGTTAGGGTTAGGGTTGGGGTTGGGGTTGGGGTTAAGGTTAGTGTTAGGGTTAGTGTTAGGTTTAGTGCTAGGTTTAGAGATAGGGTTAGGGTTTAGGTTAGTGTAAGTGTTAGGATTAGGGTAAGGGTTAGGTTTAGTGTTAGGGTTAGGTTAGGGTTAGTGTTAGGGTTAGGGTGAGGTTTAAGGTTAAGGTTAGGGTTAGGGTTAGTGTTTGGTTTAGGGTTAGGTTTAGGGTTAGGTTAGTATCAGTGTTAGGCTTAGTGTTAGGGTTTGTGTTAGGGTTAGGGTTTGACTTAGGGTTAGGGTTACAATTAGGATAGGATTATATTTAGGGTTAGTGTTAAGGTTAGAGTTAGGGTTAGGGTTAAGTTTAGGGTTGAAGTTAGTGTTAGGGTTAGATTAGGGTTAGCGTTGGGATTAAGTTTAGTTTAGTGTTTAAGTTATTTAACCCTAACCCTAACATGGTTAGTGTTAGGGTTAGGGTTAAAGTTTGTGTAATGGTCTGTGTAATGGTTAAGGTTAGGGTTAGTGTTAGGTTAGGGTTACGTTTAAGATTAGGGTTAGGGTTAGTGTTAGTTTTAGTGTTAGGATTTGCATTAGAGTTAGAGTTATTGTGAAGGTTAAGGTTAGGTTTAGGGTTAGGTTTAGGGTTAGTGTTAGGGTTAGTGTTAGGGTTTGGGATAGGGATAGGTAAAAGTTAGGGTTAGGTTTAAGTTATTGATAGGGTTATGGTTTGGGTTAGGGTTTATGTTTAGATTAGGGTTAGGGTTAAGTTTACTGTTAGGGTTTAAGTAAGTGTTAGGGTTAGTGTTATGTTTAGTGTTAGTGTTAGAGTTACGGTTAGGGTTAGGTTTACCTTTAGTGTTCGGCTTAGTGTTAGGTTTAGGGTTAGTGTTAGGTTTAGGGTTTAGGTTAGTGTAAGTGTTAGGGTTAGGGTAGGGTTAGAGATTGTTTTAGGATTAGGTTTTTGTTTAGAGTTAAGTTTAGATTTAGGATTAGGGTTAGCATTAGGATTAGTGCTATGGTTAGCTTTAAGCTTAGGTTTAGGATTAATGTTTGGGTTAGGGTTAGAGTTAGGTTTATGTTTAGTGTTAGTGTTAGGGTTAGTGTTAGAGTTAGGGTTAGGTTTAGGGTGAGGTTCAGTGTTAATGTTAGGGTTAGGGTTAGTGTTAGTGTTAGGGTTAGTGTTAAGGTTAAAGTTAGTTTTAGGTTTAGGGTTAGTGTAGGGTTAGGGTTAATGTTTGTGTTAGGGTTAGGGTTTTGGTTAGTGCCCATGCTGGTGTTTGGTTTATTGTTACAGTTAGGTTTAAGTTAGTGTTAGGGTTAGGGTTAATGTTAGGATTAAAGTTAGGTTTAGTGTGAGGGTTAGGTTTAGGGTTAGGATTAGGGTTATTGTTAGGTTTAGGGTAAGTGTTAGGTTTTGTGTTAGTGTTAGGATTAGGTTTAGGGTTAGTATTAGGTTTGGGGTTAGGGTAATGGTTAGTGTTAGGGTTAGGGTTAGAGTTTGGGTTAGTGTTAGGGTTAAGGTTAGGGTTAGGGTTATTTTTAGGTTTAGGGTTAGTATTAGGGTTAGGGTTTGTGTTAGGTTTAGGTTTATGATTAGGGTTAGTGTTAGGCTTACAGTTAGAATTAGGGTTAGGATTAGAGTTAGGGTTAAAGTTCATGTTAGGTTTAGGGTTAATGTTATGGTTATGATTAAGGTTAGGGTTAGGTTTAGTGTTTCTGTTAGGTTTAGAGTTAGAGTTAGGGTTAGTGTTAGGGTGAAGTTTAGCTTTAGTATAGGTTTTGGGTTAGTGTTATTGTTAGTGTCTGTGTTAGGGTTAGGGTTAGAGTTATTTTTAGGTTTAGGTTTAGGATTAGGGTTAGTGTTAGTGTTAAAGTTAGGGTTAGGTTTAGGGTTAGTGTTAGGGTTAGGGTCAATACTAGTGTTTGTGTTATGGTTAGGATTATGGTTAGGGTTAGGGTTTGGATCAAATTAGATTAGGGTTTGGATTCGGGTAAATGTTAGGTTAGGGGAAGGGTGAGGGTTATTGTTAGGATTATTCCTAGGGTTAGGGCTAGGGTTTGGTTAGTCTTGGGGTCATGTTTAGGATACGTGTTAGGGTTAGGGTTAGAGTTAGTGTTAGGTTTTGGTTTAGGGTTAGGGTTGGGGTTAATGTTAGGGTTAGAGTTAGGTTTAGGTTTAGGGTTATGGTTAGGGTTAGAATTAGTGTTAGAGTTAGGGTTAGCATTAGCACTAGGTTTACTGTTAGGGATAGGGTAAGGGTTAGGTTGGGCTTATTGTTTGTTTTTGGATTAGGCTTAGGGTTAGGGTAGTGTTTCAGGGATAGGCTTAGGGTAGGTGTTAGGTTTATGGTTAGGTTTAGGGTTATGTTTAGGGTTAGGGTTAGGTTTAGGGTTATGTTTAGGGTTAGGGTTAGGGTAGGGTTAGTGTTAGATTTAGGTTTAGGGTTAGGGTTAGTGTTAGGGATAGGGTTAGTTTTAGTGTTGGTGTTAGGTTAGGCTTAAGGTTAGGTTTTTGCTATGGTTAGGGTTATGGTTAGGGGTAGGGTTTTTGTTACAGTTAGGGTTAGCATTAGGGTTATGGTTAGGGTTAGGTTTAGGTTTAGTGTTGGTGTTAGGTTTAAGGATAGGGTTTTTGTTAGGGTTACTCATAGGCTTATGGTTATCATTGGATTATTACAAGGATTAGGGTTAGGTTAAGTGTTATGGTTTGGTTAGGGTCAGGTTTAAAGTTAGGGTTAATGTATGGTTAGGTTTTGTGTTAGAGTTAGGGTTAGTGTTAGGTTTAGGGTAAGGGTTGGGTTAGGTTAGTGTTGGGGTTAGAGTTATGGTTCATATTAGCATTATGGTAGGATTAGTGTTAGGTTTAATGTTTGGGTTAGGGTCAACGTTAGTGTTTGGGTTCCTTTTATAGTTAGCTTTAGGGTTAGTGTTAGGGTTAGTGTTAGGTTTAATTTTAGGGTTAGTGTAAGTGTTAAAGTTAGATTTAGGATTAGGGTTATTTTTAGGGTTAGGGTTAGTGTTAGAGTTAGGATTAGGTTTAGGGTTAGTGTTAGGTTTGGTGTTACTGTTACAGTTAGTGTTATTGTTAGGGTTAGAGTTTGGGTTAGTGTTATGGTTTGGGTTTAGGGTTAGGGTTGGGTTATTTTAAGGTTTAGGGTTAGGATTAGTGTTAGAGTTTGTGTTAGGTTTAGGTTTATGATGAGGGTTAGGGTTAGGCTTATGGTTAGGATTAGGGTTATGGTTAGGGTTAGAGTGAGTGATACAGTTAGGGTTAGGGTTAGTGTTTGTGTTATGGTTAGGGATAGTGTTGTGTTTAGGGTTAGGTTTAGTTTTAGTGTTAGTGTTAGTTTTAGGGTTAGAGTGAGTGTTATGGTTAGGGTTAGGGTTACTTTTTGTGGTACCGTTAGGGATAGTGTTAAGTTTAGGGTTAGGTTTAGGGTTATTGTTATGGATAGTGTTAGGGTATTGTTGTGGGAAGGGTTAGGGTTAGGGATAGGGTTAGGGTTAGGTTTAGTGTTAGGTTAAATTTAGGTTTTAAGTTAGTGTTAGTTTTGGGGTTAGTGTTAAAGATAGGGTTAGTTTTAGGGATAGGGTTAGTGTTAGGGTAAGTGTTATGGGTAAGATTAGGTTTAGGGATAGGGTTAGGGTTAGGCTTAGTGTTAGGGTTAAATTTAGGTTAGTGGTTAGTGTTAGGGTTAGAGTTAGGGTTAAGGTTAGGAATAGTTTTAGGGATAGGGTTAGGGCTATGTTTAGTCTTAGGTTTAGTGTTAGGGGTTAGGTTTAGGGTTAGTGCTAGGTTAGGGTTAGGTTAGAGTTAGGTTTAGGGTAGTGTTAGGGTTTGGGTTGGGGTTAGGGATACTGTTAGGGTTTGTGTTAGGTTTATGGTTTGGATTACAGTTAGGATTACAGTTAAGTTTAAGTTCAGGATTATGGTTAGGATTAGTGTTAGAGTTCAGGTTAGTGTTTGTGTTAGGGTTAGGATTACAATTTGTATAAGGGTTAGGGTTTGGGTTAGAGTTAATTTTAGAATTAGTTTTACGTTTAGTGTTAGGATTAGGGTTAGAATTAGGGTTTGTGTAATGGGTAGTGTTAGGATTAGTGTTAGGTTAGGATTACATTAGGATTATGGTTAGGGTTAGGGTTAGTGTTAGTGTTAGGGTTTGCATTAGTGTTATTGTTAGGATTAGTGTTAGGATTAGGTTTAGGGTTAGGGTTAGTGTTAGGGTTTATGTTAGTGTTAGATTTTTGTTAGGTTTAGTGTTTGGGTTGGTTAGGGTTACACTTAGTGTAAGGATTAGTGTTAGGTTTAGGGTTATTGTTAGAATTAGGATTAAGGTTAGGTTACTGTTAAGGTTAGGATAAGAGGTAGGGATAGTGTTAGGGTGGGGTTAGGGTTAGGATTAGAGTTCATTTTAGGATTTGGACTTGGGTTATTTTTTATGTTAAGTTTGGGTTAAAGTTAGCATTAGGGTTAGTGTTAAGTTTAGGGTTAAGTTAGGGTTAGGATTAGTGTTAGGGTTAGTGATAGAGTTTGTTTTAGGGTTAGTGTTTGTGTTAGGGTTAGATTTAGTGTTAGGATTAGGGTAACATTTAGAGTTAGTGTTAGGGTTACGATTAGAGTAAGTATTAGGAATACTGTTAGGGTTAGGGTTAGGTTTAGTGTTAGGGTTAAAGTAAGGATTAGGTTTAGGTTAATGTTATGGTTAGGGTCAATGTTTGGGTTTGTGTTATGGTTATATTAAAGGTTAGGATTAGGATACGGTTAGGGTTAAAATTAGGGTTAATGTTAAGGTTAGTGTTAGGGTTAGGGTTAGAGTTAGGGTTAGAGTTAAGGTTCAAATTTGGTTAGGCTTAGGTTTAGGTATACGGTTGGTGTAAGTGATTGGGTTAGGGTTAGTGTTAGGTTATGGTTTAGGGTTAGGTTTAGGGTTAATGTTACGGGTAGGGTTAGGTTAGTGATGGTTAGTTTTAGTGTTAGGGTTAAGTTAGGTTTAGGTTTATGGTTAGTGTTAGGGTAAGGTTATTGTTAGCTTTAGGTTTAGCATTAGGGTTAGTGTTTTGGTTAGGGTTAGTGTTAGGGTTAGTGTTAAGTTACAGTTATGTTAGGGTTAGGCTTATGGTTAGGGGTAGGGTGTGTGTTACAGTTAGGGTCAGTATTAAGGTTATGGTTAGGGTTGAGGTTAGGGTTATGGTTAGGGTTAGTGTTAGTGTTAGGGTGCTGCTGTCTAGCTGGGCACAAATCACTAGCCACTGAAGCAGGAACAAACTTTATTTTTTAACTGCAAAAAAAAACTCACACACGCTCCTGGGGAATTCTCCCGAATGCCACACGGCTAGTCCAGGAACCCCCAGCCAGAAATATCTCCCGGAAATCCCTCCTCCTGCACCTCCCCAACCAATGGGAACTCTCAGGGAATCCCCAGAATTCCCCACAAGAACTCCAAAAAAGTGCGAGAACACAAAAGTAGTGGCAGAGGCAGATAGTAATGCCTCGCCAGTCAATCAATACTGTTGGCAAAATGCCAGGGGCCATACAGACTCGGCCGTGGCTCTCAGCATCTCCCCCCCTTCTGTTTAATTAAACAACAAGCAATGTGGCTTAGGGACCGTGCCTGTTAGGTAGTCCAATTCAACATATGGTCCTTACCCGTCATCAGATGAACTGACCTCTAGGCGTCAGCCTCCTGTCTTAGGTTGGTACCAATGCATTTGGATCATACCCGTCACTGACTACCGGTCCAGCATACAGCCATACTTGTGGATAGGTCTTTCCACCATTGGGGGGGTGAGGTTCTTTGCCTCACCTCTGTTGGCCCCCAAATTTGGCCTTGGTGCCAGTGGGGCAGTGAGGTTCTTTGCCTCACCTCTGTTGGCCCCCAAATTTTAGACCATGACTAGTAGAAGGGAGGAGGATGCAAAATGCCATGACACTAAGCCAATTGAGGGCTCCTTTGAAAAATTGTACCACTGGTGACACCATCAGCAAAAATACTCCAGCACTACCACAATTCGCTGCACCAACAGATAGTTCACAATGCATACATGTGATACATAGTCCAGGCAAGTTCTGCAAGCAGTTCAAAGCAGAGGAATCTGTCAATATGTCCATTTCCTCCCAAAGTAAATCGACTCCTTGATTGAGCATTACTTGTTGAGTTATTATTCATTGATGCATCAGTTTATACAGTTTGTTGTGATAACTATCAAAGAAGCTGTAGTTTGGTTTTATCTTTGTCTTCACCAGCACTGGGATGAAGATAGGAATTCTGTCAATGATGCTAAGAAAAAAATATGTAACGTTCCAACAAGCACTAAGAAAACAATTTTTTGAACAATTTACATTATCCTGAACAGAATTATTTAATATAATGAAAAGGAAAGGTGAAAGTAAACAAACAGATCTGTTAACCTCCTTATTTGTTCACATATTAAAACAATTTTCAACAGCTGTTTACCCAATCTAAATTAAACCATTAAAATCATGTGAATAAAAAAAATTTGGATCCATTTATTCATGAGCGCTCCTCATATATGATATATGGACATACGCACATACAGACATACAACACAAAACAGAAGTGTGCACACATAACATACAACACATAAGACAATAGTAAAGGCCTTGTAGCTTTACCTAGGTGAAATCTCCTTTGCAATGTTTAAAACTACAAAGTCAAAAAATAAAACTGATCAGAAAAACATTAACCTAGTTCTGTATGAGCTCAAAAATAAAATAGAAATTTATGATGTGGGAAAAGGCAAATAATAAAATTAATATTGAAAAAAGCATCCTGGTTAATCAGTGTTGCAGATGTAAGAATAGCCAAACTGGAGCTCTGGATATCAGCTGTTATGGATTTGAGTCAAATCACTTTTTTTTTTTTTTTTTTTTTTTTGGTCCGTAGAATTTGCTTTGGTTATTTTCTCTGGAATCCAAATCGGCTGTTGTTCTCCCTGTGGAAACACACATACAGAACATCGACTCCAGACAATCACTGGGTCAGGACCTTAGTTAATCTCTCTGGAATCCAAGTCGGCTGCTGTTCTCCCTGTGGAAATACACAAACAGACCCCTGATTCCAGACAATCACTGGGTCAGGACCTTTCCATTGTCCTGTTAGAATATCCTTCCAAAGTACCTTAGGCTTATGCACATTTTTTGGACACATATGCCCTTCTGCAGCACTAAGTCCTGAAGAATCCAAATTTAAAAAGTTTCCAGTAAAAAGGGTTATTTTAAGTTTATTTTGGGGGGATATATACCCCTTTTCAATTCCCTCTTTTTGCTTTAATAAATACATTTTAATAGTTTGATGAGCTCTTTCAACTATGCCTTGTCCCTGAGGATTGTATGGGATTCCTGTTATATGAGTAATGACAAATGATGAGCAAAATTGTTTAAAAGAGGTAGAAGTATAACCAGGACCATTATCTGTTTTTAACTGTTTTGGAATGCCCACAGTGGCAAAATTTTGTAAGCAATGAGCTATAACATCTTTAGTTTTTTCTCCGGCATGAAGGGAGCCCATCAAAAATCCAGAAGAAGTATCAACTGAAACATGCAAATATTTTAATTTTCCAAATTCTGGCAAATGTGTGACGTCCATCTGCCAAATATGGTTAGGTATCAGTCCTCTAGGATTGACTCCAAGATTAACTTGTGGTTAAAAGGTCACACAATTTTGACATTGTTTTATTATTTGTCTAGTTTTTTCCTTAGTTATTTTAAAATGCTTTTGTAAAGTATTAGCATTGACATGGAACCTTTTATGAAAATGGGTAGCTTCTTCTAGTTTAGAGAAAATATGTATTTCATGTGTAGTTTTATCTGGTAAATCATTGCCCAAACTAAGGGCTCCAGGCAATCCTGTATGTGCTCTGATATGTCCTATAAATAATGGATCTTTTCTGTCCCAGATTAGGCTTTGTATAGCAGAAAACAAAGAGAAAACAGTAGAGGAAGGGGAAATCCTACCAGCATCCTCAAGGGATACTATAGAATTAACTATATACTGACTATCAGAAAATAAATTAAATACAGAATCTTTAAACATCACAAAAGCTTGTAAAAACTGCATTAAGCTCTACCTTTTGAGCTGATTGTTTGGGTACTAAAAATGTAAAAGTTTGATCAGGGGTAACTACTGCTGCTGTACCATTATTTGACCCATCAGTGAATATATTTGGAGCATTCATGATAGGGTTTTTTTATTGTCATTTTTGGAAAAACTACAGGATGTGAAGACCAAAAAGACAACAAAGGATTAGATGGTAAGTGATTATCAAATGAAACATTAGATTTACACATGATTATTGCCCAAGTATTTAACTCATTAGCTAACTCATCAATTTGATCCATAGTATATGGAGTAATAATTTTATTGGGAGAAATTCCAAACACTCCCTTTGCTGCTTTTATTCCTTTGAGTATTAATTGTCCTACAGCCTCAGGATACCTAGTAAGAATAGTGTTAGGAGAATAAGATAAATGTATCCACAATAATGGACCTTCTTGCCAAAATACTCCTGTAGGAATATTTTTTGTTGGTTTTACAATAAATAATAAAAGCAAAGTTATATCAATTCCATCCAAATGCATATTTTCCATATATGTTTCAATATTTTTTAATGCATTTTTTGCTTCAGGCGTTAACATGTGGGGTGAATTTGGATTTGATGGACCTTTTAGGATATCAAAAAAGGTCCCAACTCTCCTGTTGGTATGCCTAGATAAGGCCTTATCCAATTTATGTCTCCTAATAACTTTTGAAAGTCGTTAAGTGATTTGAGTTGATCTACTCGTATTTGAATTTTTGGTGGATGGATCATGGTTGAGGATAATAGAACTCCTAAATAATTAATTGGAAAATTTAATTGTACTTTATCTATTGCTATCTCTAGATTATAATTTTTTAATAAGTTTGTAAGTGTGGCATAACATTCTAGCAATGTGTTTTTATCTTTGTGTGCTAACAATACATCATCCATATAGTGAAATATTTGTAGTTCAGGATTTTGATTTCTAAGTGGCTGGATTGCTTTGTTAACATAAATTTGACACATAGTTGGGCTGTTAGCCATCCCTTGAGGGAGTACTTACCATTCATATCTCTGATCAGGACCTTCATGATTCAGTGCAGGGATAGTAAATGCAAAACGTGGACTATCCTCAGGATGAATTGGAATTGAAAAAAAAAAAAACAATCTTTAATATCTATAGCTAAAACGTACCAGGTTTTTGGCAAAGCAGACAATTGAGGAATCCCCGATTGAGCAGGTCTCATAATAACCATCTCATTATTAATGGCTCTTAAATATTGCAATAATCTCCATTTACCAGATTTCTTTTTAATGACAAAAATGGGAGTATTATAAGGAGATATGGAAGGTTGTATATGTCCCTCCGCTAATTGTTGTTTGACCAGGTCATGGGCTGCTTGTATCTTTTCTTTATTCAGGGGCCACTGAGGAACCCATACTGGTCTATCTGATTTCCAAGTAATTTTTATTGCCTCACTGACCCCTTCTGAAAACCCAGTCCATGTCTATTTATTCCTTGATCTATTTGAATTGGTGATGCTATAGCTTGTTATCCTAATCTTTTTTCTTTCCTGAAACCTTGTCTAGCCCTAATAGTGGGCGCATTTGGATTGATGTTATTTGTTAATGTCAAACCTAATTGATCTAGGACATCTTGTCCCCATAAATTTATAGGAAGATGATCCAATACATATGGCTATATAGTTCCTTCACATCCTTCAGGATCCTTCCAATCTAACACCATTGCACTTCTATGGGGATTAGTTGCCACTCCTAGGCCTCGAAGCATTTGAGTGGCTTGTTGTAACGGCCAATGTTTTGGCCATTCTTGACGAGATATGATGCTAAGGTCTGCACCTGTATCCAGTAGTCCATTAAATTCATGTCCTTGAATATTTAGTTTTAGCATGGGGCGAGAATCTAAATTCAAAGACAGCATAGCCCAATCTACACCTGTGGAGCCTAATCCCCTGGAACCTCTTTCTATACTACTACTGGAAAATTTATCATGTAGGCTGGGTATTATTAATAACTGTGCTATTCTATCTCCTGGTGAAATTACTGATATACCCTTTGGAGAACTAGCTATAATTTTTATTTCACCTTCATAATCGGGATCAATTACCCCGGGATTTATCATAAGTCCTTTTAGCATAGAAGAACTGCGTCCTAACAATAAGCCTACTGTTCCTTGGGGAAGAGGTCCTTTTATTCCTGTGGGAATGATTTGAACTCCCATCTCTGGAGTTAGTACTGCTCTGGCGAAGGCACAGATGTCCAACTCTGCGCTCCCTCTGGTTCGTCTGATGAAACATCTGATGGATAATGTTTCCTGGGCACTACCCTGATGGTGTTTCTGGGTTCCTCCATTGTGTTTCTGGGTTCCTCCAGTGCCCCGTACATTTGTGGTCATGGGCCCCGGAGCATTGGGCCCCCCTGTCCGTTTTTTGGCAATGGAGCCCGATGCCTTTCTCCATGATATTGTGGGTTAACACCTGGTCCTTGTCCATTGTTTGATAACAGAATACCCTCTATGGTGGTTTGAGAATGGCATTCATTAGCCCAATGTCTCCCTCTATGGCATCGTTGGCAAATACCTGGTATTCTATTCCTTTGATACCTAGCTTTGTTATACCCTCCTCCTATGGGGCAACTCCTTTTAAAATGTCCTGTTTGTTCACAATTTTAGCATGTTTTTGGCCTGGCATCTAAAGCCTGTTGTACTGCTACCAAGACTTGTCCTTGTTCATTAATGTCTCTACATAATTTATTATATGTGTTTAAATCTTCATGTCTCCATGGTCTAATGACCTCTCTGCAGCAACGATTTGCTTGGTTATAAGCCAGTTGTTTTATAAATGGCATTGCTTGTTCTGTATCCCCCAAAATTCTGGAAGCTGCTTGAATAAGCCTATCTACAAATTCAGCGTAAGGTTCATTAGTTCTTTGTATTACCTTAGGTAATTGAACTTGTAAATCTCCATGCCCCTGTAAAGTTTTCCATGCTCTAACCGCATCTACAGCAATTTGTGCGTATATGCCAAGATCATATTCAATTTGTTGCCGTTGACCCTCATAAGGTTCTTTTTCTAACAACATATCTAGATTTCTTTGAGGGTAACCGGCTGCTGCATTTTGCCTAGCTGTCTCCCTGCAAAATTCCTCATTGGCAACCTTCCATAACAAATATTGTCCTCCATTTAGCACAGATTTACACATACTAGCCCAATCTGCTGGTGTCATGTCCAAGTTGGTAATGGATTCGACCATGCTTACAGTGAAGGGTGCTTGAGGACCATAGGTTGTTACAGCCTCCTTTAACTGCTTCACTGTTTTGAAATCTAAAGCATGGTGAATTCGCTGCCCTCCTGCCTGCTCAAGTACAGGGCATGCTAATCTTTGAGGTCCTGTCTCAGGATCCCATCTATCAACTACGGGGGTTGAGGGCCACTCAGCTATCTCCATAGGTGGAGCTGTTGGTTGAATTATGCCCTCTGGTGATAGAATGGTGTTAGTAGCAGCCTCCTGTTGTAGCTTTTTCCCTAATAGCTGTTTCTCCTCTAAGCTTTCTTCCTTTAAATTTTCTTCCTCTGTCTGACTAGCTTGAGAGACCATCTCTTTTGCTTGATCTAAAATGTCTTTGTCCATGGTCTGAACCTCTAACAATTTACTTAACACTCTTTCAGTTTGTTTTTACTAATTTCTAATCTGTTATAAAGATAACGCAACCCAATAAGATAACACAAAATAAAACCGAAACAGAATGAAACAAAAACAGAACAAAAAATCGTTGTAACAATTTTCCTAATTTCTTGACATCTGCATTTGTGGTCTATTTCTATCTCTTCCTCAGGGGCGAACAACTTCAAACCTTGAGCCAACCATTTTTCCAAGTCTGCCTGAGAAAATTCTAGGGATAGGCAGCTTGAAACAAACACAAAACAAATCAAAACAAGAACACATTGCTTTTTAAAATGGTCACCCATTCTCTCGCCTTCCCTTAGGGGCAAGCAATTTCACTTTCCCCAAAGCTTCAGACGTTCCCCGTACGGGCCGCCAATTGCCGCTGTCTAGCTGGGCACAAATCACTAGCCACTGAAGCAGGAACAAACTTTATTTTTTAACTGCAAGAAAAAACCTCACACAGGCTCCTGGGGAATTCTCCCAAATGCCACGCGGCTAGTCCAGGAACCCCCAGCCAGAAATATCTCCCGGAAATCCCTCTTCCTGCACTTCCCCAACCAATGGGAACTCTCAGAGAATCCCCGGAAATCCCCACGAGAACTCCAAAATAGTGCGAGAACTCAAAAGTAGTGGCAGAGGCAGATAGAAATGCCTCGCCTGTCAATCAATACTGTTGGCAAAATGCCAGGGGCCATACAGACTTGGCCGTGGCTCTCAGCATTAGGGTTAGGGATAGGGTTTGTGTTAGGGTTACTGATAGGCTTATGGTTAGGGTTAGGTAATGTTTAGGATTAGGGTTAGGGTAAGGGTTAAGATTTGGTTAGGGTTAGAGATAGGGTTATTGTTAGGGTTAGGGATAGGGTAAGCATTAGTGTTAGGATTAGGATTAGGGTTAGGGTTAGTGTTAGGTTTTGGGTTATTGTTATGGTTAGGGTTAGTGTTAGGTTTAGGTTTATAGTTTGGGTTAAGGTTAGGGTTAGGTTTAAGGTTATTTTTAGGTTAGGGTTACAATTAGGGTTAGGGGTAGGGGTAGGCTTATGGTTAAGATTAGGGTTAGGGATAGGGTTAGGGTTAGTGTTAGGGTTAGGGTTAGAGTTAAGGTTAGTGTTTAGGTTAGGGTTAGGGTTAGGTTTAGTGTTTTTGTTAGGGTTATGGTTAGTGTTATGGTTAGGGATAGGTAAGGGTTAATGCTATGGTGAGTGTTAGAGTTTGTGTTACAGGTAGAGTTGGGATTAGGGATAGAGTTTGAGTTAGGATTAGTGTTATGGTTATGGTCACGTTTGAGGTTAGTGTTAGGGTTAGGGTTAGCATTTAGTTTAGGGTTAGTTTCAGGGTTGGGTTAGGGTAAGTGTTAGGTTTAGTGTTTGGTTAAATTTAGGATTAGTGTTAGGTTTATTGTTAGGGTTAGAGTTAAGTTTAGGGTTAGTGTTACGGTTATGCTTATGGTTAGGGTTAGGGTTTTAGTTAGCATTATTGTTTGGATTACGGTTAGGGTTACAGTGAAGATTAGGGTTAGGGTTATGTTTAGGATTAGTGTTAGGTTTCAGGTTAGGGTTAGGGTTTGCCTTATGGTTAGCACTTCCGTTAGTGTTATTGATATGGTTATGTTTGGGATTAGGGTAGTGTTAGGGTTAATTTTAGTGTCAAGGTTTGCGTTAGGGTTAGTGTTAAGATTAGAGTTAGGGTAAGGGTTAGGGTTTGCCTTAGGGTTAGCACTTGGTTAGTGTTATTGATATGGTTATGTTTGGGATTAGGGTAGTGTTAAGGTTAATTTTAGTGTTAAGGTTTGCATTAGGGTTAGTGTTAAGATTAGAGTTAGAGTAAGGGTTAAGTTTAGTGTTAGGTTTAGGGATATGGTTAGTGTTAGGGTTAAGGTTAGCATTTGTGTTAAGGTTAGACTTAGGGTTATTGTTATGGTTAGGGTTAGTGTTAGGTTACAGTTAGGGTTAGGTTTTGTGTTAGGGTGAGGATTAGTGTTAAAGTTAGGGTTAGGGTTACAGTTAGGATTGGGGTTAGTGTTAGGGTTAGGTTTAGGTTTTGGGTTTGTGTGAGTTACAGTTAGGGTTAGGGTTAGTGTTAGGTTTAGGTTTAAGGTTAGGGTTAGTTTTAGGGTTAGGGTTAGGGTTAGTGGTAGGTATAGGTTTAGTGTTGGGTTAGGTTTAAGGATTGGTTTAGGGTTAGGGTTAGGGTTAGGTTTAGGTTTAGTGTTAGGATTAGGGTTAGGATTGGGGTTAGGAATAGTGTTAGGTTTAGGGATAGGTATAGGGTTAGTGTTAGTGTTTGTGTTAGGGTTAGGTTTAGTGTTATTGTTAGGGTTAATGTTAGAATTATGTTTAGGGTTAGTATAAGGGTTTGGTTAGGGTTAGTGTTCGGATCACATTTAGGGTTAGGGTTAGGTTTAGTGTTAGGGTTATGGTTAGGATTAGGTTTAGGATTAGTGTTAAGTTTATGTTTAGGATTAGTATTAAGACTACTGATAGGGCTAGGGTTGGGCTTAGGGTTAGCATTAGGGTTAGGGTTAGGGTTATTGTTAGGGTTAGTATTAGGTTTGGGTTAGGATTAGGGTTAGAGTTATGGTTAGAATTATGGTTAGGTTTAGGTTTAGGGTTAGGGTTAATATTAGGTTAGGTTATGGATATTATTAGGGTTAGGGTTAATGTTAGGGTTAGGGTGAGGGTTAGGTTTAGGGTTAGTGTTAGGGTTAGGTAAAAATTAGGAGTAGAGTTCAGTTAGGGTTAGGGTTGTGGTTAGAATTAGGGTTTAGGTTTAGTGTGAGGGTTAGGGTTAGGGTTAGTGTTGGAGTTAGTGTTAGGGTTAGTGTTAGGGTTAAGGTAAAAGTTAAGTTTAGGGTTAGTGTTAGTTTTAGTGTTAAGGTTCGTGTTATGTTTGCGGTTAGTGTGAGAATTAGGTTTAGGGTTAGGATTAGGTTACGGGTATGGTTCGGGTTAGGGTTAGAAGTAGAGTCCGTGTTAATGTTAGTGTTATTGATAGGGTTAGGGTTAGGTTTAGTGTTAGGTTTAGGGTTAGGGTTAGGGTTAGGATTAGGTTTAGGATTAGGGTTCTTGTTAGGTAAGCATTAGTTTGGTTAGGTTATTGTCAAAGTTATAATTTGGGTTAGAGTTTCTGTTAGGCTTAGGGTCAGAGTTAGTGTTAGGGTTATGGTTAGGGTTAGTTTTGTGTTAGGGTTAACGTTAGTGGTAGGGTTAGGTTTAGAGTTAGGGTTAGGGTTACTGTTAATGTTATTGTTAAGTTAGGTTTTGTGTTATGTTTATGGTAACTGTGAGGGTTATGGTTAGAATTAGTGTTAGGGTTAGGGTTAGGGTTAATGTAAGGTTTGAGTTTAGTGTTAGGGTTAAGGTCAGGTTTAGGGTTAGTGTTAGCATAACGGTTAGTTTTAGTTAGTTTTAGGGTTAGATTTAGGGTTTGTGTTAATATTAGGGTTAGGGTTAGTGTAAAAATTAGGGTTATGTGTAGGATTAGGGTTAATGTTTGGGTTAGTGTTTGTGTTAGAGTTGCATTAGGGTTAGTGTTAGGGTTAGAATTAGGTTTAAGATTAGGGCACGGGTTAGGTTATTTTCAAAGTTATAATTTGGGTTAGAGTTTGTGTTAGGGTTAGGGTTAGAGTAAGTGTTAGTGTTAGTGTTAAGGTTAGTTTTAGTATTCATGTTAGGGTTAGGTTTTTCATGTCTGTATTATGGTTAGGGTTAGAGTTTGGGTTAGGTTTAGGTTTAGTTGTATGGTTAGGTTAGAATTCGTGTTAGGATTAAAGTTACAGTTATTGTTAATTTGAGTGTTTTGGTTAGGGTTAGACTTAGGTTTAAGTAAGGGTTAGCGTTTTTGTTAGGTTAGGTTTAGGGTAATGTATTGTGTTACGGTTTGTGTTAGGGTTAAGGTTAGGGTTACGGTTACAGTTAGGGTTAATGTTAGGTTTAGGATTAGAGTTCGTGTTAGAGTTACGGATACGATTAGTGTTTTGGTTTAGGGTTAGGTTTAGGGTTAGTGTTAGTGTTAGGGTTAGGGTTAGTGTTAGGAGTAATATTACAGTTTTGAAAAGGTATAGGGTTAGAATTAGAGTTACGGTTAGTGTTACTTTTAGGTTTAGAGCTACGGTTAGGATTACTGTTTGCATTAGGGTTAGAGTTAGGTTTAGGGTAAATGTTAGGATTAGGGTTAGTGTTAGTGTTAGGGTTAGTGTTCTGGTGGAGGATAGAATTAGGTTTAGAGTTAGTGTTAGGGTTAGGGTTAAGGTTAGTATTGGGTTTAGTGTTTGGGGTAGGATTGATGTTAAAGTTAATGTTAGGGTTAGGATTAGTGTTATTGTTAGATGTGGGTTAGGGTTAGGCTTAGAGTCAGTGTTAGGGTTGGGTTTAGTGTTAGGGTTAGGGTAAGGGTTAGGTTTAGTGTTAGTGTTAGTGTTATGGTTTGGGTTAAAGTTAGGGTTTGGGTTAGGATTAGGGTTACAGTTAGTATTAGGGTTAGTGTTACAGTTAGAGTTAGGGTTCGTGTTAGGGTTAGGGTTAGGGTTAGTGTTGGAGTTATTGTTAGGTTTACAGTTTGTTTTAGGTTTAGGCTTAGGGTTAGTGTAAGGATTGGCATTACAGTTAGGGTTAGGGTTAGTGTTAGTGTTAGGTTTGCATAAGGATTTGTGTTAGGGTTAGTGTTAGCGTTAAGGTTACGGTTAGGGTAAGAGTTAGGATTAATATTAGTTTTAGTGTTAGTGTTACGATTAGGTTTAGGGTTAGTGTTTGGGTTAGAGTTAGGTTTAACATTAAGGTCAGTGTTATGATTAGGGTTAGGGTTCGTGGGAGAATTAGGTTTAGGTTTATTGTTGGGGTTACAGTTAGTGTTAGAGTTAGGATTCGGCTTATGGTTAGTGTTAGTTAAGGGTTAGGGTTAGGGTTAGGATTAGGTTAGGGTCAGGGTTATGGTTTGGGTTAAGGTTTGTGTTAGTTTTAGGGTTAGGGTTAGGGTTAGGGTTAGTTTTAGGGTTATGATTAGGGTTAGAGTTAGTATTAGTGTTAGGGTTAGTGTTATTTTTATGATTAGTGTAAGGTATAGTGTTAGGTATAGTGTTAGGTATAGGGTTTGTTTTGGGATTAGGGCTCGTGGTAGGGTGAGGATTAGGGGATGTGTTAGTGTTAGGGTTAGGTTTAGAGTTAGTGTTAGTGTTAGGGTTAGGGTTAAAGTTAGGTATGGGTTAGGTTTAGGGATATGTTAGGGTGACAGTTACATTAGGGTTAGGGTTAGAGTTAGAGTTAGGGTTAGATTTAGGGTTAGTGTGAGTGTTAGGGTTAGGGTTATGTTTAGAGTTAAGTTTAGTGTTAGGTTAAGGATTAGTGGTAGGTTTAGTTTAGGATTAGGGCCAGTGTTAGGGTTAGAATTAGAGTTAGGGTTCATTTTAGGGCTAGGGTTGGGGTTAGGGTTTGGTTCATGTTAGGTTTAGGGTTAGTGTTAAGTTTAGGTTTAGGGATAGGGTTAAGGTTTGGTTTAGTGTTACAGTTAGGGTTAGGGTCAGGATTACTGTTTGGGTTAGTGTTAGAGTTTGTTTTATGCTTAGTGTTATGGTTAGGTTTAGGGTTAGTGTTAGGCTTAATGTTAACATTAGGGCAACATTTAGGGTTAGAATTAGTGTTGGGTTTAGGGTTAGGGTTAGTGTTACATTTAGGGTAAAGGTTAGGGTTAGTTTTAAGTTAAATTTAGTGTTAGGTTTAGGTTTATTTTTAGGATTAGAGTTAGGTTTAAAGTTTGTGTTAGGGTTAGGTTTAGGGTTACTGTTAGGGTTAGGGTTAGGTTAAGGTTACGGTTAGTGTTAGGGTTAGTGTTATGTTTAGGGTTAGGTTAGAGTTAGGGTTAGGGTTTGGGTTAGTGTTAGGGTTATGGTTAGTGTTAGGGTTAGGGTTAGGTTGAGGATTATGGTTAGGGTTAGGGTTAGGGTTAAGGTTTGTGTTAATTTTACAGTTAGAGTTAGTGTTAGGTTAAGGTATAGGGTTAGGATTAGAGTTAAACCTAGGGTTAGGGTTAGGGTTAGAATTAGGGTTAGTGATAGTGTTACGTTTGGGGTTAGGTTTAAAATTAGTGTTAGGTTTGGGATTAGGTTTAGGGTTAGCGTTAGTGTTAGGTTAAGGTTAGGGTTAAGTTTAGGGTTATTGTAAGGGTTAGGGTTTGGGTCAGGGTTAGTGTTAGGGTTAGGGTTATGTTTAATGTTAGGGATAGGGTTAGTGTTAGGGTTAGTGTTAGCGTAAAAGTTAGGGATAGTGTTAGTGTTTGGGTTAAATTTAGGGTTAGTGTTAGTGTTAGGGTTAGGGATAGGTTTAGGGTTATTGTTAGGGTTAGGGTTAAGGTTAGGGTAGAATTAGGGTTAGGGTTAGTGTTAGGGATATGGTCAGGGTTAGGGTTACGGTTATTATTTGCTTAGGGTTATGGTTATGGTTAGGTTAGGGTAAGGGTTATGGTTAGGGTTATGGGTTGTGTTACAATTAGGGTTATTATTAGTGTTAGGGTTACGGTTGTGATAGAATTAGGGTTAGGGTTAGGTTTGGAGTTAGTGTTAGGTTTAGTAGGTTTAATATTAGGGTTAGTGTTAGTGTGAGGGTTAGGTAATGTTTAGGTTTTATGTTAGGGTTACAGTTAGAGTTGGTGTGATTGTTAGGGTTAGGGTTAGGGTTAGTATTAGGTTTATTGTTAGGGTTAAATTATGTGTTAGGGTTATTAGTGTTATGTGTAGGTTTATGGTTAGGACTAGTGTTAGGATTAGGGTTGGGTAAAGGTAAGGTTAGGGTTATGGTTAGTGTAAAGGTTATTGTTAGGTTTAGGGTTAGAGTTAGTGTTAGGGTTAGGGTAAGGATTAGGTTTAGGTTAGGGGTAGAGTTAGTGTTATGGTTCATGTTAGGGTTAGGGTTAGGCTAAGTGTTAGGTTTAGGTTTAGAATAAGGGTTAGGAATAGGGTTAGTTTTAGCATTAGGTTTACAGTTAAGTTTAGCGTTAGTGTTTGGTTAAGGTTTATACTTGTGTTTAGGGGTAGTTTTAGGATTAGCATTAGGATTAATGTTAGAATTAGGGTTAGGGTTAGGGATAAGGTTAAGGTTAGGGTTAGGATTATGGTGAGGTTTAGGGTTAGGTTTAGGTTTACGATTATTGTTAGGGTTAGGTTTATGGTTAGCGTTACCGTCAGGGTTTCTATTGGGATTAGAGTTATGTTTAGGGTTATGTTTAGGGATAGTGTTAGGTTTAGGTTAGGTTTAGGATTCGTGTTAGGGTTAGTGTAAGTGTTAGGGTAAGTGTTAGGGATAGGGTTAGGGTTAGAGTTAGAGTTAGTTTTATGGTTAGGGTTAGAATTAGGATTAGTATTAGGGTTAGGGTAAGGGTAAAGGATAGGGCTAGGGATAGTGTTGGGGTTAGAGTTAGTGTTTGTTTTAAAGTTAGGTTTAGTGTTAGTTTTAGGATGTTCATTAGGGTTAGTGTTTGGGTTAGTGTTAGGGTTAGGGTTGGGTTAGGGTTAGTGTGAGGGTTAAGATTAGAGTTAAGGTTAGGTTTAGTGTTAGTTTTAGGGTTAGGGTTAGGGTTAGGTATAGGGTTAGTGATAGGGTTAGAGTTACATTTTGGGTTCGTGTTATTAATAGGATTAGGGTTAGGGTTGAACTTAGGTTTAGTGTTAAGTTTAGGTTTGGGGTAGTGTTAGTGTTAGGAATAGGATTAGGGTTAGGTAAGGGTTAGAATTAGGGTTAGGTTAGGGTCAGGGTTATGGTTTGGGATCGGTTTGTGTTAGCGTTAGGGTTAGGTTTAAGATTACAGTTAGTGTTAGGGTTAGGGTTAGGTTTAGGGTTAGTTTTAGGGTTAGATTTAAGTTAGTATTAGGGTTATTGTTAGGATTAGTTTTAGGGTTAGGTTTAGGGTTAGGGTTATGTTAGTGTTAGGGTTAGTGTTAGGGTTAGGGTTAGGTTTAGGGTTAGTTTTAGGGTTAGGGTTAGGTTTAAGGATAGGGTTAGGGTTATGGTAAGAGTTTGGACTAGGGTTAGGGTTAGTTGTAGGTTTAGTGTTAGAGTTCATGTTAGGTTTAGGGTTATTCTTAGGGTTAGGTAAAGTGTTAAGTTTAGGGATCATGTTAGTGTTAGGGTTAGTGTTAGGATTAAAGTTTGGGTTAGGGTTAGGTTAGGGTTAGTGTTAGTGTTACGGTTTGTGTTATAGTTAGGGTTCGTGTTATGGTTAGGTTTAAGGTTAATATTAGGTTTAGGTTTAGTATTAGGGTTAGGTTAGCATTAGTGTGTGGATTAGTGTTAGGGTTAGTGTTAGGTTTTGGGTTACAGTTTGCATAAGAGTTAGGATTAGTTTTAGTGTTAGGGTTATTGTTAGGTTTAGCATTGGGGTTAGAGTTAGGGTTACTGTTAAGTTTAGTGTTAGGTTTAGGGTTAGGCTTACTGTTAGGGTTACTCTTAGAGTTGAGGCTTGGTTTAGTGTTATGGTAACTGATAGGGTTAGGGTTAGGGTTACAGTTAGATATAGGGTTGGCATTAAGTTTAGGGTCAGTGTTAAATTTAGTGTTAGTGTTATGGTTAGGGTTAGTGTTTGTGTAAGGTTTAGGGTTTGTGTTAGTGATAAGGATAGGGTTAGAGTCACAGTTAGGGTTAAGGTTTGGGTTAGGTTAGGGTTAGATTTAGGGTTAAGGTTAGGGTTATTGTTAGGATTGGCGTAAGAATTAGTTTTAGGGTTAATGTTAAAAATAAGGTTATGGTTGAGGTTACATTTAGGGTTAGAGTTACATTTAAGTATAGTGATAGTGTCAGGGATAGGGTTAGTGTTAGGTTTAGTTTCAGGGTTAGGTTT
Organism: Marmota flaviventris; assembly: GCF_047511675.1. NCBI lineage: Eukaryota > Metazoa > Chordata > Mammalia > Rodentia > Sciuridae > Marmota > Marmota flaviventris. The sequence continues at coordinate 74,988,470 of NC_092511.1, read as the reverse complement.
AAGGTTAGTGTTAGGGTTAGTGTTAGGGTTAGTTTAAGGGTAGTGTTAGAGTTAGCATTAGGGTTAGAGTTAGGGTTAGGGTTAGTGTTAGGTTTAGGGTAAGGTTTAGAATTAGTATTAGTGTTGGGTTAGGGTTAGGTTTGATGTTTGTGTTAATGTTCCTGTTAGGGTGAGTGATAGGTTTAGGGTTAGGGTTAGGGTAAGGGTTATAGTTTGGATTAGTCATAATGTTATGGTTAGTATTAGGGTTAGTGTTAAGGTTAAGGTTAAGGTTGAAGTTAGTGTAATTTTTAGGGTTAGGTTTTGTGTTAGGGTTCGATTTAATGTTAGGATTAGCATCAGGTTTAGGTTTAGTGTTAGGGTTAGTGTTAGGGTAAGGGGTTAGGGTTAGGAGAAGGGTTAGTGTTAAGGTTAGGGCTAGGGTTAGCATTAGGGTTAGGGGTAGGGTTAGTATTAGGGTTAGGGTTACGTTTATGGTTACGGTTATGATTAGATTTAGGGATAGGTTTAGGATTAGGGTTACATTTAGGGTTAGGGTTAGGATTTGTGTTAGAGTTAGGGTTAGGGTTAGGTTTAGAATTAGTGTTAGGGTTAGGGTTAGGATTAGGATAAGGAAGAGTTTTAGGGTTAGGGTTAAGTTTAGGTTAGGATTAGGATTTGTGTTAGGGTTTGGGATAATGTTATGGTTATGCTTAGGGTTATGAATAGGATTAGCATTAGAGTTAGAATTAGGCTTAGGGTTAGGGTTAGAGTTAGGGTTAGTTTTAGGGTTTGTGATAGAGTTAGAGTTTGGGTTACAGTTAGGTTTAGGGTTAGGGTTAGGGTTAGTGTTAGGGTTAGGTTTAGGCTTAGTGTTAGGGTGAGTGTAGGTTTATGATTAGGATTAGGGTTAGGGTTAGGGTTATGGATAGTGATGGGTTTTTGTTATGGGTAGGGTGAGGGTTAGGGATAGGGTTAGTGTTACGTTTAATGTTAGGGTTAAATTCAGGTTTGAAGTTAGTGTTAGGGTTAGGGTTATGGTTAAAGTTAGGGTTAGTTTTAGGAATAGGGTTAGGTTTAGGTTTAGTGTTATGGATAGGGTTAGGGTTATGGATAGGGTTTGGGTTAGGTTTAGTGTTAGGATTAAATTTCGGTTTGAGTTTAGTGTTAGGGTTACGGTTAGGGATAAATTTAGGGTTAGTTTTAGGGGTAGGGTTAGGGTTACTCTTAGGTTTAGTGTTAGGGTTAGGTTTAGGGTTAGTGTTAAGTTTAAGTTAGGGTTAGAGTTAGCGTGAGGTTTAGTATTATGGTTAGGGTTAGGGTTTGTGATAGGGTTAGGGTAAATGTTAGGATTAGCATTAGGGTTATGATTAGGGTTAGTGTTGGAGTTGGGTTAAGATTATTAATAGTTTTATTGTTAGGGTCAGGGTTAGTGTTAGGGTTAGGTATAGGGTTTGGGTATGGGACACTGATAGGCTTATGGTTATTAGGTTACTGTTAGGATTAGAATTAGGGTAAGGGTTAGGCTTCGGTTAGGGTTAGAGATAGTGTTAGATTTAATGTTAAGTTTAGGATTAGGGTTAGGGTTAGTTTTAGGTTTTGGGTTTGGGTTAGTTTAGTGTTAGGTTTAGGGTTATTGTTTGGGTTAGGGTTAGGGTTAGGGTTTAGGTTATTTTTAGGTTTAGGGTTAGAATTAGGGTTAGGGGTAGGTTTAGGCTTACAGATAGGATTAGGGTTAGGGTTAGTGTTATGGTTAGGGTTAGGTTAGGGTTAATGCTAGGGTTAGTGTTAGGGTTTGTGTTATGCATAGGGTTAAATTTAGGGATAGAGTTTTTACTAGGTTTAATGTTAGGGTTAAGATTAGCTTTGATGTTGGGGTTAGGGTTAGCATTAAGTATCAGGTTAGTGTCAGGGTTAGGGTTAGGGTTAGTTTTAGGGTTATTGTTAGGTTTAGGGTTAGGATTAGAGTTAAGTTTAGGGTTAGTGTTACGGTTATGGTTATTGTTAGGTTTAGGATTTGAGTTACAATTAGGGTAACAATTAATATTAGGGTTAGTGTTATGGTTAGGATTAGTGTTAAGGTTCGGGTTAGGGATGGTGTTAGAGTTAGGGTTAGGGTTTGTTTTAGAGTTAGTGTTTGGGTTACTGTTATTGATATGGTTATGTTTAGGATTAGGGTAGTGTTAGGGTTACTTTTAATGTTAAGGTTGGCATTAAGGTTAGTGTGAGGATTGGAGTTAGGGATAGGGTTAGGGTTAGAGTTAGTGTTATGTTTAGGGGTAGGGTTAGTTTTAGGGTTAGGGTTAGTGTTTGTGTTAGGATTAGTTTTAGGGTTACAGTTAGGGTTAGGTTTTGTGTTAGGGTTAGGGTTTGTGTTAAAGTTAGGGTTAGGGTTACGGTTAGGATTGGGGTTAGATTTGGGGTTAGGGTTAGGGTTTGGGTTAGTAATAGGGTTATGATTAGGGTTAGGGTTAGTGTTAGGTTTAGGTTTAAGTTTAGGTTAGAGTTAGGGTTAGTGTTAAAGTTAGGGATAGGGTTAGATTTAGTGTTAGGAGTAGGTTTAGTGTTAGGGTTAGGTTTAAGGTTAGGTTTAGTGTTAGGGTTAGGGTTAGTGTTAGGATTAGGGTTAAGGTTAGAGTTAGGAATAGTGTTAGGTTTAGAAATAGGTATAGGGTTAGTGTTAGAGTTTGTGTTAGGATAAGATTTAGTGTTATGGTTATTGTTAGGTTTAGGATTTGGGTTACAATTAGGGTAACAATTAATATTAGGGTTAGTGTTATGGTTAGGATTAGTGTTAGAGTTCGGGTTAGGGCTAGTGTTAGAGTTAGGGTTAGGGTTTGTTTTAGAGTTAGCGTTTGGGTTACTGTTATTGATATGGTTATGTTTAGGATTAGGGTAGTGTTAGGGTTACTTTTAATGTTAAGGTTGGCTTTAGGGTTAGTGTGAGGATTGGAGTTAGGGATAGGGTTAGGGTTAGAGGTAGTGTTATGTTTAGGGGTAGGGATAGTTTTAGGGTTAGGGTTAGTGTTTGTGTTAGGATTGGGGTTAGGATTAGTTTTAGGGTTACAGTTAGGGTTAGGTTTTGTGTTAGGGTTAGGGTTTGTGTTAAAGTTAGGGTTAGGGTTACGGTTAGGATTGGGGTTAGATTTGGGGTTAGGGTTAGTAATAGGGTTACAATTAGGGTTAGGGTTAGTGTTAGGTTTAGGTTTAAGATTAGGTTAGGGTTAGGGTTAGTGTTAAAGTTAGGGATAGGGTTAGGGTTAGTGTTAGGAGTAGGTTTAGTGTTAGGGTTAGGTTTACGGTTAGGGTTAGTGTTAGGGTTAGGGTTAGTGTTAGGATTAGGGTTAGGGTTAGAGTTACGAATAGTGTTAGGTTTAGAAATAGGCATAGGGTTAGTGTTAGAGTTTGTGTTAGGATAAGATTTAGTGTTACAGTTAGGGTTAATGTTAGGGTTAGGATTAGGTTTAGAGTTACAGTTAGAATAGGGTTACGTCTAGGGTTAGGTTTAGGGTTAATGTTAGATTACAGTTAAGGATATTATTAGGGTTAGAGTTAATGTTAGGGTTAGGGTTAGGATTAGGTTTATAGTTAGAGTTAGTGTTAGGCTTTGGGTTAGAGATATGGTTAGGCAAAAGTTAGGGATAGGGTTCAGTTATGGTTAAGGTTGTGGTTTGAGTTAGGGTTTAGGTTTAGTGTGAGGGTTAGGGTTAAGGTTAGTGTTGGAGTTGGAGTTAGTGTTAGGGTTAGTTTTAGGGTTAAGGTAAGGGTTAGGTTTAGGGTTAGGGTTAGTTTCCATGTTAGGGTTAGTGTTACGGTTAGGGTTAGTGTTAGAATTAAATTTAGGGTTAGAATTAGGCTTAGGGGTAGGGATAGGTTTAGGGTTAGGGTTAGAGTCCGTGTTAGGGTTAGTGTTAGTGTTAGGGTTAGGGTTAGTGTTAGGGTAAAGATTATAGATAGTTTTAAGATTTGGGTTAGGGATAGTGATAGGGTTAGGGTTAGTGTTATGGTTAGTTTTATGGTTATGCTTAGGGTTAGAGTCCATGTTAGGTTTAAGTTTAGCGTTATGGTGAGATTTAGGGTTAGAGTTATGGTTAGACTTAGGGTTAGGGTTAGTGTTAGGGTTAGAGTTATTATATTTAGGTTAGGGTTAGTTTTAGGTTTAGAGTTATGTTTACAATTCAGCTTAAGTTTAAACTTATGGTTAGGCTTAGGGTTAGGTTAGTGTTAGGGTTAGAGTTAGGGTTAGGGTGGCGATTAGAATTAGGGTTAGTTTTAGGATGGTTGTTTGGGTTAGTGTTAGGATTAAGTAAAGGTTAGGGTTATGGTTAGGTTAAAGTGAGAGTTATGTTTTGGGTTAGGGTTAGGTTTAGGGTTAGGATTAGGGTTAGTGTTAGGGTTAGGGATAGGTTTAGGGTTAGTGTTAGGGTTAGGGAATGGTTTAGGGTTAGTGTCAGGGTTAGGGTTATGTTTAGATTTAGTGTTAAGTTTAGGGTTAGGGTAGGGTTAGTGTCAGGATTAGGGTCGGGTTAAGGTTAGTGTTACAGTGAGGTTTAGTGTTAGGATTAGGGTTATGTTGGGGTTAGGGTTATGTTGGGTTAGGATTAGGGTTTGTGTTACGTTTAGGTTTAGGGTTAGGAATAGTGTTGTGGTTAGTGTTGGGTGTAAGTTTATGGTTAGTGTTAGTGTTAGGTTTAGGGTTACACTTAGTGTTAGGTTAGGGTTAGTATTAGTGTTATGGTTAGTATTAGGGTTAGTGTTAGAGTTAGGGATAGGGTTAGAGCTAGTGTTAGGGTTAGGGTTAGTATTATTGTTAGTGTTAGGGTTAGGATTAGGAATAGGGTTAGGATTAGATTTAGTTTTAGGGTTAGGGTTGGGGTTAGGGTTAGTGTTGGGGTTACGGTTGGGGTTAGGTTTACTGTTTATGTTAGAGTTAAAGTTACTGTTATGGTTAGGGTTACTGCTATGGTTAGTTTTAGCGTTTGTGTTATGGGTAGGATTAGGATTAGGAATAGGGTTGGGGTTAGGTTTAGTGTAGGGGTTAAGGTTATGTTTGAGGTTAGTGTTAGGGTTAGGGTTAGTGTTAAGTTTAGAATTAGTTTTAAGGTTAGGGTTAGGTTTAGGGTTAGTGTTAAGTTTAGCTTTAGGGTTAGGTTTTGGATTAGTGTTAGGTTTAGGTTTAGTGTTAGAGTTAGGGTTATGGTTATTGTTATGGTTATGGTTAAAGTTACGGTAAGGGTTAGAGTTTTGATTATGATTAGGGTTACAGTTAAGATTAGCGTTAGGGTTATGGTTAGAATTATTGTTAGGGTTCGGGTTAGGGCTAGTGTTAGGGTCAGGGTTAGGGTTGGTTTTAGGGTTAACATTTGGGTTAGTGTTATTGATAGGGTTATGTTTATGATTAGGTAATATTAGGGTTAATTTTAATGTTAAAGTTTGTGTTAGGGTTAATTTTAGGATTAGAGTTAGGGTTAGGGTTAGAGTTAGTGTTAGATTTAGGGGTAAGGTTAGAGTTAGGGTTAGTGTTAGTGTTAAGAGAAGTGTTAGGTTTAGAGTCAGGGTTAGGATTAGAGATAGTGTTAGGGTTAGATTTAAAATTAGGATTAGGGTAATGCTTAGGGTTAAGTTAGATTAGGGTTAGAGCTAGAGTTTTGGTTAGGGTTAGATTAAAGATTAAAATTGAGGTTAGGTTTAGTTAGAAATACGTTAGGTTTAGTGTTAAGGTTAAGGTTAGTTTTAGGGTTAGGGTTAGTGTTTGAATAGTGATAGGGTTAGTTTAGGGTTAGGTTTAGGGTTGGTGTTAGGTTTACGGTTAGGGTTAGTGTTAGGGTTAAGGTTAGTGTTTGATTTAGTGATAGGGTTAGTTTAGGGTTAGGGTTAGGGTTAGTTTAGGTTTAGGGTTAGTGTTAGGTTTAGGGTGAGGGTTAGGGTTAGTGTTAGGTTTACGGGTAGGGTTAGTGTTAGGGTTAGGATTAGTGTTCGTGTTAGGGTTAGGTTTAGGTTTAGTGTTAGGTTTAGGGTTAGGGTTAGTGTTAGTGTTAGGATTAGGGTTAAATTTAGGGTTAGGAATAATGTTAGGGTTAAAGATAGGCTTAGGTTTACTGTTTGGGTTAGTGTTAGGGGGTTAGTGTTAAGGTTTGTGTTAGAATTAGGGTTAGAGTTACGTTAGGATTAGGGTTAGGGTGAGGTTTAGGTTTAGGGTGAGGGATAGGGTTAGGGTTCATGTTAGGGTTAGGGTTATTGTTAGGGTTAGGTTTATTGTTTAGGGTTAGATTTAGGGTTAGTGTTAATGTTAGTATTAGGTTAGGGTTAGGTTTAGGATTAGTGTTTGGATTAGGGCTAGAGTTAGTTTTAGGGTTAGTGTTAGGGTTGAGGTTAGGTTTAGTGCTAGGGTTAGGGTTAGGGTTCTGGTGAGTATAGGGTTAGGGTTAGGGTTATGGTTAGTTTTAGGTTAGGGTTAAGGTGATATTAGATTTATAGTTAGGTTTAGGGTTAAGGTTAGGGTTAGTGTTAGAGTTAAAATTAGGGTTAGGTTTAATTTAGTGTTAAGGTTATGGTTAGGTTTATTTTAGGGTTAGGGTTAGCATTAAAACTAGGGTTAGGTTTAGGGTTAGGTTGATGTTTAGGATAAGGGTTAGGGTTAGGTTTAGGTAGAGGTTAAGTGTAGGGTTTGTGTTAGGGTTAGGATTTGGTTTACAGTTAGGGTTAGAGTTAAAATTACGGTTAGTGTTAGGGTTATGTTTAGGATTAGTGTTTGGGATCATTTTAGGGTTAGTGTATGGGTTAGGGTTAGGATTTGTGTTAGGGTTAGCATTTGGGTTAGTGTTAGGGATAGGCTCATGTTTAGGATTAGGGTACTGTTAAGGTTACTGTTAATGTTAAAGTTTGCATTAGGGTTAGTGTTAGGATTAGTGCTAGGGGTAGGGTTAGGTTTAGGGTTCGTGTTAGGTTTAGAGTTAGGGTTAGGGTTACTGTTAGGTTTAGCAGTATGATTAGTGTTAGGGTTAGGTTTGGTGTTTGTGTTATGGTTAGGGTTAGGTTTTTGGTTAGGGTTAGTGTTAGTGTTAGGTTTAGAGTTAAAGTTAGTGTTCGGTATAGTGTTAGGGTTAGAGATAGGTTTAGGATTAGTGTTGGGGTTAGTGTTATGGTTAGTGTTAGGGTTAGTGTTAGAATTAGGGTTAGTGTTATGTTTAGGATTAGGGTTAATATGTGTGTTAGCTTTAGGCTTAGGCATTGGGTTAGGGTTAGGGTTCGTGTTAGTGTTAAGTTTAGGGTTAGTGTCAGGCTTAGGTTTATTGTTTAGGGTTAACATTACGGTTAGTGTTAGGGTTACGGTTAGGGTTAGTATAGGATTAGTGTTAGGTTTAGGGTTATGGTTAGGGTTAGTGTTATGGTTAATATTAGGGTTAGAATTAATGTTATTGTTAGGGTTAGGAATAGAATTTGTGTTAGAATTAAGTTTAGCATTAGGATTAGGGTTAGGGTGAGGGTTAGGTGGATGTTTAGGATTAGGTTTAGGGTTAGGATTGGGTTCTTGTTAGTGTTAGGATGAGAGATAGGGTTAGGGTAGGGTTAGGGTTAGGGTCAGGAGTGGGGTTTGTGTTAGGGTTAGGTTTAGTGTTAGGATTAGGTAAGGGTTAGGTTTATTCTTAGGATAGGGTTATGGTTATGATTTTGGTTTGGGTAAGGTTTAGAGTTAGTTTTAGAGTTAAGGTTAGGGTTATGGTTAGTGTTACAGTTAGGGATAGGGTAAGGATAGGATTAGTGTTAGGGTTAGGTTTAGGGTTATGGTTAGTGTTACAGTTAGGGATGGGGTAGAGGTAGGGTTAGTGTTAGGGTTAGTGTTAGGGTTAGGTTAGGGTTTGGGTTAGGGTTAGGTTAGGGTTAGGGGTATGATTAGGGTTAGGGTTAAGTTTAGGTTTTCTGTTAGGTTTATGGTTAGGGTTAGTGTTAAGGTTAGGGTTATTGTAAAAATTAAAGTTAGGTTAGGGTTAGTGTTAGTGTTTGCATTAGGGTTTGTGTAGTGTTAGTGTTAGGGTAGGGTAAGTGTTAGTGTTAGGGTTAGGGTTAGGGTTAGGTTTATGGTTAGTGTTCGGGTTAGGGTTAGGTTTCAGGTTAGTGTTAGCATTACAGTTAGTGTTTGGGTTAGGGTTTGTGGTAGTGTTATGGTAGGTTTAGCGTTAAGTTTAGGTTTAGGATTAGGGTTAGGTTAGTGTTAGTGTTATGGTTATGGTTAGGGTTAGGGTTAGGGATATTCTTAGGGTTAGGATTAGGTATAGGGTTTGTGTTAAGGAGGATTAGGGTTAAGGTTAGTGTGACAGATTAGGGTTAGGGATACGGTTACAGTTAGGATTAGCATTAGGTTTAGGGTTAGGGTTAGGTTTAAGTTAGGATGCATAAGGTTTAGGTTATGGTAAAGTTTAGTGTTACTGTTAGTGTTTGAGTTAGGTTTAGGCTTGGTGTTAAGGTTAGGTTTATGTTAGCATTAGGGTTAGGGTTAGGGTTAAGCTTAGTTTTAGGGTTAGGATTAGTGTTAGGTATAGTAATAGGGTTAGTTTAAGGTTATGGTTAGGGTTAGGTTAGGGTTAGGGTTAATGTTAGGATTACGGTTAGTGTTAGGGTTAGAGTTAAGGTTAAGTTTAGGGTTAGATTAGGAATAGGGTTAGGGTTAGGGTTAGAGTTAGACTGAGTGTTACAGTTAGGATTAGGTTTAGGATTAGTATTAGGCTTATGGTTAGGGTTAGTGTTAGGGTAAAATATATGGTTAGGTTTAGGGTTAGGTTAGAGTTAGTGTTACATTTTGGTTAAATGTTTGTATTAGGGTAGGGGTTAGTAATAATGTTAGTGTTAGTTTAGGGTTAGGGTTATTTTTATGTTAAGGGTTAGGATTCATGATATTGTCAGGGTTAGGTTAAACTTAGGGTTAGGTTTTCGATTAAAATTAGCATTACGTTTAGGGTTGGGTTAGGGTAGGGTTAGGATTAGGGTTAGGGTTAGTGATATGGTTACAGTTAGGATTAGCATTAGGTTTAGGGTTACAGTTAGCTTTAATGTTAGGGTTAAGGTAAGGGTTAGGGTTAGTGTTAGGGTTAGGATTAGGGTTAGAGTTAGGTTTAGTGTTAGAGTTAGGGTTAGGGTTAGGTAGGTCTTAGGGTTAGGGTTAGGGTTAGGATTAGGTTTAATAATAGGATTAGTTTGGGGGTTAGGGTTAGAATTAGGGTTCAGTTTAGGTTTGGTTAGGGTAAGGTATAGGGTTAGATTTAGGCTTAGGGCTAGGCTTAGGGTTAGTGTTAGTGTTAGGTTTTGGGTTAGGTTAGTGTTAGGTTTTGGGTTAGGGTTAGGGTAGGGTTAGGGTTAGGTTAGTTTTAGGGTTATGGTTTGGGTTAGTGTTTTGTTAGGATTAGCATTAGGGTTGTGGTTAGGGTTAGGATTAGGCTTAGAGTTAGGGTTAGGGTAGGGTTAGGTTTAGGGTTAGTGTTACAGATAATGTTAGGGTTAGGATGGGTTAAGTTTAGGGTTAGTGTTAGTGTTAGGGTTAGTGTTAGGATTAGTGATAGTGTTAGGGTTAGGGTTAGGTTTAGGGTTAAAGTAATTGATAGGTTTAAGGTAAGGATTAGGTTTAGTGTTTTGGTTAGTGTTAGAATTTGTGTTAGGGTTAGGGTTAGTGTTAGAGTTAGAATTACAGTTAGGATTAGGGTTAAGGGTAGGGTTAGGTTTAGGGTTAATGTTAGATTTAGGGTAAGGGTTTTTGTTAAGTTTAATGTTAGGGTTAGTTTTAAAGTTACGGTTACCATTAGGTTTAGGGGTAGGGGTTAGTTTTAGGGTTAGGTGTAGAGTTGGGGATATTGTTAAGTTTAGTGTTTGAGTTAGAGTTAGGGTTAGTGTTAGTGTTAGGATTTGTTTTGGTTTAGGACTAGTGTTTCATTTTGGGTTAGGGTTATGGGTAGGATTAGGATTAGGGTTAGGTTAGTTTTAGGGTTATGGTTTGGGTTAGGGTTTGTGTTAGGTTTAGCATTGGTTTACGGTTAGGGTTAGGGTTAGGATAGGGTTTAGGGTTAGCCTTATGTTTAGGTTTAGGGTTAGTGTTAGCATTAGGGTTAGGGTTAGGTTTAAGTTTAGGATGCAAGTTAGGGTTAGGGTTTGTGATAGGGTTAGTGTTAGGGTTAGATTTAGGGTTAGTGTTAGGTTTACTGTTAGAATTAGTGTGAAGATTAGGGTTAGATTTAGGATTATTGTTAGGGTTATGGTTAGGGTTAGTGTTAGTGTTAGGGTTAGGGTTACTGTTAGGATTACAGTAAGGGTTTGGGTTAGTGTTAGTGTTAGGTTTAAGGTCAGGGTTAGTGTTTTGGTTATGGTTAGGATTAGTATTAGAGTTAGGGTAAGGTTAAGGTTAGGGTTAAGTTTAGTGTTGGGGATATTTAGTGTTTGTGTTAGGATTAGGTTTAGGGTTAGTGTTAGAGTTAGTGTTATGGTTAGTTTTAGGGTTGTGTTAGGGGTAGGGTTAATGTTAGGTTTAGTTTTATTGTTAGGATTACCGTTAAGGTTAGATTTAGTTTTAGTTTTAATGTTAGGGTTCAGGTTAGGGTTAGGGTTTGTTTTATACTTAGGGTTCGTGTTAAAGATAGTGTTAGTGTTAGGGTTCAGGTTCGAGTTGGGGTTAGGGTAAGGTATAGGGTTAGGTTTAGTGTTAGGGTTAGAAATAGTGTTAGGGTTTGTTTTAGCATTTGGGTTAGTGGTAGTGTTAGAATTACAGTTAGGATTAGGATTATGATTAGGGTTAGGGTGTGTTAGGGTTAGATTAAAGGTTAGGGTTAAGGTTAGGGTTAGTCTTAAAGTTAGGGTTAGGGTTAATGTTAAGGTTAGTTTAATGGTTAGGATTAGTGTTAGGTTTAGTTTAAGTATAGGGTTAGGGATAAGGTTTAGGGTTTTGGTAAAGTTAGGGTTAATGTTTTGGTTAGGGTTAGGGATAGAGTTATGGTTAAAGTTAGGGTTAGTATTAGGGTTAGTGTTAGGGTTAGGATTAGGGTTAGGGTTATGCTTATCATTAGTATTACATTTAGGATTAGGTTTAGGATTATGGTTAAGATTAGGCTTACGTATATGGTTAGGGTTCGTGTTAGGGTAAAATTTAGCATTAGGATTAGGGTCAGTGTTAGTGTTAGGGTTATGTTTATGGTTAATGTTTGTGTTAGGGTAGGAGTTAGTGTTAGGGTTAAGGTTAGGATTAGGTTTAGGGTTAGCTTTATGGTTAGGGTTAGGGTTTGTTAGTGTTAGGGTTAGGGATAGGCTTAGGGTTAGGATTAGCAATAATTTAGGGTTAGTTTAGGGTTAGGGTTAGGCTTAGGATTAGAGTTAGTGTTAGGTTTATGGTTAGGCTTACAGAGAGGTTTACGGTTAGGATTAGTACTAGAATTAGGGTTACAGTTAGGTTTAGTGTTAGGGTTAATGTTAGGGTTAGGGTTAGTGATAGGTTTAGGGTTAGGGTTAGTATTAGTGTTAGGGTGAGGTTTAGGGTAGTGTTAGGGTTAGTATTAGGGTTAGGGTTAGGTTATGTGTTATGGTTAGTGTTAGGGTTAGTGTTAGTGTTCAGGTTAGGGTTAGGGTTAGGGTAAGGTTTAGATTTAGTGGTAGGGTTAGAGTTGCAGTTAGGGTTAGGGTTAATGTTAGTATTAGGTTTAGGGATAGTATTAGGTTTAGAGTTAGGTTAAGGGTAAGTTTTGGGCTTAGGGTTCGTTAGGGTTTGTGTTAGTTTTAGTGTTTGATTTAGGGTTAGGTTTAGGTTTATGTTAGAGTTAGGGTTAGTGTTAGGTTTATGGTTAGGGTTAGGGTTAGTGTTACGTTTAGGGTTAGGGTTAGGGTTAGCCTTATGTTTAGAGTTAACTTAGGGTTTGGGTATGTATGTTAGGTTAAGACATTGGGTTAGGGTTAGTGTTAGGTTTAGGCTTAGTGTTAAACTTAGGGTTAGGGTTAGGGTTAGGGTTAGCGTTAGGTTTAAGGTAAGGGTTAGAGTTAGGGTTATTGTTAGGGTTATAATTAGAGTTAGCATTAGGGTTAGTGTTAGGGATAGGGTTAGGATTAGTGTTAGGGTTAGTGTTACGGTTAGGGTTAGTTTTAAAGCTAGAGAAAGGGTTTGTGTTAGGGTTAATGTTAGAGTTGGCATTAGCGTTAGGATTACAGTGAGGATTAGGGTTAGGGTTAGGGTAAGTGTTAGGGTTTGTGTTAGGATTAATGTTAGATTTATGGTGAGGGTTAAGATTAGGGTTAGGATTAGGATTAGCCTTAGGGTTAGGTTTAGTGTTAGTGATAGGGTTAGTGTTAGGGTTAGGTTTAGGTTTAGGGTAAGGTTTAGTGCTAGAATTAAGGTTAGGGTTAGGTTTAGGGTTACTGTTAGGGTTGGGGTTATGGTTAGGGTTAGATTTAGTGTTAGGGTTTGTGTTAGGGTTAGTTTTAGGGTTAGGTTTACAGTTAGGATTAGGAATAGGGATAAGGTTTGGGTAGGGTTAGTGATAGGGTTAGGATTAGGTTTAGGGTTAGTGTTAGGGTTATAGTTAGGATTCGGTTTGGTGTTTGGGTTAGGCTTAGGGTTAATGCTAGGGTTAAGTTTAGGCTTAGGGTTATGGTTAGGTTTAGGTTTTGTGTTAGGTTTAGGGTTAGTATTAGGGTTAGTGTTAGTGTTAGTGTTATGGTTAGGGTTAGAGTTAGGTTTAGTATTTGTGTTAGCATTAAAATTAGGTTTAGGGTTAGTTTTACTGTTAGGTTAGCATTAGGTTTCGGATTAAGTTTAGGGAGAGAATTAGGGTTAGGGTTAGGATTTGTTTTAGAGTTAGTGTTAGGGTTTCGGTTAGTGTCAGGTTTATTGTTTTGGTAAGGTTTAGGATTAGTGTATGGGTTAGGGTTAGGGTTAAATTAGGGTTTAGATAATGGTTGATTTAGGGTTATGGTTAGGGTTAGTTTTAGGATTAGGGTTATGGTTAGGGTTACTGAGAAGTTTAGAGTTAGGATTAGTGTTATCTTTAGGGGTAGGGTTAGGTTAGGGTTAGTGTTAGATTTATGGTTAGGGATAGTGTTAGGGTCAGGGTTATGGTTAGGTTTATTTTTAAGTTAGAGTTAGAATTAGGGTTAGGAAAGGGATAGAGTTATGGTTAGGGATATGTTTTGTGTTATGGTAAAGATTAGGGTTAGGATTAGGGTTGAGATTGTGGTTAGGGTTAGGTTTTGGGGAGGGTTAGGGTTAGAGTTAGTGTTATGGTTAGGTTTCGATGTAGGGTTTGGGAAAGGTTTAAGGTTAGGATTAGAGTTACTGTTAAAATTAGTGTTAGTGTAAGGTGAGGATTAGGGTTTGTTTTAGGGTTAGTGTTAGGGTTAGGGTTGGGGTTTGGTTATGGTTATGGTTAGGGTTTGTGTTAGTGTTAGGCTTAGGGTTAGGGTTAGGGGTAGGATTAGTGTTAGGTTTAGGTTTAGGGTTAGGGTTAGTGTTAGGGTTAGGTTAGTGTTATGGTTAGGGTTCTTGTTACAGTTAGGGTTAGCCTTAGATTTAGGTTAAGTTTTAGAGTTAGTGTTAGGGTTAGTGTTAGGTTTAGAGTTTGGTAACGGGTTAGGATTTGTGTTAGGGTTAGGGGTAGGGGTAGAGTTAGGGTTACGTTAGGGTTAGTGTTAAAGTTAGGGTTAGGGTTAGAGTTCGTGTTAGCGTTTGTTCTAGGGTTAGGGTTAGGGTTAAGGTTAGTTTTAGTGTTAGGGTTAAAGTTAGGTTTAGGTTTAGTTTTAGAGTTAGGGTTAGGTTTTGTGTTAGGGTTCGGGTTAAGGTTTGATTTAATGTTAGGGTTAGGGATCATGTTACAGTTAAGATTAGGGTTGATAAGTGTTTTGGTTAGGGTTAGAGTAAAGTTGTATTTAATGTTATGGTTAGTGTTAGGGTTAGGGCTAGATTTAGAGTTAGTATTTGTGTTATTTTTATAGTTAAGTTTAGGGTTAGTGTTAGAGTTAAAGCGAGGGTTAATATTAGGGTTAGTGTTAGGGTTAGTTTTAGTGTTAGGATTAGGGTTATGATTAGAGTTTGTGTTAGTGTTAGGGTTAGGATTAGGGAAATTTTTATGGTTAAAATTAGGATTAGGTTTAGGTTTAATGTTTGTGCTAGGTTTCCAGTTATGATTATGGTTAGGGTTATGGTAACTGTGAGGATTAGGTTTAAATTTAGATTAGGGTTAGGTTTAGGTTAGAGTTAGGGTTAGTGTTAGGGTTAGGTTTAGGGTAGGGTTAGGATTAGTGTTAGATTTAGGATTAGGGTTGTATTAGGTTTAGGGTTAGTGTTAGGGCTAGGGTTCATGTTAGAGTTAGGGTTAGGGTTACTGTTAGGTTTAGATTAAGGTTAGTTTTAGGGTGAGAAATAGTTTTAGTGTTAGGGTTAGGGTTACCTTTAGTGTTTGGGTTAGGATAATAGTTAATTTTAGGTTTAGTGTTAGTGTTAGGGTTAGGGTTAGGGTTAGTGTTAGGTTTAGGTTTAGAGTTAGGGTTAGTGTTAGGTTTAGGGTTAGGGTTAGTGTTAGTGTACGTGTTAGGGTTATTCTAGGGTTAGGGTTAGGATAAGTGTTAGGCTTAGGTTTAAGTGTTATGGTTAGAGTTTGTCTTATGGTTAGGTTTAGGGTAAATTTGGTGTTAGTGTTTGGGTTAGGGTTAGGTTAGTGTTAGGGATAGGGTTAGGGTTAGTTTTGTGTTAGGGTTAACGTTAGTGGTAGGGTTAGAGTTACAGTGAGGGTTAGGGTTTCTGTTAATATTATGGTAAGGGTTAGTGTTAGTGTTACAGCTAGGATAAGAATTAAATTTAGGGTTTGTGTTAGGGTTAGGGTTAGGGTTAGTGTAAGAGTTAGGGTTATGAGTAGGATTAGGGTTAATATTAGGGTTAAGTTTAGTGTTAGGGTTTGCATTAGGGTTAGTGTTAATGTTAGGATTAGGTTTAGCATTAGGTTTCAGGTTAGGTAAGGGATAGTGTTAGGGTTAGGTTATTGTCAAAATTATAAGTTGGGTTAGAGTTTGTGTTAGGGTAAGGGTTAGAGTTAGTGTTAATGATAGTGTTGGTGTTAGGTTTAGGGTTAGTTTTAGTTTTCATGTTAGGGTTAGGTTTAGTGTTAGTTTTATGGTTAGGTTTAGAGTTTCGGTTAGGTTTAGGTTTACTGGTATGGTTAGGTTAGAGTTTGTGTTAGGGTTACCGTTAAGGTTAGTGTTATGGTTAGTGATAGGGTTAGGATTAGTGTTATGTTTAGTATTAGGGTTAGGATTAGGGTTAGGTTTAGTTAAGGGTTAGCGTTTTTGCTAGGTTAGGGTTAGGGTTATGTATTGTGTTATGGTATGTGTTAGGGTTAGGTTTAGGGTTAATGTTACAGTTAGGATTAGGGTTAGGGTTAGAGTTAGGGTTCTTGTTTGGATTAAATTTAGAGTTATTCTTAGAATTAGGGTTAGTGTTATGATTAGGGTTAGGGTTTGTGTTAGGGTTAGGAATAGGGTTAGCATTATGTTTAGGATTAGGTTTAAATTTAGGGTTAGTGTTAGGTTTAGTGTTACGGTTAGGGTTACTAATAGGGTTACAGTTAGGTTTAGTGTTAGGGTTATTGTTATTGTTAGGTTTAGGGTTAGGGTTGTATTTGGGTTAGGGTTAGGGTTAATGTTAGGGTTATGATTAGGGTTGGGGATAGTGATAGGGTTAGGTATAGGGTTAGCATTAGTAGTATGGTTGGGGGTAGGGTTAGGTTCATGATTAGTGTTAGGGTTAGGGTTATGGTTAAGTTACGGTTACTGTAATTGTTAGGGTTATGATTTGTGTTACGGTTACGTTTAGGGTTCAAGTTAGGATTAGGGTTAGGGTTAAGGTTAATGTTGGGTTAGGGTTGAGTTGTGGTTAGGATTTTTGTTCGGGATAGGAAAAGGGTTAGTGTTAGTGTAGGATTAGTTTTAGGGTTAAGTTTAAGGTTAATGTTAGTGTTAGGGTTAGGGTTTGAGTTCGGGTTAGGGTTATGGTTAGTTTTAGAGTTAGATGTAGGTGGAGGGTTAGGTTTAGGGTTATTAATAGGGTTAGGTTGGGGTTAGGGTTAGTGTTAGGGTTAGGTTAGGCTTAGGGTTAAGGCTAGGTTTAGGGTTAGGTTGGGGTTATGGTTAATGTTAAGGTTAGGGTTAGGCTTAGTGTTAGGGTTTATGTTTGGGGTTAGGTTAAGGATTAGGTTTAGGGTAGGTGTTAGTTTTAGTGTTAGGGTTAGTTTTAGGATTAGGGTTATGGTTAGGGATAGGTTTAGTATTAGGTTTAGGGCTAGGATTAGTTTTAGGATAATGGTTATTGTTAGGTTTAGGATTTTAGTTAGTGTTATAGTGAGGTTTCAGGTTAGGGTTAGTGTTAGGGTTAGTGTTAGGTTTTGTTTTCAGGTTAGAATTAGGGCTAATTTTAGAGTTAAAGTTAGGTTTAGGGTTAGGGTTACTATTTGGGTTAGTGTTAGGGTTAGGGTTTGTGTTAGGGTTATAGTTATGGTTAGGTTTTTGGTTGGAATTAAATTTAGGGTTAGGTTTAGGGTTGCAATTAGGATTAGTGTTAGAATTAGGGTTAGAGTTAGGTTTAAGGTGAGTTTTAGGGTTACAGCTAGGGTTAGGATTAGTTTTAGGGTTAGGGTTAGAGTTAGAGTTAGTGTTAGTGTTAGGTTTAGATGTAGATTTAGAGTTAGGATTGGTTTTGAGTTTAGGGTTAGGGTTAGGGTTAGTGATAGGGTTAGGGATGGGGTTAGTGTTAGTTTCAGTGTTAGGGTTAGTTTAAGTTTAGGCTTAGAGTTAGGGTTAGGTAAGGTTTAGGGTTATGGTTAAATTAGGGTTAGGGTTATGATTTGTATTAGGGTTTGTGTTAGGGTTAGGGTTGGGGACAGGATTAGGTTAGGCTTAGGGTTAGAATTAGGGTTAGTGTTAGGTTTAGTGTTAGGGTCAGGGTTAGGTTTAGGATTAGGGTTAGGTTTAGTGTTATGGTTAGGATTAGGTTTAGGTTTAGAAGTAGGGTTAGGGTTAGGCTTAGGCTTAGTGTTAGGGTTAGTGTGAAGGTTAGGTTTAGTGTTAGGGTTATGGTTAGTTTTAAGGTTAGGGTTAGTGATATGTTTAGAGTTAATGTTAATATTAGGGTTAAGTTTAGGGTTAAGAATTAGGGTTAGTGTTCCAGTTAGGTTTAGGGTTAGGGTTAGGATTAGTATTTGTATTAGGGTTATATTTAGGTTTAGGGTTATTGTTAGTGTTAGAGTTAGGGTGAGTGTTAGGGTTTGGATTAGGATTAGGGTGAGGTTTAAGGTTAGTTTGAGGTTAGGGTTAGGGTTAGTTAGTATTTGTGTTAGAGTTAGGGTTAGTGTTAGGTTTAGTGTTAGGATTAGGGTTAATGTTAAATTTGAAATTAGGGTTAGAGTAAGGGTTAGTGTTAGGGTTAGGGTTAGTGTTATGGTTATGTTTACAGTTAGGGTTAAAATTGGGTTTGGGTTGCTGTTAGCTTTAGAGATAGGGTTAATGATAGTGTTCGGGTTACGTTTAGGGTTTGTGTTAGGGTTAGCATTAGGATTAGGTTATGGTTAAGGTTAGACTTAGTTTTCATATTAGGGTTAGGGTTAGGTTCAGTGTTGGGTTAGGGTTAGGTTAGCATTAGGGTTAGAGTTAGGCTTTGTGTTAGGGTTAGGGTTATGAATAAGTTTCGGGTAAATGTTATGGTTAGGGTTAGTGTTAGGGTTGTGGTTAGGGTTAGAAATAGGGTTTGGGTTAGAATTATGGTTAGTGTTAGTTTTAGGGTTAGGTTTAGTGTTAGGCTTAGTGTTAGGTTAGTGTTAGGGTTAGACTTAGGTTAGTGTTAGGGTTAGGGTTATGGATAGGTTTAGGGTAAGTGTTATGGTTATGGTTAGGGTTAGTGTTAGGGTTGTTGTTAGGGTTAGAAATAGGGTTTGAGTTAGAATTATGGTTAGTGTTAGGGTTACGGTTAAGGTTAGGGTTTGTGTTAGGGTTAGTTTTAGGTTTATGTTTAGGGTAAAAATTACTGTTAGGATTAGAGTTAGGGTTAGGTTTTGGATATGGTTAGCTTAAGTTTAGGGCTAGGATTAAGGTTAGTGTTAGAATTAGGTTTAAAATTAGGGTTAGTTTTAGGGTTAGGGTTAGGGTTAGGGTTCAGTTAGTGTTAGGGTTAGGGTTAGGGTTCGTGTTAGGGTTAGTGTTAGGGTTAGTGTTAGGTTTATTGATAGGGTTAGGGTTAGGTTAGTGTTAGGGTTATTGATAGGGTTATTGTTAGGTTTAGGTTTATGGTTAATGTTAGTGGTAGGGTTAGGGTTAGAGTTAGGGTTAGGGTTAGGGTTACTGTTAATGTTATGGTTATGGTTAGGTTTTCTGTTAGGTTTACAGTTAATGTTAGGGTTATTGTTAGGATTAGTGTTAGGGTTTCCCTTCATTTTCCCTATAGGGATAACTGCATTTGAAACTCTAAATCAAACACGGTTTGTGCTAGCTGCTTGACACTTGACACACTTAATTAGTTCTCAGTGCCCTCTCTATGTTTTGTTCCCTCTTGAAATAGCCCTATGCCGAAGCACTTGTCATTCAAAAATAATCTTTTTCATTTGAAAGCATTTGCCAATCTTCTACAGAACTCTGAGTTGACTGAAATCTCAGCAAATATTTTTTTCACCAAAACTTCTTGATTCTTAGCAGGAAAGATTGGTACTCCAGTCACACTTGGCCCTTCAAATTTCATTCTTCTGTTGAAGTGTTCATTTGCAAAAATGCTTTGAATTTTTAGGTTTCACTTTGTTTTCCACTATATGGATAGATGCAGTTGGAAATCTAAATCAAACATGGTGTGTGGTAGCTCCTTGAAACTTGACATACTCAATTAGTTCTAAGTGTGCTCTCCATGCTTTGTTCCCTCTTGAAGTAGCCCTAAGCACAGGCAAGAAAAACACACTTCAATTTGAAAGTGTTTGCCAAGCTTCCACAAAACTCTGAGATGACTGAAATCTCAGCAGCAATTTTTTCCCCTGATCATGTTGACACTTGGCAGGAATCATCAGTATTCCACTCAATCTTGGCTTCCCAAAATTCATTTTTCTACATTGAGGCATTTGTTTTCAGGAACACTTTGAAAATTTAGGTTTTTGTTAGTTTTCCCCTATTGGTATATATGCAGTTAGAACTCTAAATCAAACTCGGTTAGTGTTAGCTGCCTGAAACTAGAAAAACTCAATTAATTCTCAGTGTAATCTCTATGCTTTGTTCCCTCTTGAAGTAGCCCTAAGCAGAGGCAAGAAAAAAACTTTCTTTTGTTAGCTTTTGCCAAGCTTCCAAAAAACTTCAAGTTTACAGAAATTTCAGCAAATATTTCTTTCTTTTTAACCCGATCTTTTCAATAACTGGCAAGAATGAACATTACTCCAGTTGCAGTTGGCTCCCCAATTTCGTTCTTTTAGGTTGAAGTATTCCACTGCAGGAACAGTTTGAATTTTAAGTTTCACTTCGTTTTCCACTATAGGGATAGAGGCAGGTGGAACTCTAAATCAAACTTGGTTAGTGCTGGCTGCTTGAAGCTTGACACACTCAATTAGTTCTAAGTATGCTCTCTATGCTTTGTTCCCTCTTGAAGTAGCCCAAAGCAGAGGCAAGAAAAAAAAAGCACTTTCATTTGAAAGTGTTTGCCAAGCTTCCACAGAACTCCAATTTTACTGAAATCTTAGCAAATATTTTTTCACCCAATCTCATTGATACTTTGCAGAAATCTTCAGTATTCCAGCCGCACTTGGGCCCCCAAATGTCGTTCTTCTAGGTTGGAGCGTTCGTTTGCAGGAACAGTTTGAATTTTAAGTTTCACGTCATTTTCCCCTATAGGGATAGATGCAGTTGGAACTCCAAATCAAACACGGTTTGTGCTAGCTTCTTGAAACTTGACATACTGAATTAGTTCTTAGTGCTTTTCAAGGCTTTGTTCCCTCTTGCAGTATCACTAAGCAGAGGCTGGAAAAAAACACTTTTATTTGAAAGCATTTGGGAAGCTTCCACAGAACTCCGAGTTTACTAAAATCCCAGCAAATATTTTTTCACAGTAACTTGATTATACTTGGCAGTAATGATTGGTATTGCAATCGCACTTTGCCCTCCAAATTTTATTCTTCCAGGTTGGAGCGTACATTTGCAGGAACAGATTGAATTTTTAGGATTCAATCTGTTTTCCCCCATAGAGATAGATGGAGTTGGACCTCTAAATCAAACACAGTTTTTGCTAGATGCTTCAAACTTGACATGCTGAAGTAGTTCTCAGTGCTATCTCTATGCTTTGTTTCCTCTTGAAGTATTCCAAAGATGAGGCTGGGAAAAAAACACTTTCATTTGAAAGCCTTTGTCATGCTTCCACAGAACTCCGAGTTTACTGAAGTCTCAGCAAATATTTTTTCACCAGAATTTTTTGATAATTGGCAAGAATGATCATTACTCAAGAGGCACTTGGCCCCCAATTGTCGTTCTTCTAGGTTGAAGCGTTCGACTGCAAGAACAGTTTGAATTTTAAGTTTCACTTCGCTTTCCCCTATAGGGATAGATACACTTGGAACTCTAAATCAAACACGGTTTGTGCTCACTGCTTGAAACTTGACATACTGAACTCGTTCTGAGTGCAAACTATATGCTTTGTTCTTTCTTGAAGTATCACAAAGCAGAGGGTGAAAAAAAAACACTTATATTTGAAAGCGTTTGCCATGCTTTCTCAGAATTCCTAGTCTACTGAAATCCCAGGAAACATTTTTCTTCCTGTATTGATGATCCTTGGTAGGAATGATCGGTACTCCAGTCGCACTTGCCCACCTAAATTTTGTTGTACTACTATGAAGCATTCCTTTGCAGGAACACTTTGAATTTTTAGGTTTCACTTCATTTTCCACTATTGGGATAGATGCACTGGAACTCTAAATCAAACATGGTTTTAGCTAGCTGCTTGAAACTTGACACCATGAATTCGTTCTCAGTGAGATCTCTATGCTTTCTTCCTTCTTGAAGTAGCCCTATGCAGAGGCAAAAAATAAACACTTTCTTTGGATAGCGTTGGCCAAGCTTCCACAAAACCAAGTTTACAGAAATCTCAGCAAATATTTTTTCACCAGAACTTTTTGATAATTGACAAGAATGATCATTACTCCAGTCGCACTTGGCCCCCCAAATATCTTTCTTCTAGGTTGAAGCGTTCAACTGCAGGAACAGTTTCAATTTTAAGTGTCACTTCATTTTCCCCTATAGGGATAGAGACAGTTGGAACTCCAAATCAAACACGGTTTGTGCTAGCTGTTTGAAACTTGACATACTGAATTTGTTCTTAGTGATCTCTATATGCTTTATTCCCTCTTGAAGTATCACAAAGCAGTGGCTGGAAAAAAAAACTTTTATTTGAAAGCATTTGCCAAGCTTCCACAGAACTCCGAGTTTACTGAAATCCTAGCAAATATTTTTTCACCCGATCTTGGTGACACTTGGCAGGAATGATCGTTATTGCAATTTGCCCTCCAAATTTCCTTCTTCTAGGTTGGAGTGTTCATTTGCAGGAACAGATTGAATTTTTAGGTTTCACTCTGTTTTCCCCTATGCGGATAGACGCATTTGGACCTCTAAATCAAACACGGATTGTGCTAGCTTCTTGAATCTTGACACACGGAATTAATTCTGAGTGTGCTATCTATACTTTGTTCTTTCTTGATTTAGCCCTAAGCAGAGGCACTTTTCAGTGAAGGAATAGTCACTTTCAAATGAAAGTGTTTGACAAACTTCCACAGAACTCAGAATTGATTGAAATATCAGCAAATATTTTGTTCGCCAATCGTGTTGATTCTTCGCAGATATGATCGGTACTCCAGTCAAACTTGGGCCCCCAAATTTCGTTCTTCTATGTTGAGGCATTTGTTTGCAGGAACACTTTGAATTTTTAGTTTTCACTTTGTTTTCCAATATACGTATACATACAGTTAGAACTCTAAATCAAACTCGGTTAGTGCTAGCTGCTTGAATCTTGACACACACAATTAGTTCTAAGTATGCTCTCTATGCCTTGTTCCCAAAGCAGAGGCAAGAAAAAAAAACACTTTTATTTGAAAGCCTTTGCCAAGCTTCCACAGAACTCCGAGTTTACTGAAGTCTCAGCAAATATTTTTTCACCAGAACTTTTTGATAATTGGCAAGAATGATCGTTACTCAAGTCGTGCTTGGCCCCCAATTGTCATTCTTCTAGGTTGAAGCGTTCGACTGCAAGAACAGTTTGAATTTTAAGTTTCACTTCGCTTTCCCCTATAGGGATAGATGCACTTGGAACTCTAAATCAAACTCGGTTTGTGCTTTCTGCTTGAAATTTGACATACTGAACTCGTTCTGAGTGCAAACTGTATGCTTTTTTCCCTCTTGAAGTATCACAAAGCAGAATGTGAAAAAAAAAAAACACTTTAATTTGAAAGCGTTTGCCAAGCTTGCTTAGAACTCCTAGTTTTCTGAAATCCAAGGAAACATTTTTCTTCCAGTATTGATGATGATCATTGGTAGGAATGATCAGTACTCCAGTCCACTTGGCCCCCCAAATTGCCTTGTACTACTATGAAGCGTTCCTTTGCAGGAACACTTTGAAATTTTACGTTTCACTTCGTTTTCCACCCAAACCCTAACCATAACCCTAAAACTAACTCTAAATCTCACCCTAACCCTAAACCTAATACAAATCCTAACCATAGCCCTAACCCTAAACCTAACCCTAAAACTAAACCTAACACAAATCCTAACCAGATCCTTAACACTAAGCCTAACCCTAACGCTAACCCTAACACTTACACTAACACAAACATAAATGTAAACCTAACTCTAACACAAACCCTAACCCTAACCCTAACCCTACCCTAATATTAACCAGACCACTCACCCTAACACTAACCCTAACTTTCTAACACTAACCCTAACCCTAAACATAACCCTAACACTAACTCTAAGCCTAAACCTAACCCTTACCCTTACACTAGCCATAACCCTAACCCTATTCCTAACCCTAACCCTATCACTAACCCTAACACTAACCCTAACCCTAACACTAACACTAACCCTAACACTAACCCTAACTCTAACCCTATGACTAACACTAACCCTAAGCCTAATCCAAACACAAATCCTAACCCTATACCCAATCCTAAAACTAGCCTTAACACTCACATTAAACAAAACCCTAACACTAAATCTAAACTTACCCTAACCCTAACACTAATCCTAAACTTAACTCTAATGGTAACAGTAACCTTAAACCTAATCCTAACCTAAAGCTTACCACTAACCCTAACCCTAATCCTAACACTAACCCTAACCCTAACGCTTAGCCTAACACTAACCTGACACTAACACTAACTCTAACACTAACCCTAAATCTAACAATAACCGTAACCTAACACTAAAACTAAAGCTAATCCTATTCATAACACTAAACCTAATCATAACGTTATCCCAAACCCTAACACAAATCCTAATGCTAACCTTATCCTAACCCTAATTGTAATCCTAACACTCTACCTAACCCTAAACTTAAACTTAACCCTAACACTAAACCTAACCCTAACCCCAAACCTAACAAGAATCCCAACCCTAATTCTAAACCTAACACTAACACTAACTCTAAACCTAAACCTAAACCTAACCCTAATCATAACCGTAACCCTAAACTTAACCCTGAACCTAACCCTTATACTAACACAAACCCTAACCCAAACCCTAATGCTAACCATAACCATAACCCTAACAATAACCCTTTCCCTAAACCTAACACTAACACTAACCCTAACCCTAACACATACCCTAACACTAACCTTAATATTAACCATAAACCTAACCCTAACCATAACCATAAATCTACCCCTAACAGTAACCTAATCCTAAAGCTAACACTAAACCTAACCCTAACTAATCATAACCTTAACACTAAACCTAAACCTAACCCTAACTCTAACAGTAACCCTAACCCAAACACTAGCTCCAAAAATAACCCTAACCCTAACTCTAACAGTAACCCTAACCCAAACACTAGCTCCAAAAATAACCCTAACCCTAACTCTAACCCTCACACTAACCCTAATCCTATCCCTAACTCTAACACAAACCCTAACACTAACACTAATCCTAAACTTAACAATCACCCTAACCCTAAATCTAATTTAGAATCTAATCCTAACCAAAACCTTAATCTCATTCATTACCTTACCCTAACCCTAACCCTAAGCCTAACCTAAACCTAAACCTAAACTTAAACTTAACGATAATCCTAACACTAACCCTAACCCTAATCCTAACCCTATCACTAAACCTAACACTAAGCCTAATCCTTAACCTAATCCTATCCCTAATCTTAACACTAATTTTAACCCTAACCCTCCCCCTAAACTAACCCTAATCCTAACATTAAACCTAAACCTAACCCTAACCCTAAACCCCACCCTAACCCCACCTTTAACCCTAACTCTAATCCTAACACTAATCCTATACCTAATCCTAACCCTAACCCTAATTCTAACAGTAAACCTAACCCTTACCCTAACCCTAAACCAAAACCTAAGTGTAACCCTAACCCTAACCCTAACCCTAACCCTACTCCTAACCCGAACGCTAAACTTAACCTAACACTCACTCTAATTGTCACCCTAAAACTAACCCTAACACAACCCTACCACTAAACCTAACCCTACCCCTAACAGTAACTTTAACCGTAACCATGAACATTACCCTAAACCTTACCATAACACTAAACCTAACCCTAACCCTAACACTAACCCTTACCCTAACCCTAACCATAATCCTAACTGCAAACATCGCCCTAAACCTAACACTACCCTAACCCTAACTTTAAACCTAACCCTAACACTAACCCTAAACCTAAAACTAACCATAAACCTAATTATAAACCTAACCAAAACACTAAGGATAAATCTAACCCTAACGCTAACCATAACACTAACACTAATGCTAACTCTAACCCTAACACTAAACCTACCACTTACCATAACTCTAACCCTAACACGCATTGTAACCATAACCCTAACCCTAACCTAACACTTATTTTAACCCTAACACTAACCTTAACCCTAATAATAACCTTAACACTAACCATAACCTTAACCCAACCGTAAGCCTAACTCCAATCCTAAACATAAACCTACACATAACCTAATTATAACCCTAACACAAACCCTAAACCTAACAGTAATATTAACCCTAACCCTGACCACTAACACTAACCCTAACCCTAAAATTAACCCTAACTGTAACACAAACCATAACCCTAAGCATAAACCTTATCCTAACACTAACCCTAACCCTAACCCTAATTCTAACACAAGCCCAAATTCTAACCCTAACCCTACCCTAACCATAACCATAACCATAACACTAACCCCAACACTAAACCTAACCCTAACAGTAATCCCAAACCTATACCTAACCCTAAAACTAACACTAACCTAAATTTAACTGAAACACTATCTTTAACCCTAACTCTAAACCTAACCATAGCACTAACACTAACCCTAACCCTAAAATTATCCCTAACCCTAACGCTAACACTAACCTTAACCCTAAAACTAACATTAAACCTAAACATAAGCCTAACCCTAACACTAATACTAACCCTAACCCTGAACCTAAAACTGACCCTAATATTAACACTAACACAAAACCTAACCCTAAACCTAAACCTAACTGTAATTCTAACCCTAAACGTAACTCTAACCCTAACCCTAAAACAAATCCTAACTTAAACCACAACTCTTACCCTAACGTAACCCTAACCCTAACCCTTACCTAACCCTAACCCTAAACCTAAATCTAACAATAACACTAACATTAACCTACCCCTAAGACTAACCCTAACCACAACCCTATCCCTATCACTAACCCTAACCCTAAGTCTAACACTAACCCTAATACAAACCCAAACTCTTATCCTAACCATAACACTAACTGTAATCCTAAATGTAACACTAACCAAAACTGTAACCTTAACCCTAACCCTAATGAAAACCCTAACCCTAACCCTAATCCTAAAACAAACCAGAACATGAAACATAACACTAACCCTCACAGTAACACTAACCGTAACCGTAACTCTAAAACTAACCCAAACCCTAACATGAATTCTAACCCTAACCCTAACCCTCACACTAAACTTAACCATAACCTTTACCCTAACAATAACTCTAACCATAACCCTTACCCTAACACTAACCCTAACCATTACCCTATCACTAACCCTAAACATAACACTTAATCTAACCCTAACCCTAAAACTAACCCCAACACTAATCATAAACATATCCCAACTCTAACACTACTACTAAAGTAAACCCTAACCCTAACCTAACACTAACAGTAACTCTCACCCTAACCGTAACATGAACCCTAACCCTAAACCTAACACTAACTCTAAACCTAACCCTAACCCTAATACTAACCCTAAACCTAAACTAATCCTAAAACTAACCCTAACCCTAAACCTAACCCTATTTCTAACATGAACCGTAACCCAACTTTACCCTAACACTTACCCTAAACCTAACCGTAACTCTAACATTAAATCTAACCTTAACTCTAACCCTAACACTAACCCTAAACTTAACACTAACCCTAACCCTAACCCTAATTCTAACCCAAACACTAAACCTAACACTAACCCTAACACTAACTGTAACTCTAACCATAACCTTAATACTAACCCTAACACAAACACAAACCCTAATTGAAACCCTAACTCTAAACCTAATCTAACTCTAACCCTATCTCCTACCCCAAACTCTAACCCTATCTCCTACCCCAAACTCTAACCCTAACCCTAACACTAACTAACCTTTACCCTAAACCTACTCCTAACCCTTACACTAGTACAAATGCTAATTCTATCCCTAACACTAAACCTAACCCTAACCCTAATCCAAACACTAACCCAAAACCTAACCCTAACCCTAAAACTAACACTAATCATAAAATTAACCCTATTTCTAACATTAACCATAACCCTAACTCTAACCTAACACTAACCCTAAAACCAACTCAAACACAAACCCTAATAATACACTAACCCTATCCCTAACAATAATCCTAACCATAACCATAACCTAATACTAATCCTAATCCTAACACTTACACAAAACCCTAACCCCAACCCTAAAACTAGCCCTAACCCTAACGCTAACCTTTACACTAACACTAACCCTAAATCTAATTTTAATTTTAACCTTAACTCTAACCCAAACCCTTACACTAACACAAACCCTAACACTAACTCTAACACTAATGCTATCCCTAACCATAAACCTAACCCTACCCTAACATGAAACCTAACACAAACTCTAACACTAACGCTGTACCTAATCATAAACCTAACCATAACACTAACACGAAACCTAACACTAAACCTAAACCTAAACCTTACCCTAACACTAACCCTACCCCTACCCCTAAACCTACTGCTAACCCTAACACTAACCCTAAACTAACCATAACACTAACACTAACCCTAATTCTAACAATAGCCTCAACCCTAAGCTTAACCATAACACTAACCCTAACACTCACCCTAACCCTAATACTAACCCAAACCCTAACCCTAACCAAAACCTGAACCATAATCTTAACACTAACTCTAACCCCAAATGAAAACTAACACTAACCATAACCCTTCCTGAAATATTAAACCTAACCCTAATCCTAACCCTAAAACTAACATTAACCATAAACCTAACCCTAATCCTAACCCTAACACTATACCTAACATTAACCCTAACCCTAACCCTTAACCTAATGCTAACCCTAACACTAACACTTAACCTAACCATAACCCTAACACTAAACTGAAACTTAAGCCTAACACTAAAAGTAACCCTAACTCTAACCCTAACCCTAACTTTAACCCCAACACTAACCTATAACCTAACCCTAACACTAACCCTACCCTAACCCTAACCCTAACACTAACCATAAATCAACACTAACCCTAACAATAAATCTAAAACAAACCCTAAGCCTAACCCTAACAATAACCATAAAACTAACCCTAACCATAAACCTAATCATAACCCTAAGCCTAACCCTAAATCTAACAGAAACTCTAAGCCTAACCCTAAAAATAACTCTAACCCTAAGACTAAACTTACCTCTAAACTTAACACAAACCCTAACCCTAACCACAACACTAGCCCATATGTTAACCCTAAACTAACCCAAAACCTAACATTATTTCTAGCCCAAACCCTAACTCTAACCCTAACCTTAAACCTAAACCTAACAAAAACTCTAAAACAAACCTTAAGCATAACCCTAACCCTAATACTAACAATAACACTAAGCATAAACCTAACACTAACCCTAACCCTAACACTCAACCTAACACAAACCTTAACCCTAATCCTGGCCCTAACACTAACCCTAACCTTAACCATAACTATAATCCTAATACTAAACCTAACCCTAAATCTAACCCTAAACCTAACACTAACTCTATCCATGACCCAAAGCCTAACCGGACCCTAACTCTAACACTAACCCTTACACTAAACCTAACCCTAACCTTAACTCTAAACTTAATCCAATTTAAAATCCTAACCCTAACCCTAAACCTCACCTTAACACAAACCATAACCCTAACACCACCCTTAACCCTAACCATAACCCTAACCCTAATATTAAACTTAACTCTAATCCTAATGTTAACCCTAACTCAAACCCTAAACATAACCCTAAAATAAGAGTAAACCTTACCCTAATTCTAATGTTAACCCTAACTCTAACCCTAAATTAACACTAACCCTAACCCTAAATCTAAAACCAACCCTAAGCCTAACCCTAACAGCAACCCTAATACTAACCCTAACCATAAACATAACCGTAATCCTAAATCTAACAGAAACCCTAAGTCTAACCTTAACAATAAACCTAACCCTAACCTAAACCTACCCCTAAACTTAAAACTAACCCAAATCCTTACCACAACCCTAACCCTAACCTTAAACCTAACACTAACTCTAAACCTACTGTTTTTCTAATCCAAAAACTAACTTAAACCCTAACTCTAAGCTAACCTTAAACCTAAACCTAACCAAAATTCTAAAACAAACCCTAAGCCTAACGCTAAAAATAACCATAAGCCTAACCCTATACCTACCCCTAAACTTTACTCTAACCCTATACCTAACCATAACCCTAACACTAACCCTAACACTAACCATAAACCTAACACTAACACTAACCCTAATCCTATCCATAATCCTAACCCTACACTAACCCTAACCATCACCCCAACAAACTCTAACCCTCACCTAACCCTAATGCTAACCCTAAACCTAACATTAACCCTAACCCTATCAATAACTATAACCCTAATACTAAACCTAACCCTAAACCTAACCTTAACCCTAACTCTAACCCTAACCCTAACTCTAATGTTAACTCTAATACTAACCCTACCACTAACACTATCCCTATCCCTAACCCTAACACTAACCCTAACTCTTACACTAATCCTTACATTAACCCTAACCTTAACCCTAATCTGAACCCAACACTAACCCTAACTGTTACCCTAATCTTCACCCTAATCCTAACCATAACTCTAAAACAAACCCTAAGCCTAAACCTAACAATAACCCTAACCCTTAACCTAACTGTACCCCTAACGTTAACCCTAACACAAATCCTTACCCTAACCCTAAAACTATCTCTAAACCTAGCCCTAACACTCATCGTATTACTAACCCTAACCCTAAACCTAAACCTATGCATAATAACCCTAACTATAAAAATAACCCATACCCAAACACAAACCCTAAACCTAACCTAATCCTTACCAAAACCCTAATATGAAACCTAATTGTAACCCTAAACCTAACACTAACACAAAAGCTATCCCTAACCCTAACCCTAAACCTAACACTACCCCTATACCTAGCCCTTACTCTACCCCTAATACTAACCCTAACACTAAACTTAAACCTAACCCTAATCCTAAACCTAAACCTAACAATAAATATAACTCTAACCCTTCCCCTAACACTAATCCTAACACAAACACTAACCCTAACCCTAACCATAAACCTGAATTTAACATGAACCCTGTCCCTAACCCTAACCTTAACACTAAACCTAACCCTAACACTAACCCTAACCCTAACCCTAACTCTAACCCTAAGCCTAAATCTAACCCTGACTCTCACCCGAACCCTCAACCTAACACAAACCCTAACCTTAACCCTAACCCTAATCTTAACACTAACACTAACCCTAAACCTTACACTAACCCTAACCCTAAACTCTAAAGCAAACCCTAAGCCTAACCCTAAAAATAACCCTAAGCCTAACCCTAACACTATCTCTAAACTTAACTCTAACCCTATACCTAACCCTAACCCTAACACTAACCATATACCTAACCCTAAACCTAACACTAAACCTTACCATAAATCCTGCCCCTAACCTTAACACTAAACCTAACCCTAATGTTAACCCTAACACTAACCCTAAACCTAATGTTATTTCTAAACCAAACCCTAACTCAAACTCTAACTCTAACGCTAACCTTAACCCTAAACCTAATAATAAACCTAACCCTAACCCTAAACCTAAACCTAAACCTATCCCTAAACCTAATACTAACCCTAACTCTAACCCTAACATGAACACTAAATCTAAACTTAACCCTAACCCTAATCATAAGTGTAACCCTAACCCTAACACAAACCCTAACCCTAACCCTAATTCTATCCCTATGCTAATCTTAAGTGTAAACTTAACCCTAACCCTTACCCTAAATCTTGCACAAACACTAACCCTAAACAAAGAATTAACCCTAACCCTAAACTTAATCGTAACCCTAACACAAACACTAACCCTAACAATAACACAAACACAAACCCTAAACCTAACCCAACCCTAACAGAAACCCTAAATCTAAACTTAACCCTAATCCTAATTGTAACCCAAACACTAACCCTAATTAAACCTAACCCTAACCCTAACACTAACACTAATTCTAACCATAACTGTAACTCTAACCCTAAACCTTATTGTAACACTAAACCTAACCATAATTCTAACACTAACCCTAAACCTAACCCTAACACTAATCCTTACCCTAATCCTAACCGTAATTCTAACTGCAAACCTAGCCCTATACCTAGCACTACCCTAACCCTTAATTTAAACATAAAACTAACACTAACCCTAACCCTAACACTAACCTTAAACCTTACTATAACCATAAAAAAAACACTAACACTTAACCTAACCCTAACTAACACTAACTCTGACCCTAATCCAAACCTAAACCTAAACCTAGCCTTTACCGTAACCCAAACCTAACACGCACCTTAACACTACCCTAACCCTAACACTAACCCTAACCCTAACAATAACCTTAACACTATCCTTAACCCTAAACTAACCCTTAACCCTAATCCGAACCATAAACCTACACATAACCCTAACCATAACTCTAACACAAACCCTAAACCTAACCGTAACATTAACCCTAACCCTATCACTAACAGTAACTCTAACACAAATCTAACTCTAACAATAAACTTAACTTTAACAAAATCATAACCCTAACTCTAATCCTTACCATAACCTAACCAAAAATCTAACCATAACATAACACTAACCATAACACTAAACCTAAACCTAACCCTAATTCTAACACTAACTCAAGCACTAACTTTAACCCTACATTAACCCTAACCCTAACCATAACATTAATCTTAACCCTAACACAAACTGTAATCCTAAACATAACCCTAAACCTAACACTAAATTTAACCCTAACTCTAACCCTATCACTAACCCTAACCCTAAACCTAACTCTAATTCTAACCCTAAACCTAAACCTAACACTAACACTAACGGTAAACATAACATGAACCCTAACCATAACCATAACCATAACCTAACCCTAAACCTAACCCTAACCCTATACCTAAAACTAACCCTAAACCTAACCCTAACCCTTACACTAACCCTAACTCTAACAGTAAACTTAACCTAACCCTAAATATAACACTAACCCTAACCCTAATCCTAACCCTAACACAAACATTAAATCTAAAACTAAACCTAAACCTAACCCTAAATTTAATTTTAACACTAACCCTATACTGATCCCTAATCCTAACACTAACCCAAACCCTAACCCTAATAATAACTCTAACACTAAACCTCACACTAACCCTAATCATAACCCTAACCCTAACACTTACCCTAACACGAACCCTAAATCTAACACTAGCTTTAACCCTTACCCTAACCCAACATATCCCTAACCCTAACCTAATCTTAACCCTACCCTTATCTAAACATAACCCTATCCCTAACCTGAACACTAACCCTAACGTAAACCTAACACTACGCCTAGCACTAACAGTAACCCTAGCCCTAAAACAAACACTAACCATAACCATAACACTAACCCTAACATTTACCCTGACACTAAATCTAACACTAACCCTAATCCTAACACTGACACTAACCCTAATAGTAACTCTAATTGTAACCCTAACCCTAACACTAACACTTACCATAACCTTAAACCTAATCCTAACACAAATCCTAACCCTAAACCTAAACATCAACCTAACACTAACCCTAACCCTAAACCTAACCCCAAACCTAACAAAAACCCTAATATAACCCTAACACTAACTCTAACCCTATACACAACTCTAACACTAAATGTAACACTAACCATAACACTAACCCTTACACTAACCCTAACTTACCATATTGTAACCCTAACCACAATCCTAAAAGCAAACCTAACCCTATCACTAAACCTAACCCAAACCCTAACCCTAAACCTAACACTTACCATAACCCTAACCCTAACACGCATCCTAGCAATTAGCCTAACCCTAACCTAACCCTAACCCTAACAATAACTTTAACACTAACCCTAACCCTATCCTAACCATAACCCAATCATAACCCTAATCCTAATAACAATAAACCTACACATGACCCTAACCATAACCCTAACACAAACCCTAAACATAAGTGTAATATTAACCCTATACCTAACATTAACACTAACCTTAACCATAACACTAACCCTAACCGTAATACAAACCGTATCCGTAACCATAACCCTTATTCAAACCTATGCCAAACCCTAACCCTAACCTAACACTAATCCTAACCCTAACCCTAAACCTAACACTAATTCTAACACTAACCCAAACTCTAACCCTAACCCTACCCTAAGCCTAACACTAACCATAACACTAACCCTGAGTCTAACCTAACCCTAAACCAATACCTAACCCTAAAACTAACACTAAGCCTAAATTTAACCCAAACACTAACACTATCTTTAACCCTAACCCTAACCATAAGACTAACACAAAACCTAAACCTAAAACGAACCCTATCCCTTACACGAAGCCTAACCCAAACCCTAACCTTAACCCTAACACAAACCCTTACCCTAAACCTAACACTAATTTTAACTCTAAACTTAACCCTAACCCTATCACTAACCCTAAACCTAATCCTAACTCTAATTTTATCCCTAATTGTAAACCTAACACTAACCCTAACCATAACCCTAACATGAACCCTAACCCTAAACCTAACCCTAATATAACCCCAACCCTAACCCTAATCCTAAAACTAACCCTAAACCTAACTTTAACCCTAACACTAAACCTAACCCTAATGTTAATCTTAACTGAACCCTAAACCTAACACTAACCCTAACCCTCACCCTAACACAAACCCTAATCCTAACTCTAAACCTAAAACTAAACCTAAACCTAACCCTATATTTAACTTTAACAATAACCCTATACCTAACCCTAATCAAACACTAACCATAACCCTAAACCTAACCCTAATCTTAAAACTAACTCTAACACTAAACCTCACCCTAACCCTAACCCTAACACTAACACTAACCCTAACAAAAACCCTAACACAAACCCTAACTCTTACCCTAACCCTAACCCTAAAATAACCCTTATTCTAACCTTAACTCTTATCTAAACTTAACCCTATCTTGAACACTAACACTAATCCTAACACAAACCCTAACCCAAACATTAACTCTCAAACTAACCCTAACCCCAAACCTAACACTACCAATAACCCTAACCATAACCTTAACCCTAAACCTAATACCAAAGCTAATGCTAACAGTAACCCTTACACTAACACTAACCCTAACCCTAACTGTAACCCTAACCCGAACCCTACCCATAACCCCAAAACTAACCCTAACCCTAACCCTAACACTACCTATAACCCATTCATAATTGTAACCCTAACCCTAACAAAAACAAAAAACATAATCATAACCCTAGCCCTAACACAAAAAATAATGCTATCCCTAACACTAACCCTAACACTAACCTTAACTGTAACCCTTACCTTCACCCGAAGCCTTACCCTAAAACTCAACCTTAACCTAACCCTTACCCTAAGACTAACCCTAAACCTCACTCTAACACTAACGCTAACCCTAACCGTAGCCACAACACTAACCCTAACCCTAAACCTAACCTTAACCCTAACTGTAATCCTAAACCTATTCCTAACCCTAATACTATCCCTAAACATAACCCTACCCTAATCCTAACACTAACCCTAACCCTAACCCTAACATGAAACCTAACCCTAAGCCTAACACTAATCCTAACCCTAACCCTATCCCTAACACTAATCCTAACCCTAAACCTAACCCTAACATGAACTTTAACCCTACCCCTAACCCTACACTATCTTGATCACTAACACTAATCCTAACACAAACCCGAACCCTAACCCTAATCCTAACCTAGCATTAACCATAAACCTAGCCTTAACCATAACACTAAACCTATATTTAACCCTAACGCTAACACTAACCCTAAACCAAACATCATCCTTAACACTAAACCTAACCCTAACTCTAAAACTAATCCTAAACCTAACCCTAACCATAAATCTAAGACTAACCATAACCCTATCACAAACACAAATCCTCTCATCTATACCCTAACACTAACACTAATATATCCCTAACCCTAAACCTTACCTAAACTTAATCCTAACACTAACCCTAAACCTAACCCTAACCCTAACACTCACCTTAACCCCATGCCTAACACTAACCTAACACAAGCACAAACCCTAACCCTAACACTAACACGAACCATAACACTAACCATAACCATAACTCTAACCCTAACCCAAACCCAATCCTAACAATAACCCTAACCCTAACCCTAATACCAGCCCTAACATTAACCCTAACACTAACACTAACTCTAACCCTAAAACTAACCCTAATTGTAACCTAAACATGAAACTTAACCTTAACCCTAACCCTAAAACTAACCCTGACCCTAACCCTGACTCTAAAACTAATCCTAACCCTAACCCTAACACTAACCTACAACCTATCTGTAACCCTAACTCTAACCCTAACCCTAAATTTAACACTAATCCTAACCTTAACCCTAACCTAACATTAACACTAACTCTAACACAAACTTTAACACTAACCATATCATTATCCCTAACCTAACCCTAACCCTAACACTACCCCTAGCACTAATACAAACCCTAACCCTGAAACAAACACTAAACCTAACCATAACTCTTACCCTAAATTTAACACTAACCCTAATCCAAACCCTTGCACTAACCATAACAATAAATCTAAGCGTAACTCTACCCCTAACCCTAACAATTACCCTAACCCTAACCCTAATTTTATCACCAACCCTATCCTTAAACCTAACCCTAAAACTAACACTAACCTTAAAACTAACCCTAACCTAAACCTAAACCTAACCCCAACCCTAACCGAAACCCTAACGCTAACCCTAACCCTAACTCTAACCCTAAAAATGACCCTAACCCTAACCTTAACCCTCACCATAACTCTAAACCTAAACCTAATACTAACTCAATCCCTAACCCTAACACTAAATCTAACCCTCATTATAACCCTAACACAAACACTAATGCTAATCTTAACACTAACACTAACATTAACCCTAACCCTAACCTTACCCCAACCCTAAACCTAACCCTAACCCTAACACTAACCCTAATTCTAACCCTAATCTAACCCTAAACCTAACCCTGACCCTAACCCTAATCCTAACCATAACTGTAAAAATAACCATAACCCTAACCGTAACCCTAACATAAACCCTAATTATAACCCTAACACTAACCTTAACTTTAATCCTAACACTAAACCTAACCCTAACCCTAACATTAAAATTAACTGTAACCTTAACTCTAATTCTAACCCTCATCCTTACCCTAACACTAACCTTAACCTTAAGCCTAAACCTAACCCTAATTCTAGCTCTAAACCTAAATGTAAACTTCAAGCTAACCCCAACACTAACCCTAACCCTAACACTAACCCTAACCCTAACACTAACCCTGACTCTAACCCTAAATTTAACCCTAATTCAAACCCAAACAAGAAATGTAACCTTACCCCTAACCATAAAACTAACTCTGACCCTAACCCTCATTCTAAAACTAACCATAAACCTAACCCTAACTCTAACCTAGACCCTATCCTTAACCCTAACACTAACCTTAACCCTAAATTTAATACTAATCCTAACCATAACCCTATCCTAATCCTAACACTAACCCGAACACAAACCCTAACACTAAACATAACATTATGCCTAACCCTAACCTTAACACTATCCCTAGCACTAATACTAACCCTAACCTTAAAACAAACATTAAACCTAAACATAACACTTACCCTAAATCTAACAGTAACCCTAATCCAAACCCTAAATACTAACCCTAACACTAAATCTAACCATAATCCTAACCCTAACACTAATCCTATCACAAACCCTAACCTTAACCCTAACCATAAAACTAACACTAACTTAACCCTAACCCAAACACTAAACAAAACCCCAATCTTAACAGAAATCCTAATGCTAAACCTAATCCTAACTCTAAGACTAAAATAACCCTAACCCTAACCCAAATCCTCACCGTAACCCTAACGCTAAACCTAACACTATCCTTAACCCTAACACTAACACTAAATCTAAACCTTATTATAACCCTAACCAAATACACACTCTAATCTTAACACTAACCTAAAATTAATATTAAGCCTAACCCTAACCCTAACCCTAAACATAAATCTAACATAAGTCTAACACTGACCCTAACATGAACCCTAATCCTAACCCTAACCCTAACCATACCCTAACCCTAACCCTAACACTAACACTAACCTTAACCTTAACCCTAACCCTAACCTAACCCTAAACCTAATGCTAAACCTAACACTGACCCTAACACTAACCCTAACCATAAACCTAAACTTAACACTTACCCTAATCCTAACTCTACCATGCACCCTAATTCTTACGCTAATCCTAACCTAACCCTTACCCTAACCATAACAAAAAACTTAACCCTAACAATAACCTTAATACTAACCCTAACCTTAACATAACACTAACCCAACTGAAACCCTAATCCTAATTCTAATCATAAACCTATACATAACACTAACCATAACCCTAACACAAACCCTAAACCTAACCATAATATTTACATAACACTAACACTAACAGTAACACTAAACCTTAATATAACACAAACCATAACAGTAACCAGGAACCTTACCCTAACCTAACCCAAACCTTAACTCTCACCTAACAATAACTCTAACCCTAAAACTAACCCTAACACTAACCCTAACACTAACTCTATCACTAAACCTCACCCTAACCCTAACGCTAATCCTACCACTAAACATAAACCTAAATCTAAACCTAAACCCAACTCTAATTCTAACCCGAACCCTAACCCTAATCGTAACATTAAGCCTAACCCTTAACCTAACCCTAAACCACAATCTAACACTAACACTAACCCTAACACGAACCCTTAACCTAACCCTAACCCTAACCTTAAACCTAACACTAAACCTAACTCTAACCCTAATCCTAATGCTATCCCTAACCCTAAACCTAAACCTAACACTAAAACATAAACTAACTAACACTAACCCTAACACTAAAGCTAAACCTAACACTAACACTAACCCTAGCCATAACCCTAACTGTAATACTAAACGTAACCCTAACTTTAACCCTAATCCTAACCCTAAGACAAACACTAACCCTAAACCTAAAACAGAAGCTAAACCTAAAGCTAACCCTAAACCTAATACTAACAGTAGCACTAACCCTAACAGAAACACTAACCCTAACCCTAACCCTTACCCTAAACCTAATCCTAACACTAATTCTAAACGTAAGCCTAAACCAAATTCTAACACTTACTCTAACTCTAACCCTAACCCTAACCCTAACATGAATGCTAACCCTAACCCTAATCCTAACTGTAACCCTAAACCTAACCCAAAACCTAACCCTAACACAAACCCTAACGTTAACCCTAACATTATTTGTAACCCTATCTCTAAACCTAAAACTAACACTGCCCCTAACTCTAACACTAACACTAACCTTAACCTTAACCCCAACACTAACTTCAACCCTAAACTTAACCCTAACACTAACCCTAACCCTAACTCTATCCCTAATAATAATCCTAAACCTAAACCTAAACCTAACTCTAACCCTAAACATAACACAAAACCTAACCCTAAGCATAACACTAACTCTAACCATAACCCTAAACCTAACACTAAATCTAACCCTAATCCTAACACAAACAGTAATTTTAACCCTAACCATAACAATAACCGTAATTCTAACCCTAACCCTAACACTAGCCATAACTGTAACCCCACCCTAAACCTAATCCCAACCCTAACCCTCATCCTTACCCTAACACTAAACCTAACACTTATCCTAACCCTAACCCTAACCCTAGCACTAAACCTAAACCTAAACTTAACTTGAACACTAACCCTAACCCTAACGCTAATTCTATTCTAACCCCTACACTAATCATAACCCTAAAACAAAACCCTAACTCTAGCCTTAACCCTAACAATAACACTAACCTTAAACCTAACCCTAAATTTAAACCTACCACTAATGCTAAACATAACCCTAAACCCAGCACTAACCTTAACCTTACCCCTAACACTAATCCTAATGCTATCCTTTACCCTAACCCTACCCCTAACCCTAACCCTAATACTAACACTTAACCTAACACTAATGCTAACCCAAACACTAATCCTAATCCTAACGTTACCTTAACATTAACCCTAATCCTAAACCTAAACCTAATACTAACATGAACCCTTACCCTAACCCTAACCATAACAGTAACCCTAAACTTAACACGAACCCTAACACTAACCCTAAACCCAACACTAACCCTAAACTAAATCTAATACTAACCATAACCCTAATCCAAACACTAAACCTAACACTAATTCTAAACCTAACCCTAACGATAACCCTAAAACTACCCCTAAACCCAACACAAACACAAATCCCTAACACAAACAATAACCCTAAACCTAATCTAACCCTAATCTTAATCCTTACCTAAACCTAACTGTAACCCTAATTCTAACCCTAACCCTAAACCTAACCCTAAACTTAAGCCTAACTCTAACACTAACCCTAACCCTAATATAACATTAACTCTATCCATAACTCTAACACTAATCCTATCCCTAACATGAACCCTAACCCTAATGCTAACTGTAAACCTAACACTCACCCTAACCCCACCCCAAACACTAACCGTAACACTAACCCTAATACCAACACTAAAACTAACCCTAATTCTAACCCTAAGACAAACCTAACTCTAACCCTAACACTCACCCTAACCTTAACCCTATTTCTAAACCTAAATCTAACAATAACCCTAACACTAACCCTAATCCTAAACCTAACACTAACACTAACACCTACCCTAAAACTATCATTAACCCTAACCCTAACCCTAAATCTAACACTAAACCTAACACTAAACCGAACGCTTGTCCTAAACATAACAATAACCCTAATCCAAACCGTAACTCTAATTATAACAATAACCTTAACTCTAATCCTAATGAAAACCCTAACCCTAAACCTAATCCTAACACAAACCAGAACCCGAAAAATAACACTAACCCTCACACTAACCCTAAACGTAATCCCAACTCTAAAAGTAACTCTAACCCTAACACAAATCCTAACCCTAAACTTAACCATAACTTTTGGCCTAACAATAACCCTAACCTAAATCCTTACCCTAACACTAAACCTAACCATTACCCTAATTCTAGCCCTAACCATAACACTAAAACAAACCCTAACCCTAAATCTAACCCTAACACTAATCCTAATCCTATGCCAAACCTAACACTATTTCTAACTCTAACCCTAACCCTAACCTAACACTAATAGTAACCCTCACCCAAATCCTAACACGAACCCTAACCCTAACCCTAACACTAACCCTAAACCTAACCCTACTCCTAATTCTAAAACTAACCCTAACCCTATTCTAAAACTAACTCTAACCATAAACCTAACCCTAATTCTAACATGAACCCTAACCTTAACCATAACCCTACCCTAACACTAACCCCACCCTAACACTAACCCCAAACCTAACCCTAACTCTAACACTAAATCTAACATTAATTCTAACCCTAACACTAACCCTAAACTTAACACTAACCCCAACACTAAATCTAACCCTAACCCTAACCCTAACACAAACACTAAACCTAGCATTAACCCTAAAACTAACCATAAACCTAACCCTAACCCTAACTGTAAACTTAATACTAACCATAACCCTAACACAATAACAAATGCTAATCGAAACCCTAACGCTAACTGTAATCTAACCCTAACCCTAACCCTTTCCTAAACCTAACCATAACCCTAAAAATAAACCTAACCCTAACACTAACTAAATTTAACCTTAACTCTACTCCTAACCCTTTCACTACCACAAATGCTCCTTCTATCCCTAACACTAAACCTAACCATAACCTTAATCCGAACACTAACCCCAAACCTAAGCCTAACCCTAAAACTAACACTAACTCTAAACCTAACCCTATTTCTAATACTAACCCTAATCCTAACTATAACCTAACACTAACCCTAATGCAAACCCTAACACTAACACTAACCGTAACCCTAATAATAATCCTAACAGTAACCCTAACCTAACACTAATCCTAATGGTAACCCTTATACAAAACTGAAACCCTAACCCTAATGGTAACTTTAACACTAACACTAACCCTTAACCTAATCCTAATTTTAACTCTAACCCTAACCCAAACCCTAACCCTAGCAGAAACCCTAACACTAACTCTAACAATAACCCTATCCCTAACCATAAACCTAACCCTAACCATAACACAAACCCTAACAATAAATCTAAACCTAAACCTTACCCTAACACTAACAGTAACCCTAAAACTAAACCTAATGCTAACCCTAACACTAACTCTAAATTTAAACCTAACACTAACCATAATCCTAACATTAACCTCAACC
Organism: Marmota flaviventris; assembly: GCF_047511675.1. NCBI lineage: Eukaryota > Metazoa > Chordata > Mammalia > Rodentia > Sciuridae > Marmota > Marmota flaviventris. The sequence goes on along the minus strand of NC_092511.1, from coordinate 74,946,999 downwards.
CTAACCTTAGCCGTAACACTAAACATAACACTAACCCTAACACTAATGCTAATCCAAACCCTAACTCTAAACATAAATCTAACCCTAACCCTAAACCTAAAAAAAACCTGAATCCTAAACTTAATACTAACCCTAACCCTAACCGAAAAACTAACACTAACCATTACCCTAACTCAAATATTAACCCTAAACCTAACCCTAACCCTAACCCTAACACTAACACTAACACTAATCCTAACTCTTACACTAACCCTAACACTAACCCTAAAACTAACCCTAATATCACCCTAACCCTAACACTTAATCTAACCCTAACACTAACCCTAAAACTAAACCTAACACTATGTCACTAACATTATCACTAATCCTAACCCTAACCCTAACCCTAACACTAACATCAACCCTAATCATAACACTAATGCTAACCCAAACCCTAACCCTAACCCTAACCCTAAACCTAACCCTGATGCTAATCATAACCATAACCAAAATCTTAACCCTAACCCTAACCCTAACACAGACCCAAACCCTAACCATCACACTAGCCCTAACACTAACCCTAAACCTAACTCTAAAACAATCACTAACCCTGACCCTAACCATAACCATAACACTAACAGTAATACTAATGCAAACCCAAACACTAACACTAACCCTAAACCTAATAATAATCTTAATAATAATTCTAACCTAGCACTAATCCTAAACCTAAAACTTATACGAAACCTAACCCTATTCCCAACACTAACCCTAACCCTAACCCTAACTTCAACACTCACCCTAACAATAAACCTAATCCAAATTTTAACCCTAACCCTAACTCAAACCCTAACCCTGACACAAATTCTAACACTAAACCTAAAACGAAACCTAACCCTAACCCAAAACTGAATGCTAATCCTAACACTAAACCTAACCCTAACACTAACCCTAAACCTAATGATAACCCTAACATTAACCATAAACCTAATCCTAACATGAACCCTAACCCTAACACTGAAAATAACCTCAACCCTAACCTTAACCTTAGCACTAACCCTAACACTAACCGTAACCCTAAAGCCACACTAAATGATAACCCTCACCCTAAGACTAATCCTAACCCTAAACCTAACACTAAACCTAATACTAACCATAATCCTAAACCTAACACTAACCTTAACACTAACACAAACATTAAACCTAACACTAACCCTAACAATAATGCAAATCCTAACCCTAACCCTAACCCTAAATTTAATGCTAACCCTAACACTAACCCTCAACCTAAACTGAACACTAATCCTAACACTAACCTTAATCCTAACCCTAACCCTAAAACTAAACCTAATACTAACCCTATCCCTAAAAATGTCACTAAACCAAACTTTAAACCTAACCCTAAATCTAACCTCAACCATAACCTTAACCCTAACACTAACCATAACCCTAAACCTAAACCTTATGCTAATCCTAACCGTAATCCTAACTTATCCCTAAACCTTACCCTAACACAAACCCAAACCTTACCCTAACCCTGACCCTAACCCTATCCCTAACCCTAACAAAAACCCTAACCCTAACAAAAACACCAACGCTAAACCTAACACTAACTATAACACTAACTCTGAACCTAACCCCAAACCTAACTCTAACCCTAACCCAAACACTTACCCTAACATTATTCCAAACCCTAACTCTAACCCTACCCCTAACACTAAATCTAACCCTAACCCTAAACCTAACACTAACCTAACCCCAATTTTAACCCTAACAATAATCCTAACACTAAACCTAATCATAACCGTGACACTAACCCTAACACAAAACATAACACTAATCCTAACCCTAACCCTAACCTTAACACTAACCCGAAACTTAATTATATCCCTAAGCCAAACACTAACGCTAACCCTAACCCTAACACAAAACCTAAACATAACACTAAACTTAAACCTAACGATAACACGAACCCTTACCCTAACACTAACCTTAACCTAACCCTAACCCTAACTTGAACCCTAACCCTAACACTAACCCTAACACTAATCCTAACCCTTACCCTAAACCTAATGCTAACCCTAACATTAACGCTAACACAATTGTTAAACCTAACCCAAACACAACACTAACACTAAATCTAACGCTTACCCTAACCCTAACACTAACCCTAAACCTAACCCTAACACAAACCCTAACACAACACTTAACCCTAAAACTAAACCTAACACTAACCCTATCCCTAAA